>NC_065513.1:30013332-30360281 GCF_006386435.1 Epinephelus moara | reverse complement strand
ACTATACTATGACTTTTTTTCATGATTTTGGACGATGTACAATACTATGATGTTTTTTCATGAGTTTGGATGACATACTATACTATGATGTTTTTTCATGATTTTTGACAACATACTATACTACAATGTTTTTTCGTGATTTTTGACAACATACTATACTATGACTTTTTTTCATGATTTTTGACAACATACTATACTATGACTTTTTTGCATGATTTTGGACGACATACTGTACTATGTTGTTTTTTCATGAGTTTGGACAACATACTATACTATGACGTTTTTTCATGATTTTGGACAACATACTATACTATGACGTTTTTTGTGACTTTGGACAACATACTATACTATGACGTTTTTTCATGATTTTGGACAACATACTATACCATGACACTTCTTCATGATTTTGGGTGACATACTATACTATGACATTTGTTCATGATTTTGGACAACATACTATACTATGACTTTTTTTCATGATTTTGGACGACATACTATACTATGAAATTTTTTCATGATTTTGGACGACATACTGTACTATGTTGTTTTTTCGTGAGTTTGGACAACATACTATACTTTGATTTTTTTTCATGATTTTGGACGACATATTATATTATGATATTTTCTCATGATTTTGGACAACATACTATACTATGACTTTTTTCATGATTTTGGCCGACATACTATACTATGATATTTTCTCATGATTTTGGACGACTTACTATACTATGATGTTTTTGTCGTGATTTTTGACGACATTCATGATATACTTCACAACGACTTTTTTTAAAATCACATTTTATGACTTTGTTTACTTTGACTTTTCTAATAACTTTTTTGCCATACTATACTTTTCCATTTTCTTTCAAATTTTATGAAATATTATACTATGACATTTTTATTACATGTTTTACGACATACTGTACCATGACTTTTTTTTGTATAATTTTTATGGCTTTCTTTACTTTGATGTTTTTATTAAATTTTTCAATGACACACTATACTATTACTGTTTTTATCATGAACAAATATATTATGACTTTTTTACATTTGTACAACATATTATTTTTTGACATCCTAGAGGATACTAGACCCTGACTTTGTTATGACTTTCTATGACATATGTGTAGGGACATTTTTGAAATAGACTTTTTTAGAGACATTTTATTGTGTGACTTTTTTATGACATACTATGTCTTCTTTAATGCTATTTTGACGGCATATTATACATTATACATATTATAAGGGGGAGACATTTTGAGAAATTTTACAGCAAAGGAACCATTTTAAAGCATCTTGACACAAAAATCTGGGATGTGTCCCCTCCAATATGTATTTAAATTACGCCCCAGTAAATTGGGGGTAAGTAACGGGGTAAGTAATTGAAATACAAATCATCATTTTAAGAGGTGAATAATTCCTTTAAGTCTGGAGGTTATCAGACAGAGTCTTTACATCCTCTACAAAGTCTTGTTTGAGTACTGCTGAATGGTTTTGACAACCTCTGTCCTGACGTTACAAGCCTCAGTAGTTATTGTCATGTAGTGTGAACCAGCACTGTGGGCATACTGCCACTCTGTGGTCATGACCAGCATCACCTCTTTGTGCACCAGTAAAGGCATGACCCTTTATACATCACCTGATCTCATCCCTTCTTGTTTTACTAAACTAGCTCAGTCTTACAAGTTAAACGATAACGTGCAAAAACGTTTGCTTCTTTAATCTCTACTGGCTATGATATCAAAGTGAGGTTTAAATAGAACAATAAAACACTTGAATCCAGTTTTAGTATCAGTTAGAGCAACAGCTGATATTGTTTGTTGCAGTAAATAATGTCAGAGTGAAGGAAAGGCAGAGAGACTCAGACAGACCAGACAGAGTCAGAGAGAGTGACAGACATAAGTGTGACTTTTAATTTTGCAAGTGTTTGCAAGGTGATAAAGTCATCGTTCCAAATGTTGTCCACGGGATGTGACAAGCTGGCAGAAGGGCAGGAAGCTGAAGGGTGGCAGTTGTACGTTGGAAGCATTTGTTTCTCTGTGGGAGTTTTACAGCAGATCAACCAAGACAACTCCTGTTTCTGACAGACAGATGGATAGCTAGCTGAAGTTTACCACAACACTGTGTGTGTGACATCTCGGCCCTTTCCAGTCAAAGACAGCAACTCATGGGCTTAGTGGAAATTTGTCATACTGGACTTGTTTGTTTAGAAAGCTGAATAAAAATGTTCCTTACATTTAGTATAAGCATTAGGCTACTCTCCACATGTTTGTGTACTATGGTGCCTCCTTGGGAAATTTTTGCTTTTGTCCACACCCATGTCAGTGCTGAAACTGGACTTTACACTTAGCGATACAAAACAAACGTGACATACAGGAACATTTTCAAGAGGCTGATATATTCTGAGCAGGGTTGATATTCCTGTAGACAGACAGGTGAACCCAACACTTTTTGGTCAGAAGATAAGTACATACAATACACTCATACTTAAGTAGAGCTAGTGAAGGGACAGTAATGTTTTTGGTGCCTTCTTTTTGAGCCACAATACTAAATACTAGTGTAAAAACTCCAGCTGAAGTGTCACAGAGCACCTGACCTCGTAATCCCTTTTCTGCTCGCTATATTTAAGATGCCACTGATCGGTGTGGGCGGTAACTTTACAGACTTGTCAAAGGTGTCAGAAGTTACCGCAAGTGGTGCTGCAGCTAAGACTGACTTAGGAGCAAATATTCTAAAGCTGTTTCATGAGCAAAAAGAAGAGCACATGAGAGAAAATGATAAAAGCCTCCTGTGAGTTTGTATTCATGTGTATGTGTGAGCAGGCGTGTGTTTGAGTGCGTGTGTGAGGAGGCAGGCAGACATGCTGACTGACAGTAGAAAGAGGATTTTCTGTCTGTTGCTCAGTGAGAGGCTAATCCCAAAGCAGTGTCCCCATCTCTCTGATCCCATCTCTGTTCTTCAGTCTGCTCTCGCTCTGCACATTGAGCCTCTCCGGACTGAGCTGCAGGAAACACAGGGGCCCTTCGCTGCCTCCGCTCTTCAGATAAACCTCAGGTGAGTGATGGACTCTCTCTCCTTGCCTCTCGGATCTTACTCTTGCAGCTCTGTCTGTGTTTCCTACCTCCTTATGCACACATGCCTCCCACTGAAAAATATAGAAGCATTTGTTTGTTTTATAAACACATTTATATTGTTCTCAGAGTATGCATACAGAGCATTTCATAGCATATATGCATGATCCTCAGCCATTTGTTTTTCACTTGCTCCATGGGTGAACAGTTACAGCACACTGTACAGCCTACACAGCAGCCTCTTGCATTAGGGGCCTCTTAATCTGCCTGATATTAACAGGGACACAGCCACCTGTCCACAGCTGGTCCTCTTTATGTTGTCCGTTTCTCAAATATCCAGCAGTGTCTTCAGCATCTAAGCCTCACCATTTATCCCAACATGTTAATCCCCATTTCAGAACGTTCTAAAGGTTCAGGTGCCTCTCTTCATTACTTTCCCTCTTCATTTAATCTTCTAGTCTCGGTGAGAATCCCTCTAATCCTAACATTCCCACCCTCTTTCTTACCCTTAAACCTGACCTTAATGTGACCCTTAACACATCCCTCGCTGCCCCTCACTTCTTTAGACTTTCACCACCTTCCTAACTCCTTTGCCTTTCCAAGTTTTTTTCCACAGCTTCTCTCCAACTCAGCTTTCCTTCACTTCCTGTCTCTTTTTCTCTCATCCTTCCCAGAATTTCTTTGGCTCCTCCTCACCATTGCCCGCTCTGTCTCTATTTCCTCCCTGCTTGTCTTGTGTAAGATCAGCTGACTGACCCAGGATGTCAGAGAGGGTCATATGTTGTCTGGGGCCGATGCCAACTCTAAACTGGCACATCAGCTTAACCTCACCAACTGCTACTATCAATACTGTGTGTGGGTGTGTGTGGGTGTGTGTGTCAGGTGGCTTTGACCCAGTGCTTGAGACAGATATAGAATTTGCACCTATATTTTGGAGAATCTTATGTGTTGTAATATGTATTAATATTGCAGTTTATGATGCTATTTCTATAGCTACTGACAGGTGTTATAGGGCCGATGATATATTATAATATGGCAGTATCTCTCTTAGTATCCAATCACAAATCATCTGATCACCTGAGCTGGTGAATCTCCCAAGGCGACCAATCAGAAGGCTTCTGTCTGCTTCTCGAATAATCTCATCACACAGACTGCAGCAGTATCTGTTACTTAAGCATTTGATGGGTTAATGCAATTAGTAGTTTAGTCTGGGTTTGTACCTGTAAAGATCGGTGTTCTAGTTGTAAACTTAAAAACCTCTTCCACCTCCCCAGGACGTCCATGTCCTCAGCTGACATTCCTATATTTCAGAGGCTGTAGGGGGCAAAGTTTTAAAGCTAGCTTGCTCACTAGGGGTTCATTTCAAAGTTAGGCTCATTTTTGGTGAGGGAAAAAATTGGGATAGCCATTTCACAGGTGTCCTATGACCTTTCACCTCAAGATATCTGAATAAAAATGGGTTCTTTGGGTAATAATGATAATAATAATAATCTTTATTGATAAAGCACGTTTCAAACAGAGTTACAGAGTGCTTTACATGTCAGTGATTAAAACGGACAAGGCATGAAAACAACAACTTTTAAAAGAAGTGATAAAAACACTTTAGTGTATAAAAACTGAGGAAATAAAAGACAGTTTAAATGAACTTAAAAGTCAAGTCAAATCAGGAAAGGCTCCCCGATAGAAGTCTGTTTTAAAAAGGGACTTGAAAAGAGATCTCTGACTCAGCCGACCTGATTTCCTCAGACAGACTGTTCCAGAGCCTCAGAGCCCTGATGGCAAACGCTCTGTCCCCTTTAGATTTCAGCCGAGCCTCTGGAACAGACAAAAGACCTCTGCCCGAATACATCCTGGAGTGTACAGTACTAAGAGGATGGAGATATAGCTGGGCGAGGGACATAGTGGGAGCCAGTGTAAAGAGGCTAAAACTGGAGTGATGTGATCACATCTCTTGGTTCTGGTTAAAAGCCTGGCAGCTGAATTCTGTACAGTCTGGAGTCAATTAATAGATTTTTGATTCAGGCAAGAAAAGAGGCCATGCAGTATTCTAGTAAAATTGCCTCTGTGTCTTAAGATGGGAAGATCATATTATTATCATTATGCAGTACAGTTGCATAAACTGGGCATGACTGGAAAGCTGAGACTATTGGATTCAAGTAGCCCAGTTTTATTCATACTATGTGAGACCATTTTTCAAATGAACATCACTGTATAGAGTGACCCATTATGATCTCTCGGATAATCACAGCCTCATGAAACTTTACACCCACAAACTACAGACCTGGAGCATTAGGAGTATATAGCTTTCATAGATATATTGACAATAATTTTCTCAGCAGTTTCTAGAACAGAAATGCTTGTGCCATTCAATGGTAGAAACATGCAGTTCTTGCAGAAATCTCCAAATATCAAGTGTTTTTGACACCAAATGACAGCATGGATTTTTCTATGGTGTTTCTCAAGGTCTTGGTGATTTAAGGTGGTATTTTGAGTGGATTTTAGTCCGTTTTTGATCAATCCTCTGGCAGTAAAAAAGACTTACATTTAGCACCAAATTTGTGTATCAACTCAAAAATTGCTGCAACTTATGAGACATAATTGAGCAAAGAAATGCAGTCATATACTTCTTTCGTAATGTTCAGAGGCCCATGTACACTCTAAACTTCCAAAGTCTGAATAAGTGCTTACCTAAAACACAATGTTTATAACTTATTTATGACTACAAAAACTTAACAGTGCTGAGCTGCATCTCAAATCAATCTTTAGGCTCTTAGCTCTAAGACGGTGTAACCACTTTATGTGGCAAATTCTGCTGACCTGCTATCTCCCCCTAAAAATCCCCAATCCCCCCCTCAAAAAGACAAAAATCCTTAGTCTTTGGTAGAGAGAGGGGGGTGGAGGAAGTTAAGATAAATGTTGGATGGCTGTGGCTCAGAGGTAGATCAGTTCCTCCAGTGTGCATATCAAAGTTTCCTGGGGCAAGATACTGATCCCCAAATTGCTTCAGATGGTTGCTCCATCGGTGTGTGAGAGCGTGTGAATGGTTGCTGAGTAGCAGACGGCACCCTGTGTGGTAGCCTCGGACACCAGTCTGTGAATGTGTGTGCAAATGGGTGAATGTGACATGTAGTGTAAAAGCGCTTTAAGTGGTCAGAAGACTAGATAGGCGTTATACAAGTGCAGGACCATTTACCAGTGTTGAACTGTATGACAAACAAACTTCACTTCAAGACATTAATGTGTTTCCTTCAAAGTGGCCACAGAACAATAAATACATAAAGCACAATATATTTCAAGTGCTGTAGCATTGTGAATAGTAATTAGAATACAAAAGCCCAAACCACTGCTATTTCAATTGTGTATTTATTTACTTGAAATGAAATACACATTCATGTTTAAAGGTTGTACAACAAACACTGCCACAGATTGTTGTGTAGCTGCTTTTCTCTGGCGCTCTGCTTCAACAATCTGATTCCCAATTATCAGCTTTCTCTGAATGTCATCAGAAACATACAGGATGCTGCAGTTAAGTTCAGGCCCAGTGTGCTACAAAGTAGAGCAAATAAACATAAGGACATAACAGTGACATTTAAAACTCCTTAATGAGACCATAACCAACTATTACCAGAAGCAGCATGGATATTTACATGTTGGTATCCAGTCAGTTACAGAGCTTTCCTACAGAATGTTACTGGATTCAAAGGTGTAATTTGATCAACAGATAGCACACTATGCTAACAGACTGGAAAGTGTAATTTTAACCTTTGCCCTCTGACCTTCACCAGGTAATAACCAGGATCCCGTAACCATGGCGAACTCTTTCACCCGCATGATCTCTGGCCGTAACACGGCTGTGATTCTGGCCAGCATGGGAGCTGGCACACTGGCAACTGGATACCTCCTCAGTGACAACACTGGTGCTGCTGGTTCTGCTGGTGCCAGTGCTGAGAGGAAGAGGTGCTATCCGCCCAGGTACGTGTGTGTGTGTGAGTGTGTGTTTGTGAGGTGTGTCAATATCACCCGTGTAGCCAATTTGTCAAATGATACTGTTTCCTTTAAAGAAGGGTTAATGGATAATGCATATCAGTGAGGCTGTTTACTTCAAAATGTTTCAGGTTCAGGATTTGATACAGCCATGATACAATACAGGCCTGATAAAAATTAAATGTCAAGAAGGTATCGGAAACTATAAAAAAGAGAAGATCCATGTTTGAAATTGCTTTATGTGTACCTCTAGTTTTTTTTTCTCATGTTTGTGTACTATTTTGTGTTTTAAATGACGTCAGCTCCGTCCTAGAGAAGTCAGATGGATTTTATCTGTTATATTCATTGAATAATTGTTCCTAATGATTTATAAAATTAGTTTATGTTACACCTAATGTGTGTTCTGTGTACTATAAATTGTATTATGTGTTATATCATATGTTTATCACAAAGACAACTTATATTATCAACTGAAAATTATAAGGGGGTAACATAATATTGAATAAAGATATATCATATCTTTATCATATCATATATCATACAGATAATTATATAATCTTGTATTCAATACGACAAAAATCATCAAACACTTCCTTCATGTTTTATATTATAAAACTAAGACATTTTGTGTTGAAGAAATTCAAGTCATCAACTGCAAAAAGTGCTTTTTAATAAAAATTTAAAACACTAGGAGGTTGGTCCATTACAAGGTTTAATTGTCAAGATTTTTAAAATATATTTCCTCAGTATTATTGAAGAGTCAAGATTAAAAACCAAAACAACAAAAGGTTTTGAAAATTGCACGATGCAAAGTGAAACTTTGTGTTTTTCTCACTGCTGAATTTCAACCAGACTGTGACTGTCACCAGAAACATGCCTTTGTCTCTCATTGTTTTTATTGTAAGTCACATCAGCATGATTAATCAATGGACAACACCAAAGGTACAACAGTACATGTTTTTATATGTATTTAGAGAACTACAGACATTCATACTACTGAAGGACCTCTCCAAAACTTAAAATATATCTCTTGAAAGGTTACAGAGTACTAAAACAGCTTTACTAGAGCTGAGGCTTCTTTGTCCAAACCCTAAGTTGGCTTCGTTCTACAGCTCTGATTTCCCCGACCTGAGGAAGCACAACAACTGCATGTCATCAGCCCTGACTCCAGCCATCTATGGACGCCTGAGAGATAAAATAACCCCCAACAACTGGACCCTTGACCAGTGCATCCAGACCGGAGTGGACAACCCAGGACACCCCTTCATCAAGACTGTGGGCATGGTAGCTGGAGATGAGGAGAGCTATGAGGTTGGAGTTTACGTTTGCAGCGAGTTTTTGTGTCTTCAGTCCTAAAATGGGGGAAACTAAATGCTTGATTTTTGCCAACAGGTGTTTGCTGATCTCTTTGACCCTGTTATCAAGGACAGACACAATGGCTACGACCCTCGCACGATGAAGCACCCCACTGACCTGGATGCTTCCAAGGTTACACCTACATTTCTTCTCTGCATCACATGGCCTTGTCCCTCCATCACTTCCTGCATCCACTCCCACATATGGTGACCTTATACTTTCTCCTCCTCAGATCACTTCAGGAATGTTTGATGAGCGCTACGTGCTCTCATCTCGTGTCCGTACTGGTCGGAGCATCCGTGGGCTGAGTCTTCCCCCTGCGTGCACGCGCTCTGAGCGCCGTGAGGTGGAGCGTGTGGTTGTGACAGCTCTGTCTGGCCTGAAGGGAGACCTGGCTGGTCGCTACTACAGCCTGGGAGAGATGTCTGACAGAGAGCAGCAACATCTTATTGATGTTAGTGCCCAGTGACACACACTCCCACACACACGCATAGTCAAGGCTCTGAATTTTTTTTGATAACCGTTGCCATCTAATGTTCCCATGAATGTTCCTCTGTCCCTTCACTGGCCAATCAGGAGCACTTCCTGTTTGATAAACCTGTGTCACCTCTGCTCACGGCAGCTGGGATGGCCAGAGATTGGCCTGATGCTCGTGGGATCTGGTAAGATTAGGAGAAACTCAGCTGTCTTTTAGTTTAGCTATAGTCACTGCATAGTTTGTCTAGTGTGCCGAGAAACATTGTTCTTTAAGAGATGTGTCTCAGAGCCATCACTAGTGGTTGCTTTGTGCTCGGGGCAGCTGAATGTTTAAGCTCAGAGAGACGGTAGCAGAAACACAAATTTAACTGCTTAAGTGTGACCACCTTCATCCAACAATTTCTTTTTAGTAATATAGCTGTGTCTTATTTAAAAACTTTTGCCAATTTTTCGAGATACAAATGGTTATGTAGCAAAGTAAAAACAGATCATGTAGGCAACACTGTGCCATTTTTGCAAAGCTTAAAATCACCTGAAAACTATAAACAGATTCAGACTTCAGTTCAGTGTGCTTTTTCTTAGTTTCACAATACATGGAAATGCTGTTTTTTCCTACAGTTAGAGCTTAAAGGAATACTTCATCCTCATAATGATCATTTGTACATCACTTACTCACCCTGTGTTAATTTGAATTTTTGGACAAAGCTTTGTTTTTCTCCCACGCCTCCACGATGAAAGAAGAATCCAAAAACTGAGAAAATTCTTGATGAATGGAAGCAAATGGGGGCTGCATTTAATAACAGTAAAACTATATCCAAACATCTGTTTAGAAACTCTTACACAACTCATGCAGTATAATATGTGTATTCCACTGAAATCCTGCCTCCCAGATTGTTGAATGACCAGAGCTCTGCTATCGCTCACCAACGGCTGTTGCTTCCTGTCCAATAAACAAGCTGAGAGGTGGGATTTCAATGGATTACATAAACAGAGTTCAAATGCTTGTGCTTGCCCAGGTGTGCGAATTGTCCGTGTGTCAGAATGTTTATGTGGAATGGATTTGAAAAGTGAGGTTTTAGTGAAAAGGCATGTTTTTGGGAAGCACTGGCCATACAACTGGGTAATTGAGACGTACAAGTTATGTGTGAGTTTGTAAGCGGATGTTTTGATATAGTTTGATGTTGTTAAATGTGGACTCCTTTCACTTGAATTTATCAAGAATGTTCACCGTTTTTGGATTCTTCATTTATCATGGATTCATGAAAGAAACGCAAAGTTTTCATAAAAAATTACATTCTGTCAGCAATGCTACCGCTGTTAGCTAAAGTTAGTCATATGCTGGCTTCCTAAATCGGTACTTGGCCATAAAAACTTAGAGCACCCTTGCTTTGGCACATCACTGATAGTATCTTGAAAATGGCTCTTGCAGCTCCTCCAAACACAAACTAATAGATTATTTCATTTCCTGTTTAATGCCTTTAACAGCTCTTCTGTGCCGATAAAGCTTCATTCTCCTCTGCAAATTCAAAATATCTCTTCTCATGCTTCTCTTCTTCCTTTACCCTCTTAACTCAAACTTCAGGATCATTTTCTTTCTGATAAAGTAGTGTTACTCTGACCCTCACATCCTCACCTGTGCCTTTGTAGCCCACGACTGGCCTGACACTGCGGGCACTTTCTCTGCTGAATGATTTGGTTGTATCAGCAGATTGGTACCAACATCAAAACCCAGCTTTGAATAGAAGTTTAATGCTGCCCTCCTGACTGTCTCAGGCACAACAACGAGAAGAACTTCTTAATCTGGATCAATGAGGAGGACCACACAAGGATCATATCCATGGAGAAAGGTGGAAACATGAAGAGAGTGTTTGAAAGGTTCTGCAGAGGTCTTAAACAGGTATGCACATCTGTCTCTTCTTGTACCTCCACGGTTCAGTGTGGATTTTTAGAATTGTTGCCTTCAAGACTGTAATAAACCTAAAATATAAAAACAATATATACAGTCTTTTCCTGTAACTTTTAGGTGGAGCAGCTAATTCAGGAGAGAGGTTGGGAGTTCATGTGGAATGAGCATCTGGGCTACATCCTCACCTGCCCATCTAACCTCGGCACCGGGCTCAGGGCTGGTGTGCATATTCGCCTGCCCATCCTCAGCAGGGTAATGCAGCTGAACACTTGGTTCAGCCTAAACTACACATATTCCCTCCCACTTAAGGTTCATGTCTAAAAAATGATTTTATTTGTTCATGATCCAGGACCCTCGCTTCAAAAAGATCCTGGATAACCTGAGGCTACAGAAGAGAGGCACAGGAGGCGTCGACACGGCTGCTACTGGAGACACCTTCGACATCTCCAACCTCGACCGTCTGGGCAAGTCAGAGGTAAACACTTGAAGAGGAAGGCAGCAGCTGAAGTAAGAGTAGAAATGAGCAGCAGGCAAAGAGAGACAGTCAGACAGAGGACAGCAGACATCCCAACAGGTGTGTGCTGTGAATAAGTGGACCCACTGCTGTTCTTTAATCTGTAATCCAGGCAGGGATGTGCCAGCTGAGGTTAAAAGACCTCTGTCTCCTTAGCTGAGCCTTTCCTGCTGCACTTCCTCACAGGCTGTGGTGATGGCCTCCAACAGGCGCTACCAATCAAAGGCTGTTAAAGGTCATAGATAGTTAAGGTCAGGGTTATGGTGTGGTTAGAGTCTGCCAATCAGAAGAAGTCCTAAACTCAGGGAGCTTAGGTCCCCTAGTGTTAGCTGAATTTGCCAATGCTTCCAGAAGCCAGCAGGCTATGGAGAGGAGGGGGGATGATACGGGCATCATGTATGCCAGGTAGTGGACAACACACAGCTGAGAGTCACAGAGAACTTAAACCAAAAGACAGCTTCTAAACAGACATGGCTACTGGTTCTCAACTACCTGCCATGCAAAGGAAAGAGTGCTATTCTAGAAGTAGTCAGGTTCAACTAATCATATTTACTGACAGTAAGTAGAAGCATTTTGTAAAACTCTTTAAAGGTGCTGGATGTAACTCTGGAGGAAGATAATTGATTACCAGGTTGCCAAAGACTGATGCTTTGGGTTGGCAGTTCAACCCTTGTGTCAACCTCCAGGACTAAAAAATGAAGCCAATGCAAGTGCCAAAAAATGGAGTTCCTCAAATGGCCACTTGGGGCTGGCTCCAAAAGCAAGTCAGTCCCCAAAGGTTTTTGTCTCTATGTGACAACTCCAGAGGCATCAATTTTTATCCATCTCATCTGTTTATATTTTATCTAGGCTTAGAGATATGCATAGTGAAGGGTGTGGCTGCTTTTAGTGACAGGTGGGTGCCATCCGTTGACCAGTCACTACCACAGTTGGTTAGGTAACGTCACTGGGGTGTAACCTCAGATTCACACTGTAGGCTTAACTGTAGTTTTATTCTGTGCATTTTCAGTTCGTGAAAGTTTAGGTCTTAAAAAAGTCCCTTTGGGAATTTGGTTGTCCTAAAATACCCTCTCAGGAATCAGAAATTCAATTTCTATGTTAAGAACATTTTGTATTAATTGTTTTAAGCCTGTTTTTTGCAACTAAAAATTAGCATTAGCATTATCACAACCAACCATACTTGTAAACGCACCCAGCTAACCAAGCTAGCAGCTAGATAAAGGGATATATCCGTCCTCTTGTCCACATATGGTCACTTCTCAGAAGTGACTTCTGGCTCTGAAAATCCAAGATGGAGACGGCCAGAATGTCAAATTCGAGGCTTCAAAATGGAGGTCCAAAAGAGTTACCATGCCTACGTTCATTATTCTATATGGCTGTAGGACTGAACCACCAACCCAAAGTGTCAGTATTTTATGACCTGGGAATGAGACTCAACAATCAACTATCTTTCTCCAGAGTTACATACAGCACCTTTAAAATATTAAAGAACACGATTAAACTAAATTTTGCAATGGAATGGGGGGGAAAAAAATGTAAAATATAAAATGCAAAGTCAGTAAAATCAATTACTTTCATTTTTCTTTTCTAACTGCACACTGTGAATGGTTTAACAACTGTCCACTTTTGACGTCCAAAAAGACAAAACAGAAGTATACGCACACTGCTAACTGCAAAAGTAGTGAAGTTAGGCTAATTGTAGCTAAAAAGTTACTTTCTGGGATTAAAAGTATACTCACTGTATTCCAACAAAACCAGCTGATTTCAGTTGTTTGCTTAAATAATTCTTATAACATTAAAATAAATCCTGCAGACTCTTCAGCCTCAGTGACACATCTTGAAGAACAATTGTGTTAGCTAAATATCAGGATCATACTGCAGTAAATTATCTGCATGGATATTATTTCAAATGTAACCTGAACACACTGATGATGAGATTTTTGACACTAGTTAACATGCGTCCACAGGTCGAGCTGGTACAATTACTGATTGACGGCATAAACTACCTAATTGAATGTGAGAAGAGGCTGGAGAGGGGGCAGGACATCAAGATCCCCTCCCCCATCGCTGCGTTCAGGAAGTGAACGTCACCTCTGCTGGGAATCCTGGAGTAGAGCAGGCGCTCCAACCGCTGGTCGTTAAACTGTTGGTCTTACAAGATATTTGTGGCATGTATAGCGCTGTACTGACTTACATGCACAATAAATTACATGTACACAAATTCTAAACACAATAAACTCCTCTGATGAACCGAGTTGTATGTTGGTGATGTCACAGCCTCTGTGGTGGAAAGCAAAACATTACCCAAAACCTAAAACATCAGAAAGAACTAAGCTTGTCAACAGAGGAGGAAAGTAACTAAGTACACAGTACAGTACAGTTACACAAGTGGAGTATTTATTATAACTTTGAGGTACTTGTACTCATTTCTAGTTTATGCTTTGTACCTTTACTCCACTACATTTCAGCAGGAAACATTGTAGTGTTTACTCCATGACTATCTGACAGCTATAGTTACTTTCTGTTAGTTACTTTTCAGATTAAAATTTAACTCAATTCATTCATTTTCCGTAACAGCTTATCCTGTTAGGGGTCATGGGGGGGCTGGAGCCTATCCCAGCTGACATTGGGTGAAAGGCAGGGTACACCCTGGACAGGTCTCCAGACTATCACAGGGCTGACAAATAGAGACAGACAACCATTCACACTCACATTCATACCCATGGACAATTTAGAGTTATCAATTAACCTGCATGTCTTTGGACTGTGGGAGGAAGCCGGAGTACCCGGAGAAAACCCACACTGACACAGGGAGAACATGCAAACTCTACACAGGAGAGAAAGGAAAGAAAGCACAACTCAAGTGCACACTCACACCTCCCACAGCTTCACTACTTCCTCCTCTCTCTCAGACAGAGATGTTGGTATTAAGTCATGGCCGACTGCCAGACTTAACAAGATAGAGCTATATTGGACAATAATGTCACGACATTTGCAACCCTATAATCAAGTGCCCAACCCCTGCTTGTCCTGACTAACAAAGAAGACTTAAGCCACTGTTACTGAAGCGAGTAAGTGTATATTCTACGATGAAAAAGAAATAAATAACATCAGGACTTTAAAAAGGGCTAAAAAGTGCACAGAGAATGGTCTACTCCACATGAGCTTACAGTTCACCTGTCATTCAGCACTCACCTGCCTCCTATACAAGGCCTTTAATCCATGGGTGAAAGGCCAAGCTTATTACTGCAGACAGCAGACAGACCAAACAGAGGTGGCTGCCTGCTCGACACTGCAGTATAACACTGCCACTTTTATCTTATTTACATGCTTAGGCAAGAAGTGGGGATTATACTTTATAAATAAAGGCATCCTGCCATGAGAAATTAGTGCTTTAATTATTTGGGTGAATGGTGCTGCTCTTCCTTTTCTGGCAGCAGATTAATGACGTAGATCTATTAATGCTATTAGAGATCTACGCTGAACAGCTCAGAAACTGTGTGTGTATGAGTGTGTGTTAGTCAAGAATTAATGCTGTAATTATTACAACCTAAATGAGGCTAGGATTTATCTGATGGATGCTGAAATTGGATTTCCTGTGCAGGGACAGTGAATCATTAGATTGCTCCTCACACAGAACCAATAGTAATGTTTAACTGGGGTTTTCAACCACCTAAAGGGACATTTAACCCCAGTATGAAAAAAATGCATATTTGTCCTCTTACCTATTTATCAGTCTGCATTGTTCTGGTGTGAGTTGCTGAGTGTTGGAGATGTCTGCCTTCTCTCGACTATTATAGAACTAGATGGCACTCAGCTTGTGGTGCTTAAAGTGCCAAAAAGTACATTAGAAAAACTCAACAGCGATGTCTCTTTCCAGGATTTATGATCTGGTTACTTAAGATAATCCACAGACCTTGTTGTGAGCAGTTTCATGTAGGAACTATTTCATTTCTACCAAACTACACCTGCCAACAGTATCACCCTGCAGCGTGCATCTTCTGCTAGCTCACCTAGCACCACGCTAGCTAACATTACAACTCAGCTGAGGACGATGCCATTAATGTTTCCATCTTAAGCCATCACGAGCACGAAACTCCCGTCTATGAGTAGATGCAGACATCTCCATGGCCAACACATTCTCACAATGTCCTTGTCAAATATCTACGTTTGGTCATGGACTTTCCACATCCAGATAGGACGTGAAAGGTACCCTGGGTGCGTTGGTTGTTGACGTTTTGGGACACCATGTCAAGTTCTGCCTGTTACATGCATTGTCTTCTTTCAAAACACAACAACAACAAAAACACCTGGTTGGGTTTAGGCAACAAAATCACATGGTTAGGTTTAGGGGAAAAAAGCAGGCTTTCGCTTTAGAATCTTACAGGACGGGAACACCACTGTCTTGGGTGAAAGTCTGTTTGTTGGACCCATCCACCACCCCAGCCCCACTTTCACCACCTTAACTTTCATCCCGCCCCCCCTGATGCTGCCATGCGCCGTCAAACTATAAGTGCAACCTGATGCATGTCATGCTGACTTTAAAGGATGCCTTTTTTCATTGGTTTCTGACGCTGCAAGTCACTGCCCAAGCGCCAGATTTCGACTTTGGAGTGAGACCAGGCTCCTATGGCCGATATCTCCAACAATCTACAACTCACACTGCAACGACCTAGACTGATAAACAGCACTACAGGTACGTGACCCTTAACTGTCTCTTTAAAGTGTATCATCAGCGTATATAGTACTTTCAAGAGGCCTAGAGAGGCCTTTTTTATAGCGATGATATTAATATTCTTCCAAAGTCATTCTGGCTGTATAAACACTGATTAGTTACACATTGACATCTCCAGGTGTGGCAGCTTCAGTCTCACCCACACCACCGACAGCTCAAGTGGTTTTGATGAATGCTTTACAGAAACACAGTTCACATATGAGTTTCAACTCAAGTTTCGTAAACTCTTATTGACTCTGGAATTCCTTTGAAAAAATGAATTAATGATGAATTGGTGTGACTGTGAAAAATAAATGATGATGAGGATGGCTGGTGGACACTCCCCTTACGTGAACTGCCCAAACAATTAATTATTGGTATTTAGCCAGTGTGGTAGGCTATAAAACCAACAAGGAAGTGGATAATGTTCATTTGACATCAGACGTCTTGACAAGTTTTCAATTCTCTGCACTTTCCTACTTTATCAAAGACGCAAAATGAAGCTTTGTGTGTTTTTGGCGTTCATTTTAACACTGCTGTCAGCAGGTAAGGGCACTAAAGATAAACAATCTGCACAGAAGTTCATGCAGAAATTGAGCTCATTTTTATCAATGATTGTGAACATTTTTGCCTTTTCCTTTGCCTGCAGTGTGTGGCTTAAAATGTTTCACCTGCTGGAGTGCAAACCCCGGCACCTGCACTCAGATATGGAACTGTCCTACACATTACGACCGCTGTGCCACCACCATTGGTAAGCTGAATTGACAAACACGTGGCTTTGATATTTCGTCCTCTGTATAATATGATCTGCGTAGTCTGAGCTTTGATCCTGTGTCTCTCATCACATATTTTAACTTATTAAATGGAACTTTTCCTGTCTCTCTTTGTTGCAGGTGCCGAAAATATGATCACCAAAGAATGCATGAGAAGTGATGTTTGCAATAACGTGTATTCTGTGGGTGTCAGATGCTGTGCTGAAGACTTGTGTAATGGAGCAAAACACGCTGGAGTCTTTGTCCCTCTACTTCTAGCACCCTTGGCCATCATTACACTCTTCATTTGAGGCTTAACGTCCTCGGTTTTCCATTTTAATGCTGTAAAAATCTGCTGTGGTGCCTGGAGTGTTTAAACGAGGAGGAAAAATCCTGGTAATTGAAGAAATTTTGAGGCAATGGTGATCTCTGAAAGATATTTCGAACCCTTGAGGGTAGACTGAAATCTAAAATCCTTTTGGACAATTAAGAAGAATTTGCTTTTTGCACTCTTTAATTATTCTGATGGTTATCTGTGCTGTGCCATTTCATCGTATTTTGTACATGTTTAAGAGACACTTTATATTCTGAAAATATTTGTATATATAAAACAAAATGTAATGAGAGTGAACTGGTGTCACAAAATAAAAATACTCCTGACAATTAGCCAATATTTGCTCATATTTGAACAACAGCTTTGCCACACCTTTTTCCCTTCACATTCCATATACTGCCAGAAGTATGACTCTGTGACCTCCTTTTAAAAGAATCTAAAAACCCCACAAAAATAACCAACAATGCAAAATTATGTTCATACAGGAAAACTGTAGCTATCTTATTTATGTAAGCTATATATTAGAGGAAAGAAGAACTTGCTTGGTGCTTCAATTGGTGAGTATACCATGCAACGTCATGTGTGTAGTTACTGAAACAGGCAGTAGAGGGCAGTACAGGAGAAATCAAAAAGTGGCACACAAACTCTTGAAAATGGTGAGATTATCTGTAAATGGAATCTACATCTTGCAACCAACCAAGCACACAAATATTTGGGTGCATCGGTTTCCTCATTTTAGACTATATCTAATATCGGTTCAGATAATCTAAACATACAACATATAAAAATATGGCAATTTGTTACATAGAATATGTTATTACAGAATTCGTTAAGAGCTTGTTCTGATTGATCTTCCTCTTCCATTACTGGTATGTTAATATGGAAGCTGTATTTTAATGTAAGGAGCCTATATGGTGTTAGGGTCAGGTACAAACTTTGGCATTCAGTTGGTTTGGAAACTCACAATGAAGTTGAGTACAAAATAACAGCTATGACTGATGTAGAATAACAAAATGCTACATTAAAAGCTGCAGACCAGCAACCCAGTTTGATTTACTGGGGTAATTACATTGCAATTATGTAATTAATGGACATTTTTTAAAGTGAAGTCATAGCCGAGAAATCACCAACTGACCCGGTGCGCACTTCTGAAAGAGCAGATCAAAACCACACCCAGCTGATTATCAGCTCAAAGTGGTTTATTACACAGTGACTGCATATAAATAAACTTACACTCCTTTGTTCAGTCACTCTTGAGGTTACTGCGGTCTGCAAAATAAAAGGCAAAACAAAACAACTGGGGTTTAACCATTGTGCAATCACTCCAGTTTCGGAGAATAACTCCTCTATGGCTGTGTGTAAACTGTATTCATCACAGTTCACAGCACTCGAGCAAGTCGTCCTCTGATGTTTGTAGTTAATATTGCTTCACGTCATTGATAACAGGAAGTTAAAGTTACATTATTGGGAAAACCTATCTGTAACCCTGCATAAAAACCTGATTTTAACATCACATTTTCGAATGAACTCTCACATACCTCTAGTTAGTCTTTACTGCTAATTAAGTCTGTCTGTCTTTTCTATGAGTCACATAAATGCAAAAAAGAATGATGGCGCATTGGGATCTCCACACTCAGATACTGTAAATTTAACTTTATGAGTCATGTTGTCAATTAACTAACAGTATGAAACTAATGAACGTGACAAATTGTTTATTATTGTCATGGTTCACATATAACAGCTGAGAATTCCCACTCTCTGATACATTGTAGTAAATCACATATACGCAGTGTGTGAACACTGTACCGTATGTAATTTGTTGTGATATGTTTGCTCTGGGGTCAGTTGCTGATGTTAACTTGTGAAGTAGATTGATTTAATGCTCTTTAAAGAGGCACAGAGAGCCACAGAGCCGAGGTCATATATATAAACTGGTAGCTAATATGTTGAGCAATAGATAAGTGAGTGTGTTTTCACCAATGGATGCTCATTTAAGGATGTAAACGCTTACGACCACTATTTGTCTTGCTCTAAAGTAACTCTCCTTCCATCCGGCATGTAAAATGTTAATATTGACATATCAGTGGGAGTTTATTTGCTGCCAGTCCCGTTCCAGCTTCCAACATAAGCTGAGTTGTCCGGTAAAAGTGTATAGATGGCTGATTGTTCTGGCTGCTCTTGCACTTTAATTTTGAGATCATGTTTTTCTTGCTTACCACAGAAAATTAAATTTGATCTACTGCTATTGTATGTATGTTTGCAAACTGCAGATGCTGTAGATGACCTTATGTATGGATGGAGTGTTTTCTTTTTCACATTACATATCACAACACAGATGCCCAGGCTACGTCCACACAAACAGTACATTCCTTATTATTAATTAACCGCCTTCCTCAGTCTGACGTCACAAGAACTGACCAGAAGAGAGACATTTAAGCAAAAATGACTGACAATAACGACTGGACACAGCGGCGAGCGCAAAAATCATTATTAAGCCACATAAAGTTAGCTAATTAACCCAACACTTGTTGTAGTATCAACAGTAGACTAAAACACTAAAGAAGACAACACAGAGATGTATAAACAATATAAACGCCACCAAGGCTGCAGCCACAAAAACACATTAGAAAGACTAGCGCAGTGACTGCACAACATGTAGTGCACACGTGCAAACAACATATTGCCTCCCATTAGCAGAGATGGGAGCAAGTCACACATGTGCAAGTCTCAAGTAAGTCTCAAGTCTTAACCTTCAAGTCTCAAGTAAGTCCCAAGTCATTTTTTCTTGGGCAAGTCAANTGCAATGTTTACTTTGCAGGGACGACCCCCATGCGTGCGCGCACACACACACACACGCGCATACACACACTACCCAAGGCAGCGGCCAAAATCATCCATTTAGCTCATTTAACCCTGTGTTGCTCGTTCATAAAACGTACAGCCGGTCTTGTGATGAACCGGTCGGAATGTTCGCTCACGTTTTTTGGGGTTAATGTTAGCAAACAAATTAAAAAACAAGTTCCACCAAACCGATGACTCTCGGTACCCCTCCCGCTGACATGTTGATGCCTATCTGATATAAGAGGGCGTGTTTTTCCAATGAACACGTATGGTACGTAGAGAGGGCATGACTGATTGACAGGGTAGTGATCCAATCATGACAACGCCATTCTCAGCCTGCGCTCCTTTTTTAAATTAATTTAATTTTATATTCAAACTGAAAACATGATGTGAATAACACTCAAGTCATTCAAGTCATCATGTCTCAAGTCAAGTCCCGAGTCTTTAGCTTCCAAGTCCAAGTCAAGTCTCAAGTCTTTTATTTTTTGTCAAGTCAAGTCACAAGTCATCAAAACAGCAACTCGAGACAACTCGAGTCCAAGTCACAATGACTCGAGTCCCCATCTCTGCCCATTACTGACGTTCTCCTCTGCGGAGAGAAACAAAAATTACTGACGTTCTCCTCTGCGGAGAGAAACAAAAATGAGTGTGATGTTGTGCTCACCTGTCAAAACGTTCTGTGAGTCTTGCACACCACAAAGTCCTCTACAAGATACTCCTTGTTCAGTTTCACTGCTTGCCCATTCCCTAAAGCAGAAGTCTCACTGCGGTCATCAAGTTTTCCAACATTTGAGCTGAACGAAGCTCTTCAGTCACATCAGAGATAAACAATAGTAGCAGAAAGGTGCTCACACACTGAAGGTAAAAGTGCCTCAGTGAGCACAGAGGTCACCGCTGGAGGATCCACCATGATTATGTTAGCATTAAGCATGTTAACCAGAACCAGTGTGCACCTGTTGGTGATGCAACATCCTGGGTGTATTTGATTTGGGTCACGTAGCATGCTGGTAGGGTGGTGCATTAAATCAGCTACCGCTTTGTTTTGTTTGTTTGTTTGTTTGTTTTTTAACTATGCTGAGGTAAAATAATGCTAACAGTTCTGTTTAATATGACTTTTTTATAACTAGAGATGGAAAAAAATACTTAAGTTTAAGTAGCCTACAATTAAAACTATTGTTTGTTTTTTTTAATTTCTCAAAAAAGTACAAATGCACAAAAGGTTTACAATTCATAGATAACAAATACTGGACTTTTACTCCA
This sequence comes from Epinephelus moara, assembly GCF_006386435.1. Lineage (NCBI taxonomy): Eukaryota > Metazoa > Chordata > Actinopteri > Perciformes > Serranidae > Epinephelus > Epinephelus moara. Next base: position 30,339,072 of record NC_065513.1, on the reverse strand, counting down.
CTACATTCATACCAGGGTCTTCTACTGTTTCCTATACTGTTAATATAACCTTTTACAAACTATCAAGTATATTAAAAAATATAACCCCTCGGCAAAACAGTGGTAGTACTGCAAGAAAACAAGACAAAAATACAATTTACCAAAAAAAATTAAAGGAGAGTGTCCGAAATATTAAAGGAGAGTCGTGAGTTTTACCTTATCAGTCATGAAAAGGGTTAAATCAGCTCCCACTTAAGGCAGGACCAGGCATTCACCTCTTTAAGAGAGACATCAAACCCAGGGATTGTGCTGGCCGTCAAGGGAAAATCTGGCCTACAACAATGAAACATCAATCATTTTAGAAGTCACATGCAGAACACCAAAACATACAAATCAAAGAAACACAGGACACAGCTTCGCCACAGGAATGAGGAGTGTTTTTGCAGCCTGAGAATCTGCATATGGTGTATATATATATAGTAGCATGAATGAGCTACACCTGGAGCCCATTCAGACCTAATCAGGCTCTCTTAAGGTGGACTGACCTTTAAGGTGCCAACTTGTTAATGTATAAGTCCTAAATGAAAGGTTTGACTCTATGATCTAAAATATCTTTAATAGTCCCAAACAAACTACAATAGAAAAAATATACTGATGGAGAAAAGCTCTCAGGAAAGTTAAAGAGAAAGTGAAATAAAGAATGATTAAATAGCAGTAACAGATTTCTCTCTGTGGTGTATTCCCTAACCAGTCCAGTGTGAATAACATTTTAAATAAGCATCATTTTCGCTTTCTGTTACGTCAATGTTATTACTAACGCAAGCATGTCTCTTTCCTTACAGGGTCACATCTCATCCTCCCCTTTTAGCCCTACGAGTGACAAACTAATTTCCAGTCCACCATCACAGGCCACTATAAATACATTACAGAGTATTCAAGACAGCTGTGCTCAATGCTAGAAACAAATAATCAGACTTTATCTCTTTCGATGGCACCCAAAGTGCGTTTCGTTCTCTAATGAAGACTGAAAATTGCAACACATCGAGCGAAAAAAAGACATCCGCTGCTTAATTGAATCATCGCGGTTGAGCAGGTTTGAGATTAATTCCACGTAAGGAGAAGATCAAAAGCGAGCCAGTTAGAAGGAAGTCGAGGGGAATAAGAGCACTGAGCCTTGTGGGATAATCCCATTAAGAGCTGCACATTCATTCAGACTGAGGATCCACAGCTGTACAGTATGTAAGAGATTAGGGCTGTGATGGAGAGGGGTCACAAGCAAACCTGTATTTCCACAGTTTCAGGACACTGTGGTGTATTATTCTGTGCTCTCAGTATTAGGTCTTTTTAATTATGATTCTGAGCAATGATCAACCACTATGAAAGCCATTTCAGAGTTGGTCTCTGGAACAGATTGGATTACAAAAACGAAGAAAAATGCATGCGTCATTGCTTAATACTGATTGCCAAGGACATATTTTAATACACTGGAATACATATTTACATTGTATGTATGTATATATATTTATACACGTATCCCTGCAGGTTATAGCAATGATGTCATCTCTGACTACACTGCAAGTATATCACCTAAGATTACACTTTATTCTTTCGGAGTCTTGGTTTATCTGTCTATGCATGAATATTGATACTGAGGAAGCGGCTCATTGTAGCATCTGCCACAGAGGCAAACTATTCATTGTCAAGGTCACCTGCTCAACGTCCGGGATGACATTTTATCATACCACACAGTGTTTAAGACTAAAATTGTCCACAGCCACGCTAGCGGCTCTGTGAGGCTGTTGTTTGGCATAGTCGTGCTTTGAGCTAAATAAGCTCGCTAACATGTTCACAATGAAAATGCTAACTACTGTTCAGCAAGCATAAGGTTAGTTTCTATGAACAGATTTTGCATTTGTGTGCAGATCTGTAGGCAATGGGACATGATTTTGGTATCGGAAGTGTTCTGGTTTCCGTTTGTAGACGAATAGTACTGACTAATAACGTTTGAATGACAGGTAAACAGTCCGTGTCGAGATGCTGAATGCATTGGCCGAATTGCAATCTCTGAACCCACTGGCTATGTCTCATAATGAGTTAACTTTAAAATATCTTATTTGCAAATATCTGTTTCCAGAGATTAGCCTAAATGACCAGCGCCAGAAAAACATTCTTAGCTCAGATATCCGTCAGCTACACTGGATCGGTTGGAATCCCCAGAGGCTTATTGTCTTCAGACAATAGCCGATGGGTTCTGAGATTGGTACAATGCTTACCAAATTCACCATCTTGGTGTTGTGTGTTAGCCTACTAAAATAATTAGCACAAAGTACAGTTGAGGGCTTGCCTGGGTCCAGACCTTTGAATCTGCCCACTCCATCGCAATTGAGTTGACCGATTCATCTGGCATTGTGACATGAAACAGCAGTTTCTTGGTAAAAATAATAAACAGCCACTGAGGCACACGGTGGGACTAAAGTAGCCAATGAGGATCTGGGACAGGACGAATGCTGTTGTCCAGTGGTGCACCACAACCAATGAGTAGTAATTACAACAATGGCAAGCGCTATAGACAAGATAGAGGCTCCTATCGAAGCTGCACTAAATGGACATGTCTTCTCAAACATCCTCTTCACTCTTAAAAGCCTAGCAAAACAGTCATGTTGGCATTGCTATGCATCGGTGTGGACATAAAATTACATTTGAGTCAGGTGGATACATTGGTCTCTAGTACCTGGTTAGAGAAAATCAAATCCTCTTCCTCTACAGAAATCACCTCAAGTGGGTGCAATGTCAGACTGAAGATGGAAGCAGAGTGAAACAGGCAAGCTGAGGGCCTGAGGCTGATGCAAATGTCATTAGTTTGCAGCATTTAGCATAAACCAAAGTACTGGACCATTAGGAATGTGGACTCGATGCTTTTGTTCGATGAAAAGTTAAGGGACTGTCAAAATTATCACAGTTTACCCTGACAGGGACATGAACGTCTGTCCCACATTTCATGGCAATCCTTCCAGTAGCTGTAGAGATATTTTACTTAAAACCACAAATTTCAACTTCCTGGTTGCGCTAGAGGAAAAGTTTAGAGGATCGCTTAAGTTATTAAAATCACTCCTCCAGGGAACATGGATATCTTTATAAAATGTCATGCCAATCCTATAGTTGATGAGATATTTTTGTCCGGACCAAGGCGGTGTCACTAGCCTGACTAAAAAAGCAAGATTTGAATCTCCCGACGGACTTAAAAATCTCTGCTCCTTTATCAACTGCCTGATCAAAACTAGTGGAGAACAGTTGTTTCTCAAGGCAAATCATTGGTATGTAAATGTTATACAGTTTTGTTAAAAAAAAATCTTCTGCCTGATAAATAAACATAAAATACCCAGTACCACACAAGCACATCACATGTTGTATTCAGTGCTGTTTCACTGAAGAACAATCCCACATTTTCAGATCTGTGGTTGTGTGATAAAATGGACGAAACAAACACCAACTGAACATGCAGTCCTAGGCTATAACAAAAGGGAAGAAGCCTCATAGAAACAGACTGACTCACAAAAGCAGAACATTGAAAATGTGCTTTATCATGCAAGTCATATTTATTTTTAAATCATCAAGGCAATATAAACAGAGGAGACAGCAGAGATGTAAAACCTCCCAAAGAATACTGAAACTGATACAAACTGAGAACAACAGAGGAAGGTTTGAAATCAAAGCTCCTGCCAAGAAATGTAATGTATAACAGATTCTCTTGACAAACGACTAGAAAGAAAATAATTAAATCCAACATCCTCCATAAATTTGAGACGAATAAATATAATTCTTCAAATAAATATACCACGATCAAAGCGAAACAAAATTAGGTCTCTAAATAAAAGATTTGGCAATACAATACAAAATATGTATTAACGGCATTAGTCAAACTGGTGTATTTACAAAGAGATGGATGACTGTGTGATTGTGTGTGTGCGTAGTTGTAAGTGTGTGTGTGTGTATGTGTGTGTGTGTGTGAGATCTCATTCCACAGAGCAGAAGTTATCCAGAGCATTCTCTCGGGTCTTGGGGAGCTCACGCTGTTCCAGTAGTCGGTACTGGAAGGAAACACGGTTGATGTAGTTCCCACTGGACACCAGCCTCACCACTGAGTTATCACAACCAATCTTCATCTGGGCTGAAGGGCCAGAGAGAGAAAAACAGATCCTTTACACTGAAGCACATTCTTGGTCACCAGCCAGCCCTTCTTAGCCTGATTATGACGAGTGTGTGTGTCTTTGTTCTGTGTGTGAAGGGTTTAGCATTGCACCAATCGAGATAAGTCAATAAAAATATTATAGTATTGTACAGTAGTATTGCATATTGCGATTCAAAATGTAGGAATATTTTATTCCCATTTTAATAAAAGAGCCTTGATAGTGCATCTTTAATTACATTTGGTTTTTTTCCAGATATTTTCAATTTTTGATATTAAAATAAGGTGAAAATCAAGTTGTAAAATACATAACTGCATGGCAAATATTTCACCATGAGAAATTATCTTTTATTTTTGTATTTTGAAGGACTTATCTGCAGTATCATCTGTCAGAAATTATATTATTGGAAGCATATTTTGAACTGTCCTCACCACGAGAGAACCATTGTACCTCGTCATAGGACCCTGCTGTAAAACTAGTGAACAGCGTTTTAATGTGTGCGATAATATGCAGCCAGAAATTAGTTAAAATGTTTTTGCCAGTATGATGAAATGTGCCAAACTGTGTTTAAAATCAGGGTAATTTTCAGTGAAAATCTGCAGGCATAGCATAGCAAATCATATCATTGTCCATTACAAGGAGTCATATTTCTGACGGAAACCTGCTGTTACAGTGATAATGACATATTCACACTGGAGGGAAACCGGAGGGGTTCAGACTCACCGAGCCCACTGAGGGAGAAACAGAGGTCAGCTACAGGGAACATCATCGAGGTGTCCACCCCATTTCCCCCGAGCAGCTCCACATAGTCACCAGACCCCGAACAGCCTGTCCATACCTGCCTCTGTTACATAAACAAACAAACAAAAAACATTAGATTCCGTGCTGAAGTGCAGCTAAAGCTAGCAGGAAACATAAGTTCTGTTTTTTTTTTTTACCACTAGTGGCGCTATGGAGCACTGTGTTGATGAACGGCTTTGTATCTTGTGTCTACTGGCACATTGCTAGTAGTTAAAGTAGTCACTAGTAATGTTGAAGAAAGTTTCATCTGTGTTGGTGAGAAATATCTGTCCTGAAAATATAGATAATCATGTTTTGTTAGAAGAAAATTCAGCAGGGCATCTTCTTTAAATCCCAGTTTGTCTGCATGTTGTCGGTTAATTGTCGGTTTACTTGACCTTATACAGACATTATACATCTTTCTGCTTGAATTAGATCTCTCGTCCTTGTTCGTGGACACTTTTTTGGGCCATCTAGTGGTAGTAAGACCACAATACACTAATCCATGTAAAAACAAGATGGCAGCCATCTCTGCCAAGCCAGGCTGCAGCTGATCCTGACACAAAAGTGGACAAGGTCCAAAACCTGATCACATTTTATGGTCGAAACTTGTTTAATTTATGATTAATAATGTTTGTAGTTTGAAAGGTCAACAAATGTGACCAATTTTAGCAACAGTAACAAGTTAAGACACTCTTCATTAGAAAGTACATCATTTGCAGACATTGGGACTTTATTAGCGTTCCTTTGAGGACATTAGGGCTTATTATTATTGACAACATTTAGGGTTTTTTTTTATACTTATAAGTTCCTACTAATCTTAGATAGCTAGGAAAAATTGAAAATGCACACCAAACAAAATTTCAGGTCTCAGGATGTCAGAGCAGTGTCTCTCAAAGGGGGTTTCCGTACCCCTAGGGGTACTTTGGAGTACTGCAGAGGAGTATGTGAGATTTTTTAAAATGTTAAATTAAGGAATATCAGTCATGCATGATACCTAAAATAAATAAATCACTAAACTGTAAGTGCAGCTTATCAAAAAGATGCAGTTTAGTTCAACAACTAGTGTTATTGCTTGGTGACAAAAAAAATGGTCTGCCATGAATTTATTGACAGATTCTAAACATTTTAAAAGGTGTCAGTGTTTTTTAGTTACACTGATGGCATAATATAGGCCTTTTTTCCCACACAGGTCAGGGGCTACTTGGCTGAAAAAAACATTTTAAAGGGGGAACATTATTGAAAGAAAGTTGGGAAACCATTGCATTAAAGCAGTTACTATAAACACTGCTAACAGATGGTTCTATCTAACTATCACGTAGGCAGTAATCTGATATTCTGTTGCTATATACTCTAAAGCTAAAGGGTACCTTGGTCCATCATATTTTCTTTCAAAGCATACTTTTACATAAAATAAGATTACATGCAGCTGTGCCTGTAAAACAGTTCATACAAATCATCTCAGAAACTGAAAAATTTACAACATTTCAGTAGAAGTGTCAGGTTGTTGTATTTGGCCCAACAAATGCAGCGCTTGCAGTTTATCATAATGTCAACAGTCAGACTAGCTGCAGGAGTTGTTCTCTTCTGTCCAGGTTTTTAATCAACATGTTTTACATAATTTCTGCCCTTCTCTTGTTTGAGGGATTCTGATGTCATGTGGTGTTCATTACTGAAAGTTTATGAACCATTAAAGGAATACTTCACCTACAAAATAACCTTTTGTAAATCAGTTAGTCGGCCGTGATACCTTGAATTCATGAAGAGAGCTTTGTGTTTCTTGCATGCCTCGTTGAAAAATGGCGAACATATTGATTTATTGGGGACCAGGTTTAGCAACAGCTGAACTATAACAAAACATCTGCTTCCAAACTCTCACAGAACTCTTGCAGTATAATTCAAGTCTTGTTCATCCAGCCGTACACGCAGTACTTTCCAAATACAAGCATTTGTGCCAAAACATTAGTGTTGTAGTCTGAAGTTTCACTCTCCTTTCAGTTTTTAAATATCAAGTTTTTGACAAATATGTGTGTGTTTGGGAGGTACTGAGAATACGACTGAAGCACGCAAGAAAAACAAAGTTTTCTTCACAAACTCAAGGTAACACAGCATGAGTAAATGTTATAAAAATGGTCATTTTGTGGGTGCGGTGTTCCTTAAAGTGAATATTTACTGATGAACAATGAGCTAAAAGCCACTATAAAGCTTCCTAAAGCAGAGACGGGAGCTGCAGATTGAAAACAAGTTCACACAAGTGAAACCTGTCATATTGTCATTATTGATTATAGTCGCTTTAAAAATGTTTTGACTCAAACGTTCTTTACTACAATTTAAACTGTTTCATTACAATTTACACCAGAGTTCAACTTGATTGAACATTCAGCATAAAGGGTTAACAAACATTTCATCCTCCCATTTGCTGATGACAACAGCTGATTGAAGCCTTTATGAAGCCATTGCGCCTCCACACAGGTGTTTTCAATTTGCCTAATTAGACCTTTTGCCATGGAAGTGTAATTAGACTTTGTTGCACCTGTTAGAGCAGGATAATATCTGACAACAGAATCACTCACAGCACCAGTGCAGCACTGATTTGCCAAACAGAACATTGAGTTTGGACAACTCCGCAAAACCATGGATCATTTTCTATTTTCATATCTATATATATGGTTAATACAATATGAATAAGGTCTAAATAGGTTAAATAAAACAAATGAGTAAGGAACCTTTTGATATGATTGGAAATATGTGTATTTGCTTTCTTGCCAAGAGTTGACATGAACATTGATGCAGTTCTTGTGTCTGTAAGGTAACATTTATTTTATAGATATATATATATATATATATGCTGCTGGAGCCAGAAGATGGTTATCTTAGCTTAGCATAAATACAGTACTAGAAACAGTCCAACAATACAGATACTGATACTATCATTTTTACACTTATGTATTTGTTTGAATTTAACAAATGAGATATTAAAGGTACTGATAGGGGGGATTAGTAACATTTGACAGACCCAGACGAGCAGTTTTCAGCCTTTGAGCTAAACTATGCTAACGTCTCCTGAAAAATATTAAACTATTTAACTATTCCTTTAAGATTAGGAAACTATAGACCAATTTTACTGCAATAAATACAATAAGTTAAATGTGTTAGGGTCACTATATGTAAATATTTCCCCCTGCAAAATGCTCACATAAGTTATAAAATTTTTTGTTTAGTAGCCTGATAATGAGACTGAATTTTCTTTCACTTTAGTCTCTTGCTATTTTTATGAATATACAGTAGTTAAGTGAGTAGATACAGTATGTAGGAAGATGACATCCTACTTCTAATCACACCTATGAAGTTCTGATTGGTCGACTGTTTCTCTAATTAGGGGAAATTGATTGATTTGGGTTCATATCCAGGTGAATGGAGTTGGTTGTGACCAGAGGCTGATGGAGCTTAATGGTTAACTTTACTAAATGGAAAAAAGATTATGTCAAGCTGTGATAACAAATGTGCATGTGATTAATATGACTGATACACAGAGAGACGTCTTCTTATCTGAGTCATTTAAAGAAGAATTCCAAAGTTAGAAAAAGCAGTTGTTTGTCTGTCTGTCTCCGTGTCTCACCTGCGGGCTGAGCTCATTGCTTTTGGCCTGCTCCAGGCTGAGATCTGTCAGTCGGATCTCCACAGGGTAGATGATGGAGAAGCTGCAGTTCCTGCGCTGGTGTGGCATCACCATGGTGAAGCTGCCCTCTGGACTCTGAGACATGATGTTACAGGCTTTACACACACACACGCACGCATGCACGCACGCACGCACGCGCACGCACAAACACACACACACACACACGCACACACACACACACACACACACACACACACACACACACACACAGGAGGAGAGGTTTCAAATTAACAGTTCCCCGTCACCAGAGAAACTCATTACTGACACCTCATGTCACAAATTGGACATGATCAAGGCTGACTGCGGGGAGGGGACACAATTAGGGCTGAGCATGGAAATCCAATTCCAGTTCTGATGACAAAGATAAGAAAATAATGAAATCTGAATTGATAACAGTATGGTAGACTAGACAGGCACCAACAGGAGTCGGAACAGTTTACTCCTGCGGGCATGTTGTTCATTTAGAGACATTTTCGTGGTGAAGGAGCCGTGCCAATCAAAGCTGACGAGAGAATGTTTGAATAAATATTATTGAGTGTTATTTGTTCTGCAAGATTTGGAGACGAGATTAATGACTTTTAAGTGTTGTGTGTGTGCGTGGTTTTTCCATTTTGATGAGGTAAGATAACGTACAAGGGAGCAGAATGAATATAAATAAAAATCTGCTGTTATTTTAATGAAATCTGTCGAAAACAGGTGAAATATTTGTTTTCATTGGCCATGAAGGGTCCACACATGTTGAGGGACATGTTCTGAGATTTGATTGGTCATTTGATGGCCAGTTTTACCCATTTGCGGCCTTCTTGTGACACAGCAGAGGCAGGATCGTGACCAGCCTCAGTTAACTGTCATTATATGAATAAGAGTTCACACATGTGCCTGAGATTTATGTTGTCTCCCTGATAAGATAATCCATTCAGACTCCCTTTTTTTGTGTCACTGCTCTGCCTTTGTCCGTCTTTGTCTCACAGCCAGACTGTGATTGTTATGTTGCTTGACACAGTGTTAACACCGTGTTTGTCAAGCAGCTGGAAAACAGGTGCATGCCTCTCATTCAATCCCGTCCTGTCGCTCTCGGCCTTGATTAATGCTCGACCAGGCGCAAATGTCCGGCAAGGACACACATGCATGCACACAAGTCACCAGTCTAGCCTTCATTTTAGGACAAGAAAATAAACAGCACAAACCTGATTTAGATGCAAGGCTGCATTTGTTTAAATTATTGCTCATGATTTTGTTTTTTGTTTACAATTTAGTTTTTATGGATGTTGTTTCTGTTTATTTTTGCTTTTAGACTTCTCAGCCCTCGAGTGACCTGAAGGACTCACGGAAAGGGTTGTGTAGCTTTTTGACAGAGAGAGTGAAGCCGCTGTCAGGGCTCTGGATGCGAAAGAAGATCATGGCGACGTTCTGTGAGGAGCGGCTGCTGGCTCCCGGTGCTGTGGAGGAGCAGTAGTCTGTGTAGCGCTGGTGCAGAGGGAGCTGGTGGTCCTGTCTGCTGGGGAACTTCTCTCCCTTCAGAACCCAGCCGTCAAACATCTGCAGCAGGAAAATCATAATTTCATTTTATGATTTCATGATTTTACTCATGATATTTGCACCACATTCTTTATATTGTTTGAGGGAAGGTGTTGGGAGCCAAAAATGATCCATGTATAATATTTATTACAAAGCCACCCCCCTTAACATGCACAATATGGAGTGATAATTTTCAAGCATCGTCTTAAAAGTTGGAATAAGAATTTGAAGCAGGTGTAAAGCTCAGTATGACATACTTAGTTTTGTGTAGGAATACTGGTAAAGGAGACACAAAATTACCATCAGTGGGACTTCTCTTCACATAGGATGTGATCATGATGGAAATTTGGCAGTTCGAGAATGTGTCAAGCTATTTTTTTTTACATAGGATGAACATGTGGTTGTTGACTTGAAATGTTAAAAATTGAGAACTGAGTATATCAGTGATACTGTACGATGAATGAGTTGATCAATAAGCCAGTCTCCCCCCCAAAAATCCTTATTCTTTTATTATCAAACTTGATTGAACAGCGTAATGTTTTTGAATAGCAAAAACACTGCTGTTAGCTTATGCTAGCCAGTTAAAATTAAGTTAATAAAAGGCAATATTATTTAACTTCAGGTGTCTTTTTTGCGTGTGCCTGCGCCTGTAAGATGGTTATTTGTGCCTACGAGCTGTGTGCGTTGAAGTTTATGTCTGTGTTTGCCTTTTTTATTTTTTAATTTGTGATTTTAGCTACCTGCTCTGATCTGTGCAACACTCTGGGCAAAGTGGGTTTTTTTTAATTGTGCTTTAAAAATAGATTTGTCTTGACTTTTCCAAGGCTATTAGTCTAACACAGTTTACAGCACCATCTACACTGCAGTGCTGTGAATCATACTAAATTGCAACTATAATCCAACATGAATTAATTGAATTAAATTCAATCTCATTTATGCAGATGATGTTATTGAATATAAAGATGTGTGCTGTTTGGTTGTGTTGAGCCTCTTTCTCCTGTTAAAGGGGGTCTGTGGAGTTCAGGTAACACCTCGACCCGGCGTGTAACCCCAGTCTGTGTTATAAAGTTAACCAGTCTTTCTCTGTGTTATGCCTTTTACCACTTGAGCCCACACAGACTGGAGCTGCAATGTCACTGGCAGGCTTGGCTTCACAACTAAAGCCTTCCCACACTTGCTCTGAGCAGTGTGACCAATGCATGGAGGATTCAGTGGGGCGTTTGGCCCTTAAACACCGCCTTAACCCTGTCTGGCATCGTTTTAATCAAACAGAGGCAGATGAAATAGGATTCAGAGTTTAAATTCCAAAGCTTCGTTTGTGCATGGAAGACAGGACTCTTCCACTCACAAAAGGGGCCGGGGGATGCGTGGGTGTTGTTTTCGGTGAGTGGAGCCAACCTTGATGAAGTCTCCGGCGCTGCAGTCGATGTTGACGTCAGACAGCTCCAGGCTGATGACCTCACTGGGCTCGGCGATGATGAAAGCAGCACAGGCCAGCTGTGGCCGAGACGCCACAAAGGTAAAGTAGCCATCGGTGGCAAGCATGTCCAAACATCCTACGCACCGTACACAAACATTACTGATTGATAATGACAGAGAGGGGATTCACGGAACAATTTTAAGTCAGTGTTTGACCACAAGTAAACATCCAGGATTTAGTGGGATCTTAAAATCTGCTCATGAACTCAAATTGTGATGTTGATAAGCTTCATGGTCAAACACAGTGAACATAGATCTTGACTGGGGAGTAGAGCTAATATGGCTTTAGAAAGTTTGTGCCAAAATTATCCTCAAGTGTCAATTCATTCTGGGTATAACATTGACATTTCTAACATTTTGCCTTGTGCACTTTAAGAAAACATAAAACGGATGTCCTATAGTTACTGCAGGTACAGTGTTATGTACAATAAAGACTAAGTCATGGATTGTTTAAGTGATTAATTGACTGATTGATGGATATAGTATTAAAATCAGTACCTGCCTGGTCACTACAATGAGCATCTCTATACTAAATGTTTCAAATTCATCACTTAACAAAGCTTAACTTTTAATTATGCAAAGTGTCTACTTGTTGTTTGCCAAGTCTGTGAGTTAAATCAATGACTGAATAAAGACATCATTTACAGCTGCACTTACTGAGAGGTCTGCGGAAAATAAAATCCTCTGATTCTCTCTTTTGGTCCAAACTGAGCAGAGAATATAATCCATCTGCAGCTTCATTGTCCTGAATAAAAACACAACAGTCACCAAATGTTAGGTTGAGAGAGACAGTCTAACCTGTCTGACTGAAGCGATGTGGAATTATTTGATTAACAGTGAAAAGTCTTACCTCAATGTAGCGACTGAGCCCCATCCTGGATGAGAGGGAGATCAGAAAGAGGAACAGCTGTGTGCGCAGAGCCACCGACATACTGGAGCGCGTCTCTCAGTGGAGTGTTTCCTGAAGCAGAGGGGGGAAAATAACAGCGCTGTGTGAGAGGTGGCAGCTTTTATAGCAGCACACACAGACAGGCAGGCAGGCCCTACATCAGAGGGTCACTGACAAACACTGAGCCGTGCAGACTTAGTCATTTTAATCATGTATGGAAATCTGTCAGTCATCAGACCAGTATTAGTGCACCATGCTTCCCTGTGTGTGATCTAATAATAGCTTAATTTTGTTGAAACAAATCAGTTGAGTCAAAATGTAAACGTGCCAAACTGCATACACAATATTATTTTGTTGGTTTTTAAATTATGATGGCATTTTATTCATGAAAAATGAAGCTAACATGACAAATACTGAAATAAAAAATCCAGCAAACAAAGCAGCAAATTCATTTTCACACTTTTTTATATTCATAGAGTTCTTTTGAACATTTGGCCAGATGAAAATTAACTGTATTGGCCTATTTATTAATCTTTGTCTTTATAGATGAATGGATATTGTCCCTGATAAATAAACACAATGTAATAAAAATAAAAAGTTCAAGCTCTTACAACTATACAACTACAACTACTAGCACTATACAAGCACTTTTTTCCTTTTTATCATACATTTCATGTGTGATGTGTATCTAACATTGCAATAAATTCCTTCCAAAGTTACCGTAAAACTTAAAATAAAAGCCCAGTGTGGCAACACATTTTGACAAATAAAGGCCTGTCTCAATTAGACACCTGGTCTGGTCGCCAAGCAGTTCTTTTTAAAAGCTGTTTTAATAGAAGTTCTTAAGATATATAAAAGCAGATTGTTGGCTACTTCAAATTATGTGTCCATTTAGCTGTAAGTTATTCACATTCCTTTTGTCCAGTCCTCAGATCAAAAGAATCAAAAAGGTTTTTCAAAAAAATTAATCCAACTTGTGAGTATTGTTTTAACAGGATAAAGTGGTGTTGTGTCGGTATGTCAGGCGCATTAATTCTCGAGTGCCTTCTCTCTCTGTGATGCATTGTTTGTCGGAGCTAGATCATATATATACTGATTTAAATAAACAATTTGATTGTATTTCCCATCTTTGCTGAGCAACAGTTTTATGTGAAAGGAATTAAAGGCCTGTCCCAAATATAAAGATAATAGCCCGGGGTACTAATTGAAGTTTTACAGTATACCCTGCCTGCAATGATTCAGTTTCCAACAACCGCAGCTTCAGGTTTGACCAGCCATTCAAAACAAAAACAACTTGAAGTGTTTGTGAATGGGAAGCCAGTGAGGGATCAGGTTAGAGAAGCAGGCTTGTGACTGAAGCTTTAATCTCCTGTGAGGTACAAGTCTGACATCTGTAGAACTTTGCCTCAGAGTGAGTGCTGACTGGGGTGGAAACGTTTTCTGATGGTGACTGTGCTGGACTAAATCAACTGACTAAGTTATTATTAATACCCACTGTGTATCATGGTGTTTTTCTCAACTGTTATAAACATTATTGTTTAGGAGACAAGGATTGCCTGGTCTCAAAGTGTACCTTCTTTTACCCTTTATCTCCTACTCCTCTCTTCCTTCTGAGAAATCATGGAAAAGTTTGTGGTCTGTCCTTCTAAACCAAGAGCTAAGAGCAGGTAGATTGATACTGTGGCAGCAAAAGCCAATCAACAAATACAATCAGTAACGACATATAGTTCTATCTTTATATTCAGTGTGGAAACAACATTCTGTTATAAATTAGCTGGTGGCACTAATTTTGTTAAACTCAAGCACACAAAGATAATCACATCAGACCAGAGGATACTTTTGCTTAAATGACATGTCAGTTTTCTTTCATTTGATCTACTTCTGGTGTTTCTGTTATTTTGGTAGGCACATGTTTCATTCCCACCAGAGACTGGTTGTTAAGTGTGTTGTTGTGTCATTCCTTGCATGTCCGTATCAGGAGGCTACATTGTCAGTTCTGCAGTTATGTAACAGGCACTCAGAGAATCGAAACAACGCTTTACTCTGAACTGACCAAATTGTGCGAAAGGATAAGTATAAAATAGGAGAATGAGAATAGCAGCTTGCATACAGCATACAGCAGGTTTCAAGAACAGTAAATGGTAGATGAATAGATGACAAGTAGATAACTACTAGTTCAGGTGATACTTGACCAGTGATAAGCCCCACATCTTTAAGGTTTTTAAAATACCTTCACCTTTGTCATTCAGATAGTATGCTGGGGTGCAGCACCAAATTTTGGGGCCTATGCATACATAGTCTCTGTGGGCCCCCTGCCCTTCTTCTCTTGATCCATGTCTCCCTTACCTTTTGATTTTCTTTTGTTGGTCACAAAATCAGTTTCCTTTCTGTCCCTTTACTTACTTTACTTTTTTGGAACCCAGATTTTCTTTACTCAGGTATAAATATGACAGTGTGCTCCAGCAGCGTGAGCAATCAATCACTCAACAAATGCTAGTGCTGGGGTGGACTCAACCATTTTGCACCTTTAAGGGGTGAGAGGGGCCTCAAAGAGCTTTGACAGTTATTATTTATACAAAGTTCAGTCTTTCAACCAATTTGTTATCCAATTTTAATTGAGTTATGGCACCAATCACTTATAAATAAAAAAAATTGCAAACAAAACACACTTTTCATTCCAGGCTTTTCGAGGGCCCCCCTCCCACTGGGCCCTGGATCAGTCCCACTTGTCCCCCCATTATAACACCCCTGAATATATCCTCGTGTTGTTTGTCCAACTAATCTATTCACTTAAAAAATCTAATATCATTGGGTAAATGGTCTTCTGTTGGGCTAATATTTAATTCAGAGTATTGAAGACCACATTTAGTTTGCATCATTGGAGATCTCTGATTCACAGTTAGAGCAGCTCAGATTATTATGGCATGGATTTGTCAGATAAGCATTCATCCTGTGAACCCTACTCCAGCATGGTATAACAAAAATAGGTTTCAAAATATATGCCAAATTCCTGCCCTACCTATGACATGTAACTTAAAAACAGTAACACCAGATGATGTCTGCCTCATTTTAGATGGCAGGAGTGAAAATTAGTCATCCTCAGCATTTGTTGTGCTCTGGTTTTATAGTGATGAAGACAGTTGGGGAACAATTAGATAGAAAATAGGATGCAGGCTCTACAGGGTGATTTTTTTCTTTGGAAACTATCATGTTTTTCTCGAATGAAGTACAGATTTTAAAGCACTCTAGGAGCTCAAATGACTTGGGAAAATAATGCATATAGCTGTGTACATGAAAAATAAAAAATCTGCCCGGGGAAACTCCCTGGCTCCACTTGGGTGTTTTTCTGCTAGTAAGACCCAAAAGCCAAAGTATTCAAACATACAGCTGTATTCAGAAGCAGAGTATCAATGATATCTTTTTAACAAAACAAGAAGAAACTGAGGAGCAGCACAACTCAAAGAACAAAAAAGAACTGAGAAAGAGTGTGAGAGAGAGAGATAAGCTGTGATGTAATTTGGTTTGCAGTGACACAGCAAATTCATTTAGATGAGACTAATCGTTTGTGTCCATGCTGCCTTTGCGAAAGGTCAGACTAAGAGTGGAGGAGATGACGATCATCCTGTCGGCATTCATACACACTTCAGCCCACACTTTCTCTCATTCATCTGAAATGAAGACGAGAGACTGTGTGAAACTCCGGCCCGCAATTATCTTATGCTAATGATAGCTGACATTTTCTCATAGCGTTGAAGGTCTGTGACGCCACACACACACAGGACTACAAGCTGAATAAAAACAAACAAAAACAATAATGAACATAATGAATAACATTTGGTCGAACAGCCCCTCGCCCTGTTGTCTCACAACGCTGATGACCTATTCAAGGTGTATTACTTTCATTTAAAAGCCAGTGGTCAGCGATAATAATTAGTTGTCTTACAAAGTCCTCGTGTTGAGGAGATGTCTGAACCTATTAGCCTGTGTCTCGCTGCAGAAGTCTGCTTTGCTAATGTGAATGACAGCAGAGGAAAAAGGAAAATGCTGGGCTAAATGCTACATGGTGTGTGTGTGTGTGTGTGTGTGTGTGTGTGTGTGTGTGTTCATGTGCTACAAGTGCTCGTCCCTTGGCAGTTTCACACAAATGCTGCGATGTGTGTGATGTGGTGCTGCGATACATACTGTAATTGTTTAAATCCAATTTATTAAATGAATCGATAGACTTTAATGAACAAGTAACCCCACACAGTCTCATTACACTGCTCTGAATGATGAACAGATTTATCAATTCGCATTATGCTGGTCTATTCCCAGAGTTCATCTTCTAATCTGATCTAATATAATCATATCTAACCCCTCTTCCCATATCACAACCCCACAACCCCACCACTCACCCACCCAGCCTCCACCCCTTCACTGAAAATCCTGAATGAATGAATGAAAGAACATGCTGTGCTGCCCAGAGCGAAACTCTCCATGCATGTTCTGAATTTCTGTTCACATTGAAGAAAACAGTAGCCAGATACAATCAGCAAACAAGTACACAAAGAGAACATGACAGCATAGAAAGTGTCCTGCTAATATGTGGCATACAAACACAGACAAACGCATACATATTAAATCAGCTGTTAGAATAAGTGAATTTTGTTTGGCATACAAATGTTGGCAAATGTCCTTGCTCTGATGTTGCCAAAAAATGTAACATGAAATTCAGTTATGATTAATTATAACATGATTTTTAATTGAGGATGCTCCATGTCCTCATTATTAAAATGAATCCAAGTGCCAGCTGCCTCTGTATCAACCACGGAAAAGACTACAACACCATCTGGTGGCAAATGTAGGAACAGGTTTAGGCGTCTGAGGGTCATAACAATGCAAGATATGTACAAATTACAGTGGGGATCAAGAACTACACCCACAGTTTTCTTAAAAATGCGACTACTTCTGCTCATCAGGACTGAAGCAGTTCAGGAAATTCTAAGTAGCGTGATTTGGAGTGCCCTCTGTGTCTGTGATGTTCGTCTCAGCTGGCCAGATGTGCCACTCAGTCCTCCATGTGGTCAAAGTGAAATCACAATGATTGTTGACTCCAGACATTAGCGACTTAACTCTGCCTCCTATCCCAGCATGCAACCTCCCGCTGCACACCTGCTCCCTGCCAAAGATAGTACATATAGCTAAGTATTTTTGCTCTGTTGTTCACTGTGTGTTGACTCCCTCACACACGCACACACTACTTGTGTGGATCTGTCCGTCAACGCAGCGGCCCAGCCCAGCTCTCTTTACTGCCTGACTGACCCATTCATCTCCTGTGGGGGCCGTAATGAGCCGACCCTCCCCGTTTGGACCGACCTGACAGAGAGAGATTACTTTAAAGCCTGCATGGATTTTCTCCCTTGTCCCCTCCTCCCCATTGCTCTCCCCTGAAAGTGGTTAATTCAAAGTGCATTAATGAGGAGCGATGGATAACACACTCTTCTTTTAATTACCTTCCAACGGAGTTCTTCAGGGGAGGCCTGGTGACTCCCATCTGATGCCTGTTTGTTTGGTTTGCTTTTAAAGTCTTTTGTCTCATACATTATGTCGTCAGAGTAAATTATAACAAAGCATGTATGGCTCAGTCAGACATGCTGTATATTAAGGTCATAAATAACTGGACATACAAAATATACCTTCATAAAAATGGTCTTGTTTCAACTGGGCAAGGTCACTCGAACCTTGATTCTGTTCATCACTGAGAATATATTGATACTACATAATGGAAAGATCCACTCCAACATCATGGGCTATTCGTTGGTCTGGTAAAGCAACAAACACATTTACTAATGGTGCAGTGGTGATTGATGGTGCATGCAGATGATGAGAATAATTCTACATAATAGTATAATTACAGAGTGCACTGTGGAATAATTGTTCCGGAGCAGCAGGGGACCTCTTATATCAAGGAAACACAATCAGACAGACTGATGCCATCACACACCGCAGTGGCCCAAAATGTAACTAAAGAGGCTGAGGGAATGAAATCATTGTTTAAAAATTTAACTCCAATCTTGTTTGATAGATTGGTGAGAAAATAGTTGATAAAAAATCATCACATTATATCAGTATATCCAACCAGAGTCTGTCACCATGTGTTTGGTCCTAATAGCTCACTCATTACCAACTCACTCAAGCCGCATCCTAAAAGACAAAGTTAAAATTAATTATGACGGGATGCTATCGAACATCCTCTCTTGTAAAATGACTTGTTCTTTCAAACAAACAATTCATATCAGAGTGACATGTTTTTTGCAGAAGACACAAATGATAAATGATTTCAGTGAGAACAAACCTGCTTCAGTGTAGTGTAAAATCTGCTGGGTTAAAATGATTTAGGACCACTTCCACTGGCTTGCACAAAGTCTCAGGAGACTCCTATTAGTCTTGGGTGGTATCAAGGTATTACAGTATACCAGGGTATTTAGAAATCCCAAAGATATGATTTTCAGTCCCGTCAAAAAATACAGATGCTCGTCTTTCTATTAGACGGATACAGAGATGCTGTGTTGAGGCGATGTAGTGCACAGCAGGTGCCACCAGAGGTCAGTCTCTACTGGTTGAAGATGCACCTGTAAGTGGTGGGGATAACGTTGCATGACTAGTAAAAAAGAAAAATACTCCTGACCCTGTTTAGGAGTATTGCCACATTTAACTTTATCTTGAGATAACCTCTTCCGTCTACAAAAGCAGTTTAATAGCTATATGATTTTATTCCACTCGTCATCTCAGTTCAGCCTACTGATGCATTAGCATTCTTTAACAAGTGTTATCGGTTCTTCCAGCTGCTTTTTCTATCTTTTAATTATTCGATGGGCCATAAGTATTTAAACCCAGCCAGACTTGTCTAAATAGGCTAATTGCATGTTAGAAATGCTACACGATGACACACGCTACAGTGACTTCTATCACTGGCAGCTCAGCTTTTACGTGGTTTTTTTTTGTTTGTTTTTTTAAATACTGTTTTACCCAGGTGACATGTCAGAAAGGTATGAAGAAATAGCTCCTACATGGCAGTCTGCGGCCTTTCACTTCATGTCTTAGAAATCATTCCTCCAGCTGCAGGCAGTCACCAATTACTGGGATAAAAACAGCACAGCATCAACTGCCTCTTTGCATCTGGAGGCTCCTGTCTGATGCTTTTATCCATGGCAGTGTCAGTAGCTTCCTGAAGCATGTGTTGGCCAACATGGACTCTGGTACCCAGTGCAAGAAAGGATGTGTGCACCTGTGCCAAAAAAAGAGTCGGCTGCCCTTTTCATTTGTTAGGCCTCTCAAGTCAGAGGCACCACAGCAGACAAGGACAGGACTACTGCATTTTCAGCACCTACTTTTTTGAACCAAACTCTTCCTGTTTTTCTATAAATTATCTAAATCTTGGACAATTGCAGATATTCAGTTTGGCTAGGCCTCTGCATCCTTGTAGAGGAGCTGACTTTCTTACTGCATTTCAATCAGGAGAGACAGAACACTGAAGTAAAGATAATATTTAATACAGAGTATGAGTGTACAGATTAACAGATGATTTATGCTGATTAAGATTTAACAGAAGTCTTTGGCGCTTGGAGACCAAAGGGAGATATTTTGTGATCAAGGGACATCTAAACGCCAGCAAGATGAATCCCCCCGTGGAGTCCAGACACTGGTGGTGGTGGTGGTGGTGGTGGTGGCTGATGACTCTGAGGCTGCTGACTGCTGAGGCGGATGAGGCTGATGAATCCGTAAAGACTAGGTGGTGATGGGGAGGTGGAGGGAACGCAAGATGGCAGAGAAAGAACCATATTTAAAATGAGGATCAGTAAGATGATAGGCTGACAAAGAAGGTGTCGCTGTGCTATTGGTTGATTGTGAATCAGCTGATGACTCAATTGACCTACCAAGACAATGACACCTAGAGACAGTGAGCGAGCATGCCTGCAAGGGGTGAATGACAGGGTGAGAAAGAAACTTACAGCCTGAGCATGAAAAGTATAGTCTTCCTGACTGAACTTTCGCTAGAGCTTCATATAAAAGAAGCAGAAGCTACTTAGTTTAACTCAGTTCTGCCTGATCTTATCCGTTCAGTTTGTATATAAACTGTATATTGTCACCCATAAAAAAAAGTTCCCTGGCTGAAGTTCCCTCAAACTCTGAAACCTGTCTGCTCAGGGCAGGTGGGTGGGCCTTTGACACTCAGTAAATGTGTTCCTTCATCATTCCGCCTCCACTGTGGTCTGGCCAGTCTTATCCTGCCTAATAAACATTGATTAGTCCACATAATCAATGCACTCAATGACAATGATTCAGTGCACTGCATAAATGTATCGACTGCAATCAGCTATAAACAGCAGCCCTCTTTTTCATGCATTTTCTGCCTTTTATTAGCCATGTTCTGATGGAACAATAATTGTATGATTCTCTGTAGAGTTAAGAGACATATTTCATTAAGTGATGCCGAGATGAGATAAAAATCTATCGACCATCTGTCTAGATTTTTTTTTAATTAAATAAATAATTGTATGAATGAATAAAAAAAAAGCACAGTAGTGTGATCCTTCACAGCCACCACAAGGTGGCAATGTTTAGCTGCTGTTGGCATCAAAGCACTGACAGCTCTTTGTTGCTTTTTTACTGTGAAAGGTTGCACAAGAAATTATATTTTCTGTATTTTAGGATAAACTGACTTTTCCAGGCTTAAGATTCAGTTATGATCAGAGGGTTCAAATCAGGAAATGAAGTAGAAAAACTGTTGGATATTGTAACACAAAACTAGTTTAGCCACCTGCATTCAAGTTCAACGTGTAAAAACAAATCTAGCCTGTCAGTCTGGGTGAGGAAAAGTTTTTGGGGATTACCATAACACACCTATCTGCTCATGTACAACACCATCTAAGATCCAAAAGATGTATCATCTTTCACTAAACAGTTGAATTCAAGGAAGAGGTGCAGCAGGAAAACCCCAATGTGAAGCATGTAACTTTGCCGCTCCTGGTTCCCGTGGCCATGCATGACCAGGTCATGTAATGAATGTTGATAAAGTAGAAAAGCCCGTTTAATCAGGACGGATCACTGTGCAGAGGTGGAGAATGTCAGAGAGAGCAGGCACAGCTGCTTAGTGAGAAATCCAATATTGACTGTCGGGATAAATGTCCTGCATATTCTCTCATCTGTCCCAGGGGCCGTGGTATTATGCCTCTCACGTTAGCACTCCTAATTGGATTAAAAATGGCTTGTTATTGGGAGAAAAATGACTGAGAAAACTATCATGATTATTGCCTCTCAACAATGTTGGCTCCCAGAGCTGAAGAGGTGAAGTGATTGTCATGGTTTTGGAAAATGTCAGAATCGGGCGATGCAGTTTGTGTTGAAACACACAGCTGCTTTGATTGATTGCGTTTTAAGATCAAACCAATGCAGTCACATTCAGAGCCTTATTCATTGTCTTAGTCTGGGGATATAACGCAAGAAACATCACATCAAAGTGGAGCATTTATGGCATTTACATGCAAAGTTTCATACTTTTCAAATGGTTATATAATCAGCTAAACATGTAGTGTATGCATGCACACATAGCTGTGAATGCATGCGTAAACAGAAATGAAACAGACATATCCATCAGACGTCCACTGGGTTTTGGTTTGTATACCACCAGGAGCACCCATTAACAGAAAATAAATGCCTGACGCCATAAAGCTGACAGTGTCTCATTCATACTGACACTCTGGCTAAATTACACATAAAAGCACTGATAACATCATCATTAAATATTGATTTTAAGGGTGGTTGAAACGAAAACACATCCACACGTATTCTGTAGATGAGGGGATTTGGATGGGAGTCAAATCAGATTTAGCAGAGTGGTTAAAAAAAAAAAAGGCAGCTGCCGTGGCTTCTCGTGGGAAAAAGATGGACAGGAGAGAAGCAGAAGAAGAAAAGGAGAGAGTAAGAAAGAGAGAGAGGAGGTGAAGAGTAGAGGGAGGTAAGGGGTTGGGGGGGTAGAAAGAGATTTAAGGCTGAGGCTCAGAGCAGATGTTAGTGTTGATGATGATGGATGCAGGTTGTTGAGATGCAGAGTTGTTATCATGAGAGGCACTCGCAGCCTCCTCACAGCACACTTTCCCCCCAGATGTCACTGTGTATCTGTGTGTGTGTGTGTGTGTGTGCGTGTGCGTGTGTTGCACAGCAGTGGAGAGGGAGATGCTGAAATGAGCATGCCACATGCCCAAATTAGGTTAACGCTAAATCTGCTTCATCTATGTTGGTTTTTTATGAAGTTGTAGATTGAAAATTCTTTTAATGCAAGAAATTTCCTCTTCAGTCTGAACTCAGATCAACTACAAGCTATCAAAACAATGAACAGAAGCAATGACACACGACAATGGAGAGTTTAGAGACTGATTGTGTCACAGACGATGCTAATGAACAGCTATCTTAACAATAACACTGTATGGCATAGACATCGTAAAAAACAACTTCCTCTAAAGGCACAAATTGGATTAAGTTGAGGATTTTTCACCTTTATCTCATAGAGGAGACTGTTTTTTGCATCACACCTCGTATCACTGGGGTACCACGTACACCCCTGCAATAATCCAGATACACCAAAATCACACACTTGCCGCACACACACACACACACACACAGGCAGCAGGTGGTGTGTGTGTGTGTGTGTGTGTGTGTGTGTGTGTGAATGGGACATGTTGAGTGGTAACCTGCTCTACACTCTAACCAGATAAAAGGTGCAGGACAGAAACATGTTGGTAATTGATTGCTAATTAGTTCTTTTGTTGTCGTCCATTGTGTCCTGACAGAGCTTTGCCCCAGGCTGTCTATTCACCCGCAGACTCTGTGGCCTCACAGCAAGGAAATAAGCATAGCCAGTCCATAATGAGACACACTCATGTAACCCCGGCAGACAACAGAAGCCGCTTCTGTTATTGAACTCTTGGATGTAAATAACAAAAGACCTGACAGTGTAAAGGGTGGATTTTTTTTTACCCGTTCACTTCTCATGTTTTTTTTTTCAGACAGAGAGAAAAATGGGTTGAGGAATATCATACTTTAGAAGATGTTCATCTTTTCTTACCCCTGACTCTAAAGTGCTGGTGACAGAAGCACTAGTTTTATCTCACTTTGATTACTGCTCAGCAGTCTGGTCGGGTGCAACCAAAAAAGATCGGTCTAAGCTCCAAATAGCTCAGATAAGGCTGCGAGGCTCACACTGCCCTGCTTGTTAGGTGTGAAGGCAGAATATAGAGAGAATGCATGCCAGTCTCTCACAGCTCAGAACTGAGGATAAGCTGGCATGCAATCTGATGAGTTTCTTTAGGAATATCTGTTTTAGTCAACAACCAAATTGTCTACAGTAAATTATGTGAGAGACCAAGTAGGGCTGGACGATAGAGAACATGGGCGAATTATGAGACAATGGGCCTCTGGGCAAAGACATGCATAACATCTCCTTCAAGAAATAATACCCAACACATTCTCACTCTGACCTCGTCACATATTGCAATTTTGGTCATGGACTTTACACGTCCACATACAACATGCAAGGTACCCTGGGTGCGTTGGTTGTTGACATTCTAGGACGGCGTGTCAAGTTTTGCCTGTTACATGAATTGTCTTCTTTCAAAATACACTTCTGTTTTCACAGGATATTTAACGTTTACATACAGTCTCTTTCAAAATAAAAGCACTACGTCGGTACAAGACCTCAAATTGACGTTTTTTTTTCCCTTCAACAACAAACACACATGGTTGGGTTTAAGCAACAAAAGCTCGTGGTTAGGTTTAGGAAAAAAGAACAGGGTTTGGCTTTAGAATCTTACAGGACGCGAACACTGCTCTCTCAGGTGAAAGTCAGTGTTTGTTGGACCCATCCACCATCAGTCCCACCCACCTCAGTCGGACTTTCGCCACCTAAACTCTTGTCCTTGTCCCGCTGCGTTTCCCCCTGATGCCGCTTGGCTACGTTAAACTATAACAGCAACCAGCCCCGTATCATGCCAAATTGAAAGGATGCTTTTTTTGGTTTCTGACGCTGCAAGTCATTGCCCAAGTGCCGGATTTCGATGACTTCGGAGTGAGACTGGTCTCGCAAGAAACACAGACCTGTTGGTGGTTTTGCCCCTTTTCTGTAGTCACTTTGTGTCTCTTTGAGGTCATTTTGAGTCTCTTCCTGATTGGTACATGTTAATATGAGTGACATTTTGCATGTGAAGGCTAGAGGAGCTTCCCTGACACACACTGTGCACAGTAGGCCCCTTCAATAATCTATCCATGAAGGAGAAATCAAACATCAAATTATATTTCACCAAATACCATGATATCAATATTGTGACAAAACTGTAGGATTGACTATTGGTGCTTTAACATCGTATTTACATAATGAGATCTTTGATAAATGTAATCATCAGTAATGTGGATATAATGACTACGTGGGTAAAGGCAAATCACACAACAGGTAGAACAGTCCAAGAAAAGACAACACTTATTACGATTTCCAGAATCTAAGATGGCATCTAGTTTCATATTACAGTATAAATATAATACATATATAATGCCCAGCCCTTAGACTAACATAGTCACACTATCAAGCAGCTTGCCGGTGTGCACTAATTAAATAAAAATCCAGAACAGATGAGGTATGAAAATCAGTAATGTACAGAACCATCATAATTTGGAACAAGTTATCAACGATAACCATTTTCAAGACTGTAAAATTAATTTAATTTTAATTTTTTTTTTTTTTAAATTTTATATACTTTATTAATCCCTGAGGGGAAATTCAATTTTTCCACTCTGTTTGTCAATTACACACAGGTCCGAACACACACATGCACAAACAGGACCTATACATGCACTAAGTGGAGAGATGTCAGAGTGGGCTGCCCATGACGGGCGCTCTGAGCGGTTGGGGGGTTCGGTGCCTTGCTCAGGGGCACCTTGGCAGTGCCCAGGAGGTGAACTGACACCTCTCCAGCTACCAGTCCACGCTCCATATTTTTGGTCCGGACAGGGACTTGAGCAGGCGACCCTCCGGTTCCCAACCCAAGTCCCTATGGACTGAGCTACTGCCGCCCCAATTAGATAAGCTTATTCCTTGTAATCAATTTAAATCCTGTTTGACTGACTTAGAGCAGTGTGAATGCGTGTGTTTTTCTGTGAATGGATATTTTTCCCTATGCTGATGTCTCTTTCCATACATATTGTAACCTTTACATTATTCTATTGTTTTATAACTTGCTGATGTATACTGTAACTTTAACTGTATACTGTAACACACAGCTGGTTCAATATCAGTGAAGTTTCCCTTTATATTCATTGTCTTGTGTGGCGATCAGCAGTGATGTGGTGGTTCACTTTTACACTGTGATCTGTAGCCTATAGTTCGGCTTTAGCTTCTGACTATCTTTGTCTTTTTAACCTGTTGTTGCTGCTGAGTCAGTTTGACATCCTGGATATATCCTTCAAACACAGACTGTAGACCCCTCTGTCTGCTTCTCTCTGGAATCACTCTTTCATTTTTCCAAAATACGATCATATTTCTTCAGGTGGTGCAGTTAGTTACAGTGTGGGCTCCATGCTTACTCCGACAGCTTGTCAGACCATTGCAAAGGGGCGGGGCTTAGTGAAAGGTCAGTTGTAGGCCCAGTTTAAAATGCAACTCAATTTTATACAGTATATGAATGCTCTGTTTTCTCCCTGTCTCTCTCTCTCTCTCAGCTAACAATTCCTTGGCCTAGTGTCTAGTGTGTAGGAATTAGTGGTATCCAGCAGTGGTACAACCGGCTGAGACCTCTCCTGTGTGACAAGCGTGTAGGAAAATATGGATGTGAAAACATGAATGGCCCTGTGTAGAACCGGTATATGGTTTGTCCACTCTGGGCTACTGTAGAACAACATGGCGGACTCATTGGAAGAGGACCGGCTCCATATGTAGCTCATTCTAAAGTAACGAAAACACAACAATTCTTAGTTTCAGGTGATTTTACACTAATGAAAATAGAGTTATGAATATTATACTCAATTTCTGACCCTAACTCCTACACACTGGACCTTTAAAAACATATTAAAAATAATAACAATGTTAATTAGCTGAACTGAACAACTAAGACAGATTGCTGTTTGATGTGTTGTGACATGTTTAGTTTTTCACTTGACTTTTACTTGTCTAGAACATATTCTTACTGAGACTATTCTTACTGAGTTTTGTGTTATGTTTTGTCGTATGTGTGGACCCCAGTAGCTACCACCTTAGTGGCAGCTAATGGGGATCCAAATAAAGACTAAAACCTGCATGCAAATCTCCTTCCGTAACTCATGATGAGGTGATCCATTTACCCCTAAAACTGTCCAGCTGCAGTGTCCCCCCCTTTCAGCTGCATCCTGCTTTACAGTATGTGGTGCAGCAGACTATGTGCCATTTACACTGTGCTGCTGCTATACCCACATCTCTCTCCCTCTCTCATCAGTGCATGAGAAATTACCTAATGAGGAATGGGTCGCACATTTCCACAAACTCATTAACCCGCGAGCGAGTGAGACTAATTGCAGCGTTTGGGTAATGTGATTTCACATCTGTTACTGCAGCCCAGGACACAGTAGTCAGCACAGGGCTGGATCTGGTGGGCTGAGCCACACATAGAGCTAGATTTACCAGAACAACAACACACACACACACACACACACACACACACACACACACACACACACACAGTGAGGCTGACACTGCTGCAGCTTGAGCCTGGATGGGTGGAGCAGCAGTCAGTTTGGCTGTGGTTATAACATTTGATCAACTGTTGTCATGCGATATCTTGTAATTACATGCCTCTGCAGGGTAGGTGGGCCACCTGCATTCACTCTGAGAAAAATCAGACTGCTGCCAGAGCAGGGATGGGTAGTGTGGAGGTAAATATACAGTATTGGACACATAAGCAATGACTTTGAATTAGTGGCCATTGTGAAGCGGTCAATAAAATAGGGAAAAAAATAACACTAATTAGTTTTTGTTTTCTCTGTTTCCCAAAAGACGTCCATTTATTTTGAAATCCAACGTCAGATTCAGAGGGTTGCCCAATAATTCCCCATAAATAAACAGGTTAAACATCCATTTACATCTCTGACTGACACTGACTGTGATGCTCAGTGAGTATAAACCATGGATAATGTGAGTATTTTCCCCCTATACATTCACTGTGACTTGACTGTATGCTTGGCAAAAAAAAAAAAAAAGATTATTTCTTAATTAACTGCAGGTCTTGCTTCTGTGGTTTGCTGCAATTAGTCTAGACTGTACAATAACACAGTGTGGCCTGTTTATGGTATCAGTCTGTAAATGTAATCATAGTGCGATCCTGTGTTGTACTGCCACAGGGCACACTTGTAAGTAGCTTAAAAAATAATGTTGTTTTTATTGTATGTTGGAAAACTTCAGGCTATTTTATTCAAGCTAATTGCGTATAATGGAAACATAGGGTTACACACAAACACACACACACACACTCAATATGAAAAGCACTGAGAGGAATAAATGATTTTTGCAGGGGTCTTGACTTTGGTTGGTATTTTCAATAATTCACTAAATTACTGCAAACAAATTTATGTTAATAGAAAAGGTGGGAACCAACTGTTTAATATGGGGAAAGTAATATACTTTTGTTAATTATGATTAATCCTTTGTTTAACCCCCCTGCATTGTTACAGAAACTCCAATTATAAGTTTACAGGCAGTGGGACTGCTTATGGTAATGCCATATCTCATCAATTACCATCCCGTGACCGTAAATTGGCCTCTGCGCTGACAACGAGATGAGGTTAACACGCTGATTAATTTGAGCTGCTGTGATTTCAGGCTCAAGTTGACACTTATAATCTTTGACACAGACAGTGAGGTCCGCTCACTTTCATAATGGAAAAATTTTATTTACTTCTCTGCGAGCTGCGCCGGAGTTTATAGACATTACATCTCACATCAGGATGATTTGAAATTAAAGTAACGCAAACAAGGTGAGAGTTTCTCTTATTGCATAACTGACGGGCAGGTAATGAGGAACTTTAAATAGGCTAAATGTCAAATGATCACAAGGTGTAAAAGAAATAAACTGCTTAATACTGATTATCTGTATTTTTACTTTTGATATGACACGCGTGTAATGTAGGAAACACTTGGCCTAATAATAAATCAGAAATAATGAAAACATGTCATTTTAACAACTTCAGGATGACAATGTGTCAGTTTAGATTCATACACGTCTCAGAGGATTGTGTTGTCCACTGCTTTAAAAACAAATAACTGATATTCGTACTACATCCAGTATTATTGATGCTATCATTTAGTTTCCAACACACTAATTATACCTTGGACACAAGCAGTTATCAGCTGTATGAAATTTCAAACTATTTTCTGCATTTTATTTCACTTTACCCTACAATTAACACCCAGATCAACCTGTTTTAATATTTATTCATCTAGCTGATATGATGCGTCTTGCTTGCTGGGTTTGTGCTCATCACTTTGTGCCAGACAGCTCACTCTATAAACATCTGTATGTGTTGCATATGAAGAGTGAAGTAAGTGAGTGAAAGCAGTTATTGATAATGTGTTGTAGGACCAAGGGTGGTGCACAATTTTGGTCACTTGGTGTCAGGGGTTAGGGGTCAAGGATGAATTAACTAGGGCCGAAATGGGAGGGGAAAAGGGGCTCAAAAAGCCTGGAATGAAAAGTTTGGTTGTGTTCGCAAATCTTTATTTCTCAATAATTTGTGCCGTAACTACATCTCTGACTCTCGAGGTCTCTGAGGCCCTTCTCATCCTTCAAGGCGTAAAATGGATTAGTCCGCCCCTGTGCTAGGATTCATCTCTGAACGCCATAGAGCCGAGTGAGTGGCTGCTTACGCTGTTTCAGCACCTATGTACACTCTTGTTTTTCCCCCAAAAATGGAAATCAGGGCTCCAAAAAAGACAGAAAGGAAACTGACTGTAAAAAAAACATAAATAAGTACAAAAGTTGCATGAGAGAGATATAGATCAAAAGCGGATGAGTGGGGGCCCCACAGGGACTGCTTATGCACTGGGCCCAGAATTTGGTGATACGCCCCTGCCTGGTGTAACTCTTGATTATTGGTGTAAATTTCTTAAAAAGAATATGAAGCCAGCATGTGGCCGGTCCATGTCTGTCGGCCTATCTGCACTGTGTGAATAATAATGTGAAAGCTACACAGTGATTCTGCACTGGCCCATCTTTATATTAAACCACTTTGATTTCACCTTAGTAGCTGTTTGGCCTTTATACTGTGTGTACAATCAGCCATTTGGCAACTACCAAATAATACTGTTGCTTCCCTGTGACTCCTGATGTAATCAATACAGGAGCAGCTATGAGACTAAAGTGTGACCCAGATACAGGCTCTATTAATAGGGTTACTGATAGGTGAAATATTGTTACCATATTATTTCTATAAGATTCCCATTTCATGTCGTCTGGTATTTCCATGTTTAGTTTTGCTACAACTAATCGATTATGTCATTTCTTTGCAGGGTAGGATCAGCCAACTTTAGCCTCCAGATAAAAGCTTTACAAAGGCTGATATACACTATAGACACACACAGGTCTGTGCCTCCTCCTGTTTAGTTACAGTCCATCCAGTCTGCTCAGTGGGATGACCGTCATGGTTAGAAGCAATGACCGTCACATCACAGCTCTGACATCTTTACCGCTGCTGTCTGCCACACTGGGACCAGTCACCCCTCATAAACCCTTTAACCCTGTCACCTCAAACACCGGTCACTGAGCAACGACCACTAACAAGATCAGTTTGTGCAACAAAATTACATCTTAGGATATCTAAGCATGCCAGGCTGGTATAGATAAAGTAGAAAGCCCATTAATATTTTTGATGGATAACCAAAATAAAATGCCAACAATAACCTACAAGGGCAGGTCAGCACTGAGGGTCACATATACTGTTTTTATAGTATATACAAGTGCCTATAGGAGTTTGTATAAAATGGTGGTTATGATATCTTGTTAACTTGGAGACATAAATCATTCTTGTTTTGACATTCTTGAAAATTACTTTTATTTGTTTGTTCATTTTAAATTGGTACAAACCCGTCAATGTGGTGCATTTCGATGTAAGATCAAACATTTAAGAAATGTGTCAAGTAATAGCACATACAATAAGTTAAAACATGTCACAAAAAAGACCAGCGGGTACATAGCAAGAATGTTTCATCTACACAAAACATCCTAAAACAGCGTAGGCCTACTGAAAGATCATTGTTCATTTTTTTTCCTCTTTAGGTTTATGCTCCCGTCTCATGCAGACGAGACCGAGGTCGCCTCACAAAAAAGCACCTCTTCAATCTGAGTGGGCACCATTTTCTCCTTAAATTATCCAAGCGTTTAAATCCACATGCACAGTGCATGCCCGAGACCCAGTTCAATAGGCCCACCTACAGTATGGAGCGTGTGTGGTAGGCTGTTACCAAAAATTTATACCCAATCTTATAAATTACCGTTTGACATAACACAACTTCACCTGAACACAATAACATGTGTGCGTAAAGACACACTCAATGAAAACGTAAATACGACGATTGTTTGGCTCTCAATAATTAGGGCCTATAGTCTAGAGATCATTACAATAGATTTATTATCAGTAGTTGATAAAATCCTTTTGAATAAACAAGATAAATAACCCCAAAACCCAAGATATTTTTTCTTCCATTTGTCCATCAGTGTTGTCCTTTTTTGTCATTATGTCTAGATGAAGTCACACACAGTCTCCATTTTCTCACATTTCAGGCCTGATTAGCTCGCTCGTTCTCACGTTTTGATCTAATAGCGGGAATAAAAACAGAAAAAGAGCCGCAGGGTGGGGCTGGGAGAGGGGGGTGAGGAGGAGAGGGGCGCGCTGGGGTGTTTTTTTGAAAAGTCACTAAGTGAAACTCATGGACACTGTGTGCTCCAGCGCTTTGCGCCGCAGTGACGCGATGCTTGTCCCTCTCCACATGTCACTGTCCGGTGAACTACACAGCTGCGGGGAGCCCGATACGTTCGTGGGGCCGGAGAGAGAGGCCGACATTCCCGGGAAATGCGACTGGTAGAGGTGGGACTGCAGACCGGAGCCGTTGGAGGAAAGGCCGTTGGAGAGACCCATGGAGTTTGGAGGCGGGCCTGGACCTAAGCTGCACTGTGACAGGGACTGTGGCATGCCCGGCTGGCGACCCAGGGCCGGCGGGAGCTGCAACTGCGACACCCCCGGCATCCCCGTGGCCCAGCGAGAGTCGTTGGCGTGGAAGGAGCACAGGCTGTTCTCCATGGCGGCCGCGGCAGAGAACTGTGGCAGGCCCGGTGTCGGGAGCAGAGTCCCCGGGGCGCGGAAAACATTGGTGGTCTTCTTCCTTTTCTTCCACTTTGCGCGTCTGTTCTGAAACCAAACCTGCAGGTAGAGAGAGAGAGACAGGACCGTGAGCCAACAGCAGGACAGACCGAGGAACATACTGCAGCACTATTAGTTTGTATTACACTGTGATGAGGGCAGTAAGGTGGGTGTCATGGGAGAAAAGCGATATTTACGCACTATAATCTTACTAAAATCTTGCCAGACACATGACTTTAGGGCTTTAATTTGGACATTAGGGTCTTTAGAATATTATTACAACAAAACCACACATATTTAACTGTATTCCACAGCAGGGACAGCAGCATAGCGTGGAAAGTGGTTAGAGATTGCGTCCTTCTTCCCCTGGTGAAATCCAGTGTGTTTGAGCAACACTCTTTCTGAGGCCAGAATCTGACCTTATATCTGAACACTAAAATAAATTAACAAGGCATAAATATCTGCATCAGAATATATTCGCCACCACCAGCCTAAAAGGCAGGACTTGGACGGAGTTATGTCCAATATCATGTAAACTGCATCAGTATATATGAAGGAGGCTGTTGTAAATACCAACCATCCGGCCTGTGTTTCCAAGACGCTATAGTTTGGACTGAAGCAGTCAAAATGCCAGGGTTATGAATTTCATTGTAAATAAAACTCAATACAGGAGCCGCTTTGTCCCAAAACGCAGCCGTCACGGAGGGTTTATTGTAGCTGTTCCGCAGCAGTGGGCCGAACAATTTATCTTTCTAACATCTTATTTACAGGCAGATTAACTGAGTGTTGCCCTAAATATTGTGTGGACTCAAATACAAATGGCCCCGTATTACTGTACACAATCCACGTGCAAATAAAGCCTACCCATCCACACACGCGCGCGAGAACCACAAACACACCGACCTCGACGTACACAGCCAAAAATGCACGCGCGTCCCTGCTGGGCTTTATAAAGATTTCATCATCTTCGGGCGTGATTAATGCGCGCGCGAGGCCGTGAGTCGATGCCTCCGTATTAAAAGTGAAATCTCGCTCTCATTCCGCTCAGCCATCCGTGAAACGTCGCCCAAACCCATTACACTCGGGGGGAAAGAAAATGCAATTTCTCATTCCATTAAAAAAGTACAATATATTCTTGAGTTCTATTAAGACGTCGCTGATGGAGCATTTTAAAGGCGAGGCTGTGGAGGCACGCGCGCGGGGCCAACACGCCCACTGAAGGCTGCACCTGCACGACCTGCACTAATGTTTACCAACAGCGAGCAGGAGCCGACCTGCACTGAGCGGTGAGGATCCTGCACCGCGCAGAATAAAGAATTGATTATTAAGGTGACTAATGATTGGACTGGTTTTATTGCTTTCACTGGGATCATTTGCATGAATTTCACATCACTGGTTAATAACCCGTTCACTGTTATAAATAAGACTGAAATTGGTTGATAATGTGTTTGGTTTGTTGGAGCCTGGTGTTCCTGCATGCTTGTTCGAAAAATAAGCAGCCAGTGTAAATTATTTAAAAGTGGTTCATATGTTCAGTTCAGCAAAACATAAATATAAAATAAAATGTCACCATAGTGAGCAAAACACAGTGACACACAATCTCACCCTGTAATTTTGTAAAAATGGGTCATCTCTTGTAAAGCAAATTCTTTTAGATGTAGCCTAGAATATATTGACCATTATTTCGGCTCTTTATTTGTTATAGTAAGAAATTATCAAAAATAACTATTATTAAAAAATTACCAAAGCCTCACTACCAGCCATGTAATCTTATATAATAGCTGCAGGATCCACAGAAGCAAAAATAAATATAAATTAAATTGGGCAAATGTAAAAATAAAAAGAACTTTCACACCTCTAATTTAAATATTTCCAGGTTCAGTCACCACAGGTGGCCTTACGCAATATTTTCTGAAATTTATAAAAGCCACCTGAATATTTTTTTGACTCCATGAGCACCGGGTTCCTGCTCCTGATCCTCACATGAGAAATGTTTCAGCACCTTGGACAGAGCCACGTGTATGTTATTAGATGGAGCACGGCTTCTTAAAATTAAATATTGCTTACCATCAAGCTAAACTCAAATTAATTATGGGATTTTATAATATTATAATTCAATTAAAATTGGATTGAGTTGGCATATTTTGTAAAACAAGTGTTACGGGACTATGAGGACATTAATCTGTCTTCACACACACGGTGCTTTTTCATGCGAGTACACTGGAGCTAGATCTATATATGAGCCTAAGTAAGAAAATATTTCCAAGGGATTCTTTAATGTTTATAATAATCTGCACAATAGTACACTTTAGGTTTTGTTTTATTGTAACTTGGGCTGCACCTACCTATTAGCTTTGACATTTTAAGCATTTGTACGCAAAACTTACTAACACCTAATGGCCACAAAATTTCTGTGCGCAACAGGAGCAGAGATACATAAGTAGAAATACATTATGATACATAAAAAAAATATTAGAAGTGGCCAAACTATCTTTTGCAAGCGCACAGTGAGAACACTTGTACTGATATCTCCTTCTGTGAGTTCAGCCTTTTGCTCACTGCCTTCAGGACTGAGTTAAAGGATGATCTTGGATTTATTTAGCGCTAAAAATCCCTCCAACATCAAACCTGGACCCAAAGCCACACCCTGCTATATCACGCCAGTGTTTGCATTCTGTAAAATCCACACTGCACAAGTGTTTACCTGAACTCTGGACTCGGTGAGGCCGATCCTCAGCGCCAGTTCCTCCCTCATGAAGATGTCAGGGTAGTGGGTTTTGGCGAAGCTGCGCTCCAGCTCGTTGAGCTGCGCCGGGGTGAAGCGCGTCCTGTGCCGCTTCTGTTTCTGGCTGGCGGACTGACCGGAGCTCTGCTGCGGCTGCTGCTGCTGCTGCTTCTCCTGCTCCTTGCCGTTCACCGGCATGCCGGCGGAGTTGGATCCCACAGTGGCGATGTCTTCTCCCGGCAGAAGAGTGGTTCCCTCTACAGAGTCCGAACCAGGGGCCATGTCTCCCGGATGCCCCTGGTCTGGCACCCCACCACCCAGCCGGCACTTGAGAGCCTCTCGGTGTCCGAGTAACTCTGCAGCATCCTTCATCCCTGAGAGGATGAGGAAGGAGAGGGGCTTTTAGTGAATACATGGCACATCTCACAGCGCAGCATCTTTAAATGAGCATCACATGAAATAGCTTTGCTTCTTCATGACAACAGGCGTAATTCAAAGAATACAACAAATAAACTCAATGTAGCTCGGCTCGTAATTTTACACCGTAATTTTCGCTGTCAGATCATTCCTGATAAATTACTGCAAAGAACTGCTGCAAGCAACGATAAACCACTTAGCTGTTAACACAATTAACTACACAGTCTATCTATCACTTCACAAGGTTAAACAAGAAGTTGGAATCTTACACTGGAGTTTAGGGCCGGAGTTTAGTGATGATAACTCACCGAGCCGAGCATCCAGGAGGTCGGCGTGAGAGAGCATCGCGTACCGCTCCAGGGTGAAATGCGCTCCAAAAAAATCCCACAACTTTGGGCAATTTAAAAAGTATATATCGTCTAAATGAACGAAAATTCGGTTTGTGGTTAAAAAAGGAGGTCCCTTGCATTATAATGTCCTTTAGAGCGATGGGGAGGCGCTTATTAGTTGAAAGAACCCGTGAGCTTCCTCAAATAAGAGCCAATCAGAGCGGGAGCTTGGAAATGTCAGCGACGTGACTCCCCCCTCTTTTTTTTCTTCTTCTTCTCCTTCTTCTTTTTACACACACATACGCACGCACGCACGCAGGCACGCGCGCGCACAGAGCCAAACGCGCACGAAACCCTACAATTCAATTCAATCCTCTGCCATTCCGTCCTCTGATTTATTAGCTTTTCATGCTCAAATTATTCCACGTTAAACATCTTAATGTGTTTGTTTAATCTCATATAGCTTGTGCTATGACAGGACTCCTGTTTGTACAGAGGTATACATGTAAAATACTGCAGGTGAGCTCGTGCAAAGGCTGGGTTTATTTCGCCAAAGGAGGTTGGAGCTTACGGGTTATCTGAGCCAGAAAATGCACTGCAATTAAGTAATTAGCCTTATCAAAATCTCAATTTTCAAATCATTGGACTGTGCCAATTAGTCTGTTTACAGACAATAACTCTTCTTCAGAGAGGGAGGATTATCAACAACAGAAAATCTATAAATTAAAACAAATTGCGAGTTAATTACGCTTTGTGTATTTATAAAAAAATATACATTTATTTTCTATTGGCTGGCACAACAGATAGAGTGTATTCTGCTCAGATCACAGTCTGCACTTTGGTCATAAAAGAAATAAATGTAGTAGATGAGGAGCCTTATAACGCCAGGCCTCCTCCCTGCACCTCAGAGCCCCACTTCCCTCCCGTCCTTGGATCACAAACAAAACGAATATCGCTCCCATTCCCCCATGGCAGGTGATTTGTGGAGACAAATCGAGGAAATAAATAAATAAACGAGTACAGATGGATTTAAGCTCCGTTAGTGATCGGCCGCTTTAACTCCCATCGACTTTTCATCAGCGCGCGCGCAATTAAAGGTATTTAGGCCTGTTTGGTTCACACAAAATCAGACGTGGTAGACCCTAAACGATTGTGCCCCTTTAGCACTGGTCCATAAGTAGGTCTATTATACAATTAACAGGACAGCCATTGATCTGCGCTCCACTCTTACTCCTCCAGACAGTGCTGGTTAGAGAGGGCTTTTGGCAGATGTCAGGGTGAGCCTGGTGAATAGACCACCGCCTGGGACTAAATAGGTTTCTTTGCAGCCGCACAAAGGAGGCGTCCGAGCGAGGACTCCTCTCTCTCTCTCCTCCTGCACCACATCGGCAGCTCATCTTTTATGCTCCTCAACCGCAATCTACCGGGACGCAGGGAAGTAGCCTATATGTGGCACAGCGTGAAAACTTAAGGAAATGGACTGGTGCATGGTCCACTGAGATGAGGAAAGCTGTGACCAGCTCCCGGAGGTTTCAGGAGAAGCAATCAGCAGCAGCAACAGCAGCAGAGCCTCGAGTCGTCTGATTCAGACGTGTAGACCAGGAGAGGAGAGGGACTCTGTGTGTTGGGAGTTGTAAGGCCAACCCTGCGTGTGTGAAGGGCTTGAGCCAGGAGAGACGGTCTGTATGCTTTGGAGGCTGTTTGATTTCCACTTAGTGGAAGCCTGAAGACAACTGATGTAATATTAAATAAATAAATTATTGGAGAGAAAAAAAATCTAAATTGTTGAAATTAACTCAGTCCATGAATGTCTTTTTTTTTTTTTTTGCTAAAATACTATTACAAATGTGCATTAATAAATATGTGAATAATGAATAATTTATGACGGGCTCTATTATGTAAATTACGAATTAAGTGAATGTAATAATAAATTGCATTCATTTAATTCCAATTCAGGATGATTTTGAGGCCATTATTCAATGAGTGAGTCTAATTTGATGAAATCGTGCTTTGTATTATTTTTAACAATTACAAAATAAACATGTACCCTACCACTATTATTATTATTATTATTATTATTATTAAAATTGTTTTATTTATTTATTTTTTATTTCTATAGAAAACAGACAAGATAAAAAATTATACAGATGTTGCTTTAACAACAATGATAATTATGACAATAATTATAGTTACAATATTAATAATAATAATAATAATAATAAAAACAACAATAATAAAATATTTTTAAATTATTAATAATAAATACTATTTAACAATAATGATGATGATAATGACAACATCATAACAATAATAACAAATAATAATAAATATAATAATAAGAAAAATGTAATATTTTTTAAAAGTATTAATAGATATGCCATAATTGAAAATCATTAACATGGACGCCCTGTATGCATAAGTTAAGGCACGTGTAAAAACCAGATGGTTGTGGTTACTGCTGACTCTTTCTTTGAACACCTACATGATAAATATTGATATTGTGTTTTGTTGCAGTGAGAGCAGGCCGGATAGCAGACATCCCCTCAGCTGTCCGATCCTCAGGCTGTAACTTATTGCTGTAATAAGAGGAACCCACTTGAAATGGGTCTATGTCTCACTCAGCCTCCCTAACTGGACCGCATCAATCTTCCCCCAGTAAAAACACACTCACATACAATCCTCCCGGGTTAATGCGGCGCATCTGAGTGCGGAACGGCTGTTTACACGCGAGGAGACACTTTTAATGGAAGCGCACCAAAAACAAATGCAATTTTGTAGAGCAATTTCAAAGATCAAGAATTCCGTGTCCACCCTCTCCGCGGTTTTTTAGCAATCAAACTGCGTTAAATCCATTGCTCATATGGGCCTTTGCAGAACAGGTTAAAATAATACAAGTAACAGAAGGCAGGTGCAGGGATGAGATCCTCTACACCACAACCACACCGCAACACCAGCAGCAGGCGTTTATGTTCAGGCCTATTGCATCGCCTCGTACATCTGCATCCGCATCAGTTATAGAAATCTTAAAAGGGGATCTTAAAAAGGGGAAATCGATTTTGCCGTCTGCTCTCTAGCAAATCACACTGTAGTTTTGTGCAGCTGATGTGATGACAGTCGGTGGAATAAGAAGCAGGCCAATAAGTGCGTTGCATCCGAGCCCGGGAGATGCAGAGAGAGGCGAGAGCGGGGAGCCACAGACAGGCAAACCCATTAGAGGCTCCCCTCTCCGGCCACCCAGCCTGGCTGCACCACCCCGCGCATCTCATGCCCCAATTAGGCCCTCTGCCCTCCGCCTGCTCTCCGTTACTGCGTGATCTGGTGGACAGAGCGGTAATCACGGCTTCAAATAAAATAATCAGCAAAGAAGAGCGATTTCCTTAATGAGGAAGAAGAGGCGTGTGTCACGGAGAGTGTGCTGCGGTGGCGGCGTGAGTGCGCGCGCGCGTGCGTGTACGTGCTTGGGGGTGTGTGGTTGTTGGGGGGGTTATTAAAATAGCAGTGAAAGTCACAATAGGCGTCATTAAGAGAGTCTCAGCAGCCTTAAAGATGTCTCATTAGCTTTGCTGCTAACAGTTGACCTCATGCTCAGGTGTGCTATGTTTAGGATCAACTGTAATGAGGAGAAACAGAGTGAAAACCCTCAGGTTAGTCACAGGCATATGTGGTGCATCAACAGTGAGTTCAGCACCTTATACTGTTCAAAATCAAACTTAAAGGTGACACGTTTAAACAGGGTTCAATAGCTTCAAGGAAAAGTACAACCATGACAGCATCACTTTCCCATGTAGGTAATATCTTGTGGCATAGGTGTAGATTTTATGAAGAAAACATTTTAATCTCTCAACATAACCACAATAATCCTAATTACCTCTGCACGTGAATGCAGCAGGGCCTCTTAAAACATAGTGCTTCATAAAACCCTGCCATATTTGTGCTGTTGTGATGCTTTAATGAATAATAATAGCCTGCTCTCCACAAAGAGACCATAAATATTGACTATTCAGCTAAAATTCTCTTAGTCAAACAAGACACTTTAACGTCTGATTAGTCACCTAATTGACTAAAAGGTGGCAGCCCTAAACATCACACACAGTCACTGGAAGTCCCAGCAACAGAAGGCTGGTGGGGCTGCTGATGCTGGTGCATGTATATTTAGGATATATACTCAAA
This sequence comes from Epinephelus moara, assembly GCF_006386435.1. Taxonomy (NCBI): domain Eukaryota; kingdom Metazoa; phylum Chordata; class Actinopteri; order Perciformes; family Serranidae; genus Epinephelus; species Epinephelus moara. The sequence goes on along the minus strand of NC_065513.1, from coordinate 30,299,513 downwards.
TGACACATGCAGCTATTAAGTTACATCACTGAAACTCAACTGAGCTGGCTATATGGTGCAAAAAAAATAAGGTAATTTCACAATTGTAGTTTAATTCATAAGGTTTTATGTTCTTTCCTTTAAATGTTTGCTGATAGATGTGAACCCAGAGCTCTTCTCCTCTCCGTCTGAACACTGGACATTTTGGAAATACAGGGTTTAAGGCCAGCAGCAGAACAGATCTTCTTTAAAATCTGTTTTGACAGCTTATTGGCTGAGAGCATCTACTGAGCTTTGCAATACAGTTCTGATAAAAGCTGGATTCCACGTGATCATGAGCCCTGTATGTTTCCATTAGTCCTCACTAGTGTTGGCAGCGTCACTTGAATGTCTATTTTTTTTTTTCCTTTTAATTTCTTCCATCACATTTAAAACAGAAGCAAAACGTTTGACTAACAAGGTTAGAGTATTACGCATACAGCCTGTAATCTATTGTATTTACAGTGTGACCTCAGTCATTTAGGCTCCTCCAGCTGGCCACAGATCTAATTCCTTCTCCTCCCCGACACCTTGACTTTCCCTCCAGTTCTGCTCCAGCTATTAGAATATGTTCTTTCTTAAGTCCGGTCATTAGTTAGGTCCATTACTGTGGCTCCATCATTAGGAAGCTGTAATGCATCATTGAAGGTAATGAGTGCCTTACATTACAGGTGCCAGCGAGCCTTAGACACACTGAACGAGAGCCTTTTTTTTTTTTAACTCTGCAGCCTGAAAACAACCAGTTTTACTCGTTTTAAACACAAAGCTGTCAGAGTGAGGTGGTGGTGGCATAACAAGGGCATAGCAATGATCTGATATAATAGTCAGTGCATTATGAAAGATTTTATTTACATAATACCACCTTGTGAGAGTAAAGATGATCACATTATTTATAATTTAATAATTTCAGATAGTGAGAATAACCTGTAGCAAACAGACACACACACACACACACCTCCTGCACACACTCGTGCACCTAAAATACCAGATAAAAGGGGAGGACTTGGGTCAGTAGTGTCTCTGAGTAGCTTGAAATTAGAAACATGTGCTGGTAATTATCAAACTGCAGCAAAGCCACATCATGCAATTTAATGCCTCAGCAAATTAAAGAATAAATGGGATCAGTCTCTTTGACCTTGCTCACTCTGACTTGCCGAACTTGATCTACCTGATACTTCAAGTGTGTGACTCGCTCACTCTGAGACATATATAGGCACACACACGCACTCTCTATCTCTCACACACACACACACACCCAGGCCAATATATAGCCTACTGTGGAGAGACAGATACAGATACATGTGCACATAAACACACATCCTAAAAATGAGCTCTGGTTGATTGTGTGGTGATGGGAACAATGTGAAAGCAATGCAGTAAAACCTATAAAATGAAACGAGAAAGCGCACACACACACACATATACACACACACACACACACACACACACTTGTTGTATTTCTCTGTTGTCCCTTCTTCCTCGTGTTTCCTGCGCGTTACTCACCCAGCCAGTTCAGCTCGTCTCTCACTTCACAAATCCCACACTTTCCCATCCATCCATTGTCTTTATCATCCTCTCCTCGTCTCCTCCCTCCCTCTTCTTCTCCTCCTCTCCTCCTCTCTCTCTCTCTCTCTCTCTCTCTCTCCTTCCTCCTCTCCATCCACTCCGCCACATTTCTGCCGCTTCCCTGCTAAACACGGCGCACTACCCCTCCCAAGATTAATTGATCATCAATTTAGCTCTAATTTGGACCAAGTCAGCTGGTAAATGGGGCAGTTTTCCCTGATTGTTAGTGAAATGTGTGCAAGTACATTGATAAATTTTGATTATTTATCAATTACAACCAAATGAACTAAATCTATTGAATAAATTCCAGCCTGATTGCCATAATAGAGTTTGAAAATATGGCTATTGATAATGATTCCGGCTAATAGTCTTTTCCGGCCGTGGTTGCCGGCTTGTCGGAATGACAACACAAAACTCATTTTTCACAGAATCAGCTGAGTGAGTGCGAGGCCGATCTTTCATTAATCAGTCACATTACGGAGCTGATACGCCGTAATACGCGACGCTTTCCTCAGAAAGACTCAAACACTTTGTCATATTTTATGTCAATTACCAGTCATTTCGTTGTGTTCCATCAAGACATCATGTAATAGTTAACATATGCTAAGGTAAAGCTCCCCTGTCCCGCCCTCCGGGAGCTCCATTGGAGGATGCCGTCTCTGTGTTTGGGGGGGAGAGATGATGAAATGGGCCCTGCTCTTAATTTCTTATTTTTTTGAGCGGAGGCGCTTATGGGAAGGGTGGGGCACGGGCTCTTTTAAATGGACCTGCCACCGTGTTTTCCCAAAGTTAATGGAAAAGCAGCTTGCTGGAAAATAGGAGAGGGAAAAATTGGAATTAGGTTCAGAGGCTTTCACACACAATAACAAGGGATAACTATGAGCCCAGGGCCCGTTTCTGCACAGACATACAAATTAGTGCTGTCATATTCCCACAGCCGCACGCTATTAACTAAAAGTGATCTTTTAGGTTTTTATTTAGAAATTGCAAGAAAGGTGTGTGACACGATTTCTCGCTCTGGAGTCGTATTAAAAATGACAAAATGCCATTAAACAGCCTATAAAGCATGTAGGAAAGCCAGCCCGATATATTGCTCCGTACACTGCTCAGTGATTTGATCTTAAATGTGTGTTACCTCTGCAGCCTGACCGCTGGGAGGAAAAAGGAAAGGAGCTGAAATAACTGCGATATCAGCCTTTCCTTTTTAATCAATGATATGAGCCCCTCTGCACCAATCATGGCCGCTGGAAGCAACTTAATGATCAGCATTTAGACTGGGCAGGTAAACCGCCGCGCTATGGAGCCAACACAGGGGCCAACTGCAGGTGAATTAACCCAGTCCAGATCTAATATGCTGGTGTCAGCTCTGGTTAGATCATGGCTAACCGCGGCCTGTATTGGCAGTGGCATAGCATCCAGCGTTGTCTCCCTCATATATGCCAGCAGGCAGCTATCTATAATCGATGGCCACTTTTAATTGGACAGGCTGTCTGTTAGTGGACACTGAAGGTTGTGCGGGAGGGGGGCACCACTGTATTTACCACACGGTTATTGTGGATAAATAGGTCGGGGACGTCTCTCTAAAGAGCCAATCAAGGCTTCTGCTGTTGCATGACAGTCAATTATATTTGGAAATTTCACACAGTGACCCTCAACAATTTATTCCAGTCATGAAACTCTATAAACGAACCAGCAATGCATTTATTTATCAGTATTTTCTTTAAAATGATCCAAACTGGGCACTGAATTATCATTGTGTGTCTTGTGTGGAGCCATTGTGCCCACAGCCAAGTCCATCACTGATAAATGATTGCACAGTCAATGACATTATATCATATGTGCAGATTTTGATGGGGACACTCAATATGTGGAACATGTGCATTTGTCCCGGACAAAATTAGACATTTACGCAATAAATTAATGCAGAAAAATCACAGATTGGTGCATAAAAACTCACCACAATGCAGGAAATTAAAAGTTTTATGCTCGAAATTTTCTGGTGGAGGACCCTCAAACCACCCCATTCCCTATGCCCTTCCAGCATGGTATCAACTTTGTAAACAACCAAGATAATCCAACAGTTTACCATCTTCCTTACTATATAATTGTTTCCAGTGCTTCAAAAATAAAGAAACCTCCATTAACGCAGATATCATTTAGGCCTAATTGAAGTGAGTGGGCCTGTTATATCCAAACACAACTCATTTTCACTCCTCTAAAAATAAAAGTAGATTTAAGATATGAAATCAGCACGGTTAGACAGAAATATCTGCACTAATACAGTCAATAAATGAAATCAGACGTCATTAGCCTCATTTCTATACCGAGCCAAGGAGGTCAGAGAAGAGGAGAAATGTGAATTAATTCTCTCTAAGCCGGAACGACCTACTGACGCTGGGTTGAGAGGCTTTTCATTCCGTATCCACATACTATTCATTATTTCCAGAATGAACTCCGCAGAGGTAGGCTACACTGCCTTGACTAATAGGCCTAAGTGACTTTTCCTTTATTTCGCCTCTTGATTTGAAGCTCGGAGGTGCGCGGTTAAAAATACCACCCAGATGTGGCTGCATAAAACTGGCCTACATGTTATTTAGAGAACAGCCGAGGCGCCATCTGATGAACATTGCCTTAACTGTCCTTTCTCATTTCTCCCTCACGGTTGATGATTGCTACCCCCCAATCCCATACCGCCACTCTGCTCCATTTTCCCTTTTCTATTTTATTATTAGGCTACTATTTTTTAAAGCGCTGTGAGGAGGCTGGAAGCAGAAGACGGAGGGCCACCGGTGGACATGCTGCTTTTGGCGCAGCCTCTAATTGATATTGAGCGAGCTGCTGGTGAGGAGCGCACAGGGCCACTGCTGGCTAATCTATGCTTTAATCAGCGTGTGTAATGAGAGTGGCGGCACGCTCGGAGAGAAAAGAGACTTACAAGCAACGTCTGTCAGGGTCCGGGGGAAAATATTGGCTCTAATTGTCGTGATTAAAGAAAACTAGAAGACTTTGGGCTGCATCGAGGAAGAAGAAGGTGTGAGGGAGTCTGCTTTCCTTCAGCACCACCTGAGCTGAGTCCTCATGGCGCTGTCCAAGGTGCTGAAGCTGTGCACGCAGGTACCTGAAACACGGCTCCCATTAACTCCCACTTTAAACCACAGGTGAAAATGTCTTTGCGTGTCTCCCCAAATCTGGATTCTCGCAATTACTGCGCGTATATCTCAGAAGAACCTGATCACAATTCTGGTGAGGTAAGCTAATTAGTGCGCGAGGCTGCTATTGTAACGGAACAATCCGTACCGAAGGGAGAGGGAGGAGGACAGGCAGGCGAAGGCAGGCCGCAGACTGAATAGCAAGCGGAACATTAGCAGAGGTGTGTGTGGGAACACTGTCTGGCAATTAACAGGGCATTAGAGATGGGCGCGCGCGCACTCAATCACATGCATGCACAGGCGTAACCATGCATGCACGCACACATGGGCATACGCATCACATGACACAGCCTCTCTTACATAGACACACAGGGGCTGCGTGTACACATCTTTGCAAGTGTTTGCGCGTGTGACAAAAACTGTAAAATGTAATCAAAGTGTGAAACTATAGGCGAAGTATAAATTGTTGTTGCTGGTAATTTGCTGCTTTGCATTGCATTATTTAAGTTTATCGTGGTTTTGCTCCTCTGTAGGCCTATATGAAATACTATAGGTCACATTTTAACATAATAAACAAATTGTAAAACTCAAATAACTGACCAAAACTATCACTCCATATGTGTAGATTTCAGGGGGATGCAGGGAACATGTCCCCCTACATGTCTCCCACCCCCAATAAAAATATGAAAGTAGCAGAGGATTTTTATTTGGATTAAATTAAAGACATCTCCACCATAAATTGGTGCAGAAAATTTCTCCAGAATGCAGGAAATTAAACGTTTGGCCCAGCCCCAGCTCCCCTTTTCATCTGCTTCCCTGTTGGAACTAAGGACAGTACTCTCAAGCATTTGGAGTGAGTTAGTTTTGCATGCAGTCGTACAGGTGTTCCTATTTTTCTGGCCACTCAGTGACTGACTGACAGACAGAGAGAAAGAGGGGAGAGACAGAGGAAGAAAAAACAGCGCAGGGCAGCCGAGCGCCATTTTACACCCAGAGCCTCAGCAAAGCTGCCTGACAGTCTGCCTGCGGCTGAGATTAGCCTCATCTATCCGGTGTCAGTGACGGTCGTGTCCAGAAAATCACAGCATAAACGGGTCTGACTGAGGTGTGAGTGAGGGAGAGGAGGGAGGGAGGGAGAGAGCGGGGTCATAGGATTACTCATACAAACAGACTGAAATAGACTCCGGTGCTGTGGGAATGTGCGGAGAGGGGAGGGATGAATTGGGTTTCCATGTGACAGAAACAGAGCACACCTCAGTCTTCCCCGGCCGGGTCCACTTCCTGTCCCCGGTGCCAACACTTTGTCCTTTCATCAATCACACCTGCATGAATTTATATATATATATATATATATATATATATATATAAACAATGCACACACACTCAGACACGCACGCGTACACACTCTTGCTTTTTTTGTCAGTAAATAACGCATCTGATGCGTAAGCAGTGCCTTTATCTCAAATAGATGGGTCGCTTTTATCATCACATAACTGAAGAGGGATTTCCCCCCCTAAACAAAATGAGATATCCACCAGCCCACAAAAGTGACAACTTCTCTAACAAAATGATTGATAGCGCAAACTGGGAAGAAATCATGGCACTTTTTAAAGGTTAGGAGGCACCTGGAATCATTGGCTGACAAAATGATTACACTTGCACAAAGTGGGTCCTGTAAATTTAAGAGATATGACTGATGAACCTCGGGTGCTGCTGTTGTAAATGATATTGTGTATCCAGACTCCTTAGCCGTCTTATTTAACTGCAATCATCTGCAAAATGAGGCGACTACTGGGAAATTTGAAATTAGATGTTGTAATGTGAAAATGTGTGAGAAACAAAATGTGAGGCTATAGGTTCAACCACATACTGTAATTATAATCCAATAGACATTTTACAAGCAGGCATTTTCTTAACCAAGCCAGTGCTTATGTAGACAATTGTAGACAGTTAATAATTCCAGGTCTGTAGGCTGCTTGAAATAAATTACACATTTTAAAAATAAGTTGTACTCTATTTACTTTTATTTTTCCTATTAATATTTTGCCTAAATAAAATGGAAAACAAACTCCGGAGCGTCTCCTGCCTGTATCTGTGCTCATCATTTGTAAAATGTCCGGCGGGATGGAGGAATGGAGATATCAGGAGCGATCGTATTTATGAGGCTTTCTGACAAATAGGCGCAGATACGCTCCGCCGGCGCACTGCCTGTTTACATAGACCAGCTCCATTTCAGCGCCAGGCGTTTATGGAGCGTGTATGTGCGTGTGTATTGACGTGCATGAGCGTGTGTATGTGTGTGTGAGGGTGTGTGCTTCGTCCACAGATGGCCTGATGACCTTGGAGAGGGTCACCTGTGAGGAGGTGATGCGTCCCGGAGAGACAGAAGACAAACCAGAGCTGTGTGGACGCAGACAGCTCCAGCAAACCTCCCAACCCGCGAAGCTGCTTAAGTTTTGAAGGTGACTGCGTGATTTCCTTCCTCGTGCATCTGGAAATGCCAACGTCCTGTATGCACTCTGCCTCTCCCGGGCTCCCCGTGCGCACTAACTGCCTATTATGGCTCATATTGGAACGACCCGGAGTTATTTCCTTTACAAATAAAGTGCCTTTGAAAGAGATTAGAGAAATATGTATGAATTTCAGCTTAATTTATTTGATCATTCCACATTACAAAGCAGCGTAGTGCTCAAATGTGATAACAAGTTTTCAGTTCCTTTCATTATGTAAGAGAAATTAGACCTCGATAGGATTTCACTGGGGCGCGGTGGTCCCTCGGATGAAATGTAATTTGTGGGGAGAATTTGTTGTATCTGTCACAAATATTCCCAATTAGCCGCGTAATTATTTGAGGGTTTCTGCAATTACGGCTTAAACCGGTAAATTTGAAGCTGTAGCTGTCCCTAATTGGTCTAGATTTGATATTTTGCATATTTGCATAATGAGGAAATTGGGAGGAAATTGTGTTCATCCATTTGTGAAAAATTCTATGAATTTTATGAATCTGAAAGCCATCCCCTTGCGGTGGGTGACTTTGCCTCGGCTCCCAGAGGAAGCGGGGCGGGGGCGCGCAGGGCACGGTCACGTCTCCATGTGCGCTCGAGACGCACTCAGGGTGAACACAAGAGCTGTACAGTACTCTCTGCAGGAAATGTTGCAGAGATCCATGCCATATAAATAAAATACTATTGATTATATTAAACAAATGATCCTGATTGATATTCAGCCCATTACAGTACAGAAATACATTAGAATAAAAATACCGCTGCAGCAGGATGAATAAGAATATACATTTGTGATGAAAGCTCTGTAATGGAATTTGCTTTATACATCTGATCAGTGATTTATCAAACATTAGCAGAGGTGCCATGGTTATCTTTTTCATTTTCCATCAGTTAACAAACAATATGGCTGTAGGGTTTTATTAAGAAGTCTTTGATTTTGTCATTAGGTTTATATTAGATAATTCATCCAGATTGGTCTGTGAGACTTAATTATGCATTATCACAGTGTGCTGATTGATATTGAGAAAGCTAAGTGTTCTATGTAATTGGTAATAAAGAAGGTAATTTTAGAAATTTGTCCAATCAGTAATGATTATGAGGCTGTGAGTAGGTAATGATATTAACCCTAGTTGCCTTTTACACAGTCCACCTCTAGCATATCAAATATTAAATATAATAAGCTCTGCAAAAAAAGAGGAAATACCCCGTTCACACACATTAACATTATTAGAAATATCTGTAGTTTCAGAAGTTAATGAGGATTTAAAAAATGAGTTCAAGAGGCGAAACCTCGGGTACAGTACAGTGAGACACTTCACCTCTGAGGTGTTTCTGAGAGACAATCTCACAGGAAGGCTCCACCTGGTAATAGTGCTGGTGGAGTGTGTGTCCTCCTCATGTGAGGGCTGTAGCCCGCTGAGAGCCGTATATCAGAAAGCAGTAAAAGAGAGACGCTAAGAGCACTGATGAATGTCTGGGAGATAGATGTGTTAAGTGACCTTGGTACATTACACTCTCCTTCAAAGCCGCAGCAATGAAGATTAGTATAGTCTTATCTCGCCACGCCAAGTGTGCTTGTGTGTGTGTGTGTGTGTGTGTGTGTGTGTTTGTAGTCTAGTGGCTTTATCTTATCCACTTCTTGTCCACTTCCCCAAGAATATCTAGGTCTTATGTGTGTGTGTGTGTGTGTGTGTGTGTGTGTGTGTGTGTGTGTGTGTGTGTGTGTGTGTGTTTTTGTGTGATTGTCAGCTTAATGTTGTCCCCCTTTTGCAGGCATGTACTGCATGCATATGTATATAAATGCGTTTAAATGTCATACTTATAATTAACAAAAAATTGAACATTTTACTTTTTATGTAAACTAGCAATGCTTTTTATTAGCAATTAATTTAAATTAATTCATTTTTTTGGTCTATGAAATGTCAAAAAATAAAATAAAGGAATTGCTCATCACATTTTCTGTCCAACTAACAGTCCAAATCTCAAATATATTCAATCTACAATGATATAAAACAGGAAAAAAGGCAGATTTTGCATTTAAGAAGCTACAAAACTGAAACATAACTGATTACCAAAATAGTTTCTGAGTTATTTTCTGCCTAACTGACTAATTGTTGCACCTCTATTTTAATTTGTTTACTCGTCATATAGGATAATAAAAAAAAAAAATCTCCCTTTCAGAGAAGGTAACATTTACGCTTTAAACACAAAAACATTTGGCTCATGCAGAGAAAATTTTGGATTGAGTCTGTCAGCGGAGACCCTGAATTACTGCGAGCATGGTTTTATTAAGAGGGAAGAAAGCAAGCCAAAAACAAACACAATCACATTGATTTATGGGAGGCATATCACACAAAATATCCTTCTTTAATATTCGCGGGCAGCTCATAAAATAGGCTGCATAATAATTTCACCATTTCATGGGATATTAGACCATAATGACCACAGTCCACCCCTCTACACCCCACAGCCCTACAGGCTACACACACATACAGATATACACCTCAACCCCTGGGCAGACCAGCGCCGGGGCTAATTTATAGGTGAGAATGAAAGGCAAGCTTAATGTAATGGCTCCTTACAGCCGTGAGATATTACGGCACGATCACTCCATGGGTTCAGAAGGAGGAAGATTTGGAAACAAGGAGGAATGTGGACTAAAGGAGACAGCAGGTCAAAAGAGAGAAAGAGGAAGAGAGGGAGTGAGAGAGGCTAAACATCAACACAGGGATTGGAGGGCTCACAGCACACATTCTGCTTGTTTTTTTTTTTTCCAGGGAAAAAACAACAGCAGCCATGAATGTGTTCCCAATGAATCTACAACTACAAGCCTGAACAAATAGAATCACACACACACACAAACACAGCAGCAACAACAGCAGCAGCAGCTGAAACTGGCGTATTCTACTCTTTGAGTTAATGGGAATAAAATACCTCAGTGGATGAGTGCAGATGTGTTTGATACAAATAGTCATTTTCCTATTTGCTGCCTCATTGGGCATGATGAATGATGGAAGTCATGGAGGCGGTGTGATAAATGGCAGCACCTTGGCTCTACTGCATGGCCTATTGATTCTCCTTCTTTATTACCCCTCCAACCCAGCTGGCTGCTCTGCCCCCCCTTACACACACACACATACACGAGCACGAGCACGCGCACACACACACACTGCTCACAGAGTGCAAATACGCACGTGCGTGCAGCCATGTGCTCGGTGAATACACACACACACCGACACACACACACACAAAGCATGCAACACATGCACAGTTTGAGATACACAGAGCAAGGGACGGTGATGAGACGCAGCAAGAAAAAGAGGCAAAGAAAAAGTAATAAGAGGTTGGAGGAAGGGTGAAGAGAGCGTAGCAGAACTGTGTTTTCATATCTGTGGTTTAACAAAGCCATGAGATGGTTGGCTCGCGTGGAAATCTACATCCAGCAGGATGAAACACAAACTCCCCCAAAAATCTAAGGGGAAACGAAAACATACAGATGACTCAATTAAAGCGTTTTGTGAAGGTTGATTTAATCTTCCTGAAAATGTTTGGTTCATTTATAAAGCCCAATCTGTCAAAGACTGAATAGTTTGATGAGGGATTGGCCCGTGTGTACAACGCCATCAGTCACACAGACAAAGCGGGCAGGATAAATCAGTGATATGACCATCTACTGAGCTCTTCATCATGAGGTAATGAGGGTAATATCCTCCTCTGCACAGTTACATCCACACAGGTTTCAAATAGACAAACACAAGAGCCCTGACTACCTCTGCTGTACATATTCACACACTCACACAACCACACCGGAGTGACGTCTGAGTGGCAGTGACAGGCATATTCTGTGTGACAACATGTCTAAAGGTGGGCCAGGAGGACTACTTCCTGTTGGACAGCAGGAAGTGACACGGGTCAGAGGGACTAAGGTTAGCTGAGGAGAGATACGGCCTGTCAGAGACGTATCGAGGTAATGTCTCTATCATCGCTGTCATAAAAAACCCAAAACTCCTTTTTCAGCTTTGTCTCTCCAAAGCAGCACGAAGAAACAGAGTGATCAAACTGCGCTGACCTCTCCGACTTCAATTTACCTGCTGCATCTCCTTGACCTTGAACCACAGAGATAATAATTCAGGGTCTCGGGCAGGTGATAAATAGGTTTGTGTGCATGTGTGCACGTGCATGTGCCTCTGTGTGTGTCCATATCTAACTCACAAAAGCCAAAACAAATACAGAGGCAGTGAGCTGGACACACAGAGGCAAAGCACACACACATGGTTAAAAAACACATCTGCTACTAGATTGTTATAGAAATTACTGTTTTGCTATTAAGATCAACTTTGTTTTTTCTTGGCATGATGTTGCTCTCCACTTTTCCATCACAGGGATCTGTCAGTGCTGCTGTGGTTAAACATGGAGGTTTTACTACACTGAATGTTTTTTGGTACCACTCTCTTAAAAAAGGCATCTTACATAACAGGTTTACACAGTAATTAGTATCAAATGGTTAAGTAATAGTTTACTAATGCTTTACAGATCAGTCAGAAGCCATTAATAAGAGCAGGCTTTGTGTTGCCAGGTTGCAAATAATCAGGCCTCTCGCTCTCATATATCAAGACAATTTATTTAATAAGCAAATGGAACAATGCTGCAATGTAAAAATACTTCAATATCCTGTAACAAAAATGTCACCGAAGTATTAAAAGCAAAATGTAAACATATCAAAAGTAAAAATACTCTAATGTATAAAAATGGCTCCTGCGAGTGGTTTAATAGTGTTGGGAAGGTTACTTTTAAAATGTCACAGGTTACCTGTCTGATTACATTTTGATTACTTTTCTGACAAATGTTTTAAACTGGGCAATAAAACCGAAAAAAACACTATACTAAAAGAAAGTATTCCTGCGCAGCAAAAAGATGCAAAGCAACAGAATTCATGTTTTATTCTGCATATAAACCTTTACCAAAAAGAATATTCGGATGTGACCTCTTTGTAATCACCAACATCCTGATTAGTAACTGTAATTAAATTACATCTTTTTCCTCAGTAACTGTAACTGATTATAATTACATTAATTATGTTATGTAATTACATGTCACTAGTTACTCCAAAACACTGTATATATTACTGGATTATTATTGCTGATGTATGAATGTTTGGGCAGCATTTAACTGTTGTTGAGGCTGATTTGAACTATTTTATATGCTGCCGAGTAGTTTCCTCCATTACACTGTGTAATATTTTATAAGCTCATCATGTTATATAGATTACATTTGGAAAGTAATTTTAAAGTTGTCAAATAACTGAGTGAAAACTACATATTACTCTTTGACTGACCTCAAATTGACACTTAAAATCAAGTACATGTACGTTAACAAAGTGTTTTAATAAAGAAAAAATAATAATAGAAATTAATAATAAATAATAATAATAACAATAAAACCTTTATTTAGCATTAATAAAGCTTTTAGTTACAACATATAAACACTATATAAGGGGCTCCTTAATAGAAATATCCTTTTTCAGTAACATGTAAACCCCCATACCCCCATAGCCAGCATTTAGTCTTTATAAGTAGTGTATAAACATATTATAAGAGGTTTATAACAAACTATAATGTAGCTGTAAACAGATATAAGTGTTTATTAAAGTATTTGTCCAACATTGCAGCTCCTCCTCTGGGTGTATAAACAGATACTGAATGACGATACAATAAAACTCAGTTGTGATAATATAAAATGTGTTTTCATAGCAGAAGTTAAAATGTTGACAAATATTGTAGATTAATAAACATTTAATGTCCTTAAATCTGCTTATAACTACACTGTAGTGTGTTATAAACATTTATCAAACAGGCTGATGGATTATAAATACTAAATAAGAGAGTTAAAGTCTTTTTGGATGAATGTATATTGCACATGATGACATAGGTCAACACAGCTTAATAAGGTCAGTCCACCGACAGTTTTTATGCTGACTGCATTTTTTGCTACATGCATGTGTATGTGTGTGTATGTGTGTGTATGTGTGTGTGTGTGTGTGTAGGCGCCACGAGCATGTGCGTGCACATGTGCAGGCTTGATGGCTTCCACCTCACGCTCCCTGCTTTAAAAGTCCATTTGGACTCCTGCCTACAATCACCTTCTCGTCGTCGCTGTGGTAACGGAGCCAGGCCTAATTAGTATGCATTATCAATTAACAAACTTAATAGCCGGCAGATTGATTAGATCCTCAGTTATAGGGGCAGAACTCAGGCGAAACATGGAATGAAAAATAATCATACGCACAGGCCTGCATGCTCACTCTCTCTCACTCGCTCTCTTTCACTCACACACAGCTACACACACACACACACACACACACAGCAGCAGCTCACCAACCTTCTCCTCCTCCTCACTTGTGTAATTACTGTATGCATATGGTGGTGAGTGGATTGGGAATGAGGCAGTGTGAGGTTTTAAATAAACCTTCAGCTTATAATGAGTCAGGCCGCCATGGCTAGTTTAGCTCTGATTGTGCTCCACTCTAATGAATGACAAACCTTCTCCACTGCACATGCATGCACACACATGCACACACATATACACACACATTCTCACACACACACACACACACACACACTGTTTAACTGTGTATCAATACAATAAAGACATGTGCAGTGTGTGGAGAAATGTATAGGGTGCATCTTTCACTCCCACACACCCACCATGCACACTGTGTGTGTGTGTGTGTGTGTGCCCGCACACATGGACGCAGACACACAAAGTCATACCCACACACACTGAGAATGTAATCAGGCGTTAGGTTTACCCTCCTATCAGTCTAATGGAGGTTAATGAATGATTAGGTCTAATAATTTTAGAGTGGAGCTCTAGCTTAGCCGCACAATGCATCAAACGCCTAACAGAGTGAGAGCAACTAGAAACAAACTCACCGTCGGTGTTGTGATGGTGACATGGAAGTAAAAGGAGATGATATCTAATATTAAAAACATTATCATTAAATTCAGACCATCTTAACATTTTTTCAAAAAAATAAATCTTTAGTTTTTAAGTGCTGAGCCCCAGTTGTGCTGTCCATGGTGCTGAAATGCTGGAGTTAAAAGTTGCAAACTACAGAGAAGCTGTTCTGCTGGTAAAATAAATTAGATAAGAATATTTTGCATTTTCTCTAATCTCTGTTTAAATAAACTATAAAATAATCTAAAAACAACAGGTGCAAACAGGGAGTCAGACTGTCAAGGGGAGCCTATAGCTTATCAAAAAGTGACACATTTTCTAGGTAGAATAAAATATTAGTGTTGGTTTTCCTTGACATAATTTATATTTCGGCCACCCAGGGACACCATGATGTGACTGACTTTAAATGTTTGAATTAAAAATCAAAGTAAAATTCAAAGAAATGTATTGTGACTGATTAAAAAACGTGTCTGACAAAACAACCATATAAGGTAAAACAAAATTATTTTAAAATAAATACCTGCGGGGGCGTCGGTGGCTTAGTGGTAGAGCAGGCGCCCCATGTACAAGGCTGTCGCCGCAGTGGCCCGGGTTCAACTCCAGCCTGTGGCCCTTTGCTGCATGTCACTCCCTCTCTCTCTCCCCCTTTCACACTTCACTATCCTATCAATTAAAGGCAAAAAATATCTTTAAAAAAAATAAATAAAATAAATAAATACCTGTGTCTTCTAAATTACCCAGAGTGGACGTGATCAGCCTTCTGCCAGCTTCATATTATCACTGGGGAAATAATTGATTGTTCAATGACAACAATAGATCTGACCAGTGGTGTAGTGGTAGTTGATGAGATAGGTGTACCACTGGGTAGATGGGTAGGTTACTGAGGAGGAAGTGGGTATAATCTCCTATATGTTGCAATTTGGGTATACTATAAATGGCCAGAAAAAGAGCGGTGAATATGCTGTATACCTGTGTATACCCTCCACTACACCACTGGATCTGACACTAAAACATACTGAGACAGTCTCTACGATACAAGCCAAGGTATAGCAGGGGAATTTGTTTTAAATGACCAATACTTCAATTTATTTTGGAATACTGATGGTTTGCTGACATGTGTCCTCTTGGCACTCAGATTGAACACAGTGAGGCAACAGTGAACCAATCAGCACAAGGATATGGGTTTCCTTCGTAAGCTGTGGCGACTAAATGCAAGGCTATAGGCCCCGTATAGAACCAGTGACCTACCACATCAGTGAAAGGCCAATTCATGGGCATTAAAATGCAAACGCGCGCATATTTCACAGTGTTAAATTTTATGAAGCATTTAAAGCACCATCCCTCCAGTAGTAAATCCAAATGGTCTTATTTCCTATTCATAATATTCATACTCGCCTCCTCTAAGCAGCGGCATTAAAAATGTTTGTATCTCCACCAACTTAGAGGTTGAAATTAAACTGAGTTTGGCAGTGCAGACACATACATATTTACACATAATCACACACTCACACACACACACACACACATACACACAGTGTGACTTTAGTGCAGATGTGCGCCTGGTCTCCTCTGCTGCATTGTGGCCCAGTTTGCAGCCATCTCCCTCTGATGTATAACTCGTTGTCCAAGCCTTAATGTTGATTTATTATCCATCCATAAATTAGAAAAATATGTTTGAGAATTCCGTGGCGCAGCCAGGCTCTGCGGACCGTCTGGGGATTGGCTGACGTGTCAGAGGCGCATATTGGCTCGCCAGGCAGCCTTTTGTTTCCCTGCACCAGCAGGCATTTAATGAGTGCTGATGGCTTAAGGTAAATGTGTTAGGACAGACAGCAACAACAGCCACAAAAACAGCCTGCTACATGGGAGAGAAGTAGAGCCGCTAAGCAGCACAAACCTGCTCCTTTTATTTACAGACGTCTGTGCATGTTAAACAACAGCATGATTTTCATTATATATCATTTGGCTCCTTTTTTTTTCGTGAAGAGTCAAATAAAGTTTCACGAGCAGTTGATGACTATAAACTTCATGAGCAGTGTCTTTACACTACCTTAAAGACTGCTTTGCTAATTTTACAAAGCTTCAGCCTTCCATTCAGCAGTTCAATAAAATGCCTCTCCAGAGCCAACTCATCATATTAGCTACAGTTTCTGCAGTATGCAAGCCTATTTTTCTCTTATCCTGCTATTATCGAATAAGGTTGATTATTACTGGTGATGATTCTCCAGCTGGTCCTGGCTGACTTGTGTACCGACATACATACTAATTCCTAATAAAGCCTCAGACATCTCTCGGGGTAGCATGTTGCAGCACAAACCAGTCTGTGCCACGGTCCTAGCAGAAATGTTTTTGTGCAGTTTGCATTAATCACAGAAGTAATCACAGGTCAAGGTTTAATTTTGTGACATAAAGAGCTGCTGTGATGTGCGTGGGAGCATCGTTCCCCATTTATCCAGAACAGCCTCCAGCTCTGCGAGACACACTGTACGCTGCATAATCAACACACTGAGACAGAAACATCATTGTCATCTTGTCTTGAGCTGACACTGTCACTTCATTGTCATGGCTGTTAGGTCTGCTGTGCTGATGTCCTGCTCTACTGTTTATGTTACAGATGTTGCAGTAATCAGAGCAGCAGCGTGTGAAGGACTCAGCCTGCAACCCCGACCAACATCACGCCTGCAAAGGTCATTGTGGAAATGCTGGGTGATGGTGATGGCTGGGATAGAATGAGACATGGTTCCACTGAGATAACCCATTTTTCTCACATCGATACTGCCGCCATCAGTGGCTCTCTTAACTCTTTAGATGCTCATTTGTCTCCCTGACATCGCTAAACACCCAGGAAACTAAAATTATCTGACACCCAAAAGCTGTATGATAACTAAATATACAGACTCTCATTTTAAAAACTTTACAAGCTGCTTCAATGTCAAGTTTCTTGTCCTGGTGGCTCACTGTAATAGCAGCAATTAAGCTAATTCAGTTGGACAACAATAAGGACAGTAAGGCGTTCATGTGTGCTCAATGTTTGTTCATAATCCATTACCATATTTTAATCATCTTGTTAGAATTTTGAACCAATTACAGATCTTGTCACAACATTAGCTGGCCAGTTTATCCTCAAAATGGAAAAAAAGAATGATGCCTGCGAGGCACACTCTGAGCATTTATCCTGGGCCATAATGGGGTGCTGAGTTGCTGGTGGCGGCCATTGTTTAATGATCTCCTTGGGCGCTGGGAGTAAACTACTGCGGTAATCAGAAGGGTAAACTCAGCTATATTTCAATTTGGAGAGCCGCTCTTCCGTTCAGAGAGGCCGCTCTGAGACGATAAATAATAGGACTATTTAGCCTATCCCACAGGCTGCCTCTCTGACACCTACCCAAACACACACACACACACGCACACACGCACACATATAAGGCAGCCTATAACAATTCATGTCCCTTCCATAAATCAGCCCCACTAAAAGCTGGTGATTAGCGACATCATTTAGCCCCTAAAACCCAAACAGCGACAATTGTTTCCTTCCCTGTTTTAGGGAGAAGATGGAGAGATGCACAGATGGTAAATTGGTTGGAGGGGAATGAACTGTAGCTGGATGACTGGACTTGGGGATGTAGAATAAATGCAATGCAGGTTTCGGTTCTGGAGTTGAGATTATTTGGGCTATTTATTGTGGCCAGTGACGGTTTCGACCTTGACTATGACATGGTCGCTGAGGTGATGATAGCGTCCTTTAAAAAGTATTTTGTTGTTTATAAGAGTTCAACAAAATGTTTACGATAAGGGTGGATGTAAATATACACACTGAAAAATCAACTTAAATAAATCCATAGTTTACATCTAATGGTGGTTTTAAACCAGAGAGTTCCCTCTTATTTCTAGAGCAAAACTACAGATAAACAATTGGATCTAATGTGTCAATATTATGCAGATATATCATTGTGAGAACATCTTTAGTGAGTAATTTCAGTACTTTTAACTTTCCCACATATCTCATTATCTGTGTCCTCTGTTTATTGAGGCACAAATTGACAACATTCAATTGCATAGCTGAGTGTGCTCACCCTTTACAACGTCTAACAGACCCCTGGTGACAAACAAGCAGTTGACTTGAATCATTTTTTAGTTATACAATCCTGTTCCTAGAATAATCACTGGTGCCTGTTGTGCCTTTAAATTTATATCATTATATACAGACAATTGCATTCTTCTTATTTTCTTATCAAGAGCTCAGACAGCCCATATGATGATTTTCTTTATCATCCGTACATCAGCAGTGGAGGCAGTTTTCTAATTATGGTTGACCACCGCTGTAGCGTCAAACACTCCTGGTGTTTATTTGCACTGGAGAATGTCATGTTGAGAAGTGGAGGACTTAAAGCTCACAGTGGAAGCGCACATTGAATACAAAATAAAAGCAGCTGATGGTGCCATACTGTGCTTTATGAATGCAATATATAATGCTTGGAGTAAAGACTATGAAAGAGATGAAGAGAAGAGATTGTTTTTATGTAGACACTCTGGCCTGCTATGCAGAATAAATAAGTATTTACATTTCTGCTTTACTGTTTCTCTTTTCTGCCTTGTAAGGTTGGTAAATACATTGGGGAAACGACTGTAATAAGCCAAGAGTGTTTGCTTGTCACTATTTGCATTGTGTTTCCTTCAATTAACTAAAAAGAAATGATCACAATAGTAGAGCTATGAAAACTGCAGTGTAGCGTCACTGAAAAATCCTCCTAAAATTGTGATTAGGGATGTTTGTGACTACTAATTTCCAAAAGTTTAAACTTAGACATAGTCTAAAAGTAAAAAAACATTTGGAAAACAGTCCAAATTGAGCACAATTTAAACTATAACATTAAAAGTTGTCTTAAAAACTGCATATTGCTGATATCATAGGAGCCATTCAAAATCATTAATCGCATTTTTCAATAATCAGATCGTGTCTTAGATGCCGATAACATGTGAGGCACTTTTACCATGCATTATGAACACTGCACATAATTAAAAGTTAACAAGTAGCACTTATTAAAAACAGTATTCTTTGGGAAAATTAAACTTTAGTTAATGTGTTTGAAAACTGCAACAGTATTTTCAATATGTGAATGCTATCGCATAAAATAATAAGTTTAATAGTATGTTTAATTGACTAGAATTTCTGGTGTCATCTAGCACGTGCTGCAACATTTAATCAACTAGTCGACTAATCACGGACATCCCTACATGTCACAATAAATTCTTTAAAATTGATCATTCCACATGAAACTCATATTAAGCAGTTCTTTAAAAGAAAACAAACAAACATGAAATTTTAATTGGCCCATATTTGTCCACTCAAAAGAAGCAGCTGTTACTGAGCTAAAGAGAAATAAAAAAATATATTTGCCAGCCAATAACAACCTCATCCTTTGCTTTTTTTTTTTTTTTTTGAGAAACCACTGATTTACACGCACCAATAAAATCAAACCGATTAAGCAACCTAACCCCACAATTTGCTCATCTACCATCCTGCAATACTGTTGTACTGGTCTCAGTGGAAAAGGATCAGACGTGTGTCTGATGATGGCTTCCTAAAGAGCTTCAATTAATGGCCTGTCACTTATCATTAGAGCCGCTGAAAGGCGGGACACCAGGGAGCATGATGCAAACAAAGGCACGTTTTAGAACGTCAATTCTAAAAGCACCCATCGACTCTCTATTGTAGCGACCGGCCTCTGAGGCCCTCGTCCCTGCTGGCCCCGAGCCCTGCTGTCCCTCCTGGGGGATTAGAGGGATCTGGAGAAATTAGCCGTTTGGATGTCAAGCAGAGGCCAAAGGACGAGCGGGTGTTAATGTCCCCTTTTACGGGAACAAAAGCAGTGGGGATTTTAAATAACATGTCTCCATTGCCGCCTGCGTCCACTCCAGTCGCAGTGTGAGAGTGGTAGGCTACTCAGTGGTGTTAATTGATTGAAGCAGTGTGTCTGATAGCCTACAACATCCTGCATCTGTGGCTCAGAAATCCAGCTTGTTTTCACAGTTTTAATTTACATGACCGGTGCCACTCCAATATTGTGACAGTGTGTATAATTCCCTCAACAATTCCTCAAAAACTGTAAATCAGATTTTTTAAAAATGCTTTTATTAGGAGCTAAAAAGGTGCCAACGATGTCAGCATTCAACTTGGAGTCATACAATTCCTAATGTAGCCCAACTACCTTTGGTCTGCCACTAGCAAGGATGTTTACTCTTCATTACAGTTTCAGACAGAGGCAGGGAGATCCTCAAAGAGAACATCCACAACAACATCCTCTTGACTGGGGCTCTGCAGTGCTGCTTTTGTCCATTACGCTTGGCCTCCTCATTGACAGCCAATAAATCATTCATTTAGAGGCAAAGCAGGGAGAGAATCAAACAGCCATTTCAGAGCCTGAGGCCTTTCACTGTAGTGGCTGCTGCAGGCCACAGATCTAATGTAGAGTGGCTAGGCTGCAGGCGGGTGGAAGGGCTCTTAAGAGACAGGAGCGCATTGTTTGGAGAGACGGGAAACGCTGCTCTCATTAGACCTGGAGCTGAAAACCAACCTGAAAGGCCTGCTTCAATTTACCTGCCCTGTGCTTGGAATAAATCACCCCTGTGTGTGTAGGTTTGTGAGTGTGTGTGTGTCATGCGCACATACAAACACATGTACATCTGCTAACACATACACACACACTCATAAGCAGACACTTATAAAGAGCTTTATACATGCCTTTCAGAGCACACCTCTTCAGCTTCAGAGTTGTTTTAGCGTAGCGCTTGTTAGAGGTAAAACCTTTTACCTCTCTGCTTCCGATGGCCCTTTTGTTAAGCTGCTTTCTCATTCAAATCAGAATCACAATTAAGCTCGTCCTGACTTGTGTTTTTTTTCCCTTCTCTGTCCTGTAGATTTGAGTACGTCTTTGCACAAAGTGATTTACTGCTGCGAAGAGTAGCCTATGCACGAGCAAGACTACAGTCACGGGCGTAAGGCTGCTGTGACAAAAACAGTCGCCTCCGGGCAGATATGTATAAGCTAACAAAGATTTAGCTGTTATCGCTTCCATGGAATATTGCCAGGAATATTCTGGATAATTCTGAACTCAGATTTAGCCTTTGGCCTGTTGCCACACTGAATTTTCACTAGAGCCAAAAACTCACTCAGCGCAGCCAAAGTAAAGAGAATCTAATACTTTACACCAGGTAGTCAGGCACAGCAGGTAACACTCTGTGACAAATTCCAACACACACTGAGACAAAATAAAAGAAAAGAAAGGGAATACATTTCACAGTCAATGATATAAAGACCAGAAAAGGGAACTGGCAGAGCACGAGAGCAGCCTGGTGGAAGAAGGATGGATAGAAGGGTGGAGGGATAAAAAGAGCAGAGAGGAGACAAGCCGGAAAAGTGGAAATGGAGAGTGGGAAGTCCGTGCAGAAGTGTGGTGGCAAAGATGTCAGAATATTTAAATACTGATAAGGCCCTCTGTCGCCCCTCGTCGCTGCTAATGACAGACTCGTCAAAGCCAGACAAAAGAGCTTGCAGCCTGTCACAACACACACACCAGGGTACATCTGTGTTTACGTGTCGGGGGGATTCTCACATTGCCGTTCTGTCAGGGTGTAAGGTACCACTGAGAGGTGATAAATCTCCTCTTCCTTGTCAGAGAGTGCTGGCACTGCATCCTTAGACACTCGCACAACAAAATCTCCACTTGGGTCACTTTCTTTTTCTACTCTCTCCTCATTTCTCCTTTCCTTCTTCCCTCACTCCCCTCATCCATTCGTTCTCTCGGCCTGCTGTGTCTCCACCAGCATTCAAAATTAAGGTGTCACACTAGAGCAGATGGATTACACACGCATACACAGAGTCACACACACAACTCATAAATGAGGTGAAATGGAATCAGGCTCTTATTGAATGCCTGCTTGAAAAACTGTGTTTTGTCCATAAGCACTGCACTCCGTTTCAACCCATATCGATCTCTGCTTGTTGTTTGTTTTGAAGTGAATAGTATGTTTGGACTAACGGCAAAGTCTTTGTCTCTCGGACTGCTGACAGGAAACAGCAGGTGATAGAGCAACATCATGAAAAGGACGGCCTGCTATAAAACAGGCAATGAGCACCATGAAAACGAGTGCCTCACAAAACACATAAGCCTGTTTG
The DNA here is from genome assembly GCF_006386435.1 of Epinephelus moara. Taxonomy (NCBI): domain Eukaryota; kingdom Metazoa; phylum Chordata; class Actinopteri; order Perciformes; family Serranidae; genus Epinephelus; species Epinephelus moara. Next base: position 30,277,143 of record NC_065513.1, on the reverse strand, counting down.
ATACATGAACACGGAGTCATGTCAGACAATAAAGCGTCCGTGCAACAGACACTCAACCAGACATGGGGAAATATATTTGTTTGGGTTTTACTGTGTGACTACATTTCCAATTGTTATTGCAGCTGGAAACTAAACTTTTGTTCTAAATTGGCTTTAAAAAGACATCATAAAACTGTCTCTCCATCTTTCATCGCCTCTCCACGTCGTCTTCTTCCGTCTCCTCTTTGTGACTTTAGCTCTAAAGCAGAGGAGAGTGTCAGCGAGTGTTCTGTTTGATTCAGTGCTATCTAACCTTGCTTTATGAAAGCATTAAATTGATGGTTCCAGACCAGCCCAGAGAAAATGCACATAAAACTGAGACTAACTGAGAGATAATAGTCCTCGTAAACTGGTCTAAGAGCTCTATAACTCACAACGTCCTCAACTTGTTCTGTCTTACACAGCACAAGCTGTCACATCCAAAATACTGATGCGCCCGAAGGCACAAACTGCAATGCAAATGCAAACAAAAGGGAAACCACACTTCAATAAATGAGAATGAGACAAGACTGGAACCTGCTATCACATCCAAATCTATAGATCAGTGTTCAAATACACAAACCAACACTAGGAAAAAACTAAATCTAAGTCTGTAACAGCTGTGATGTTGGTCATTTATTGTAAAAACAGGCATTTACTTTGCATGACTGTCAATCTAAGAAACACAAAAATGCTTATTTACTATACATCACTCAAACCTTTAAAGGAATAGTTTGACATTTAGGGATATACCCTTGTTTGATTTCTGGTGGAGAGTCAGATGAGAAGATCAATACCACTCTCATGTCTTTCCATTACATATGAAGCTGGAGCCGATAGTTAGCTAAGCACAAACACAAGAATCAGATAGCCTGGCTTTATTCAATGGAAACACCTCTGATGCTCACAAATTAACACACTGCTTGCATAATCCATAACTGTAAAAACAAGCATTTGCCATTTTATGTGGGTTATATGCCAGACCATTTCTTAGTTGGCACCAGTAGCGCCAGAAACATTCCAGCATACACTACCTATAAAATGGTAACATATCGATTTCACACTTTCATATTTGTACGAATTAAACAATCAAGATATAATGTGTTATTTTGTGATCTTTAGGAGGTGCTGTTGGCTTTTGTCACTTTGGACAGAGTCATTTCTCCTTGTTTTAAGTCTTTATGCTGAGCTAACTAGCTCCAGCTTCACATTTAACATCAGGGCTGTAGTCAACCAAAGAAAAGCTTGGGCGACAGAAATTCTACCTACTCTTCAACCAATTGATTGGTCAATGGGTGACGAAGAAATCTCCAAAGTAAAAGCTCGGACATTCCTTCCGCATTGGACAGCTGCGGTCATGCAGATGCGGTTCTATCCATAGTAAAACTGAAGGTCCGCATCAGCTCCCAGCAGTAAACAGGAGGGCTGGGAGGTGAGCTTATCGGCCTTATTGGCTGACACTGAAACGAAGAGGACACTGCTGGTTCTGGAGTGAATGTCCGTCCAATATCCAAGTTAAAACTAACAACCACGGTGCTGTGGCTGTGGCTGGCTTGACTGCAGTGTTTGGACTGGACTGCAGTGTGGAACAAGAGATTGGAGCATTTGCATTGGGCGCACTTGCTATGTGAACTGTCTGCATGGTCACAAAAAAATGATCTGCACATAGACATTCACATACAGTCCACGCAGACCTTCACAGACATGAGTGGATGACAACATTTACATCATGTGGACCAAAGCGGACCCTCGTGGGCACAACTAAATGCATTTTTTTCCAAGAGTTGAAATAGTGCTCAACTTCGGGACAAATGTTGCGCTCATCACGGTCACTTTTTACACAGCTGTCCCGTGACAGGAGGAGGGGCGGGACAGATACCAAAAAGACCAACTGTCACATACAAGCGCTGAACAACAACAACAACCGAGGAGAAATTAGAACTAAACCTAGACTGAGTGGCGGGTCCGTCTTCTCTCCCTACATGCTTCAGCGTTCCCTTCATCCAGGGCAAATACTCTGACTTGTGCTGACATTTTTCCTCCACAGATAATGACAATCATATAAACTAGACGCAACCAAAGCATCTCAGCTGAAAAAACTCTGCTCCCAACACACTGCCTAACATCAGGGATTGTCCAACCAATGAGACTTTGGTCGGACAAGAGCATATTGACCAAGTAATTGACCAAGAATGTGTCAGCCCTATTTGACAGAAACACGTGAGTGGTGTTAATCTTTTCATCCAATGCTGCTTGAAAGTGAATTAGCTTATTTACCAAAAACTACAAATTGAGGAGTTTTGTGTTGAGTACGACACCAACTGCTCTGTTGTATCACTAGATTCTATCAATAATATATATTATACAAATATATTTCACCATAATGTGGAGACATATCGTATCCCTGCATACACACAATAGGATTTTTCTACATTCTTTATCTTCAATTAACATGACGACTAGAAATGTATGTGACTGTGTGTGCAGCAGTAGTGGTAGCAGCTGCTGTCAGCTAGATGAGTGATGAGCCATGTAAGGGCAGCCTTAACTGTGTGTGTGTGTGTGTGTGTGTGTGTGTGTGTGTGTGTGGTAAGAGAGAAGAAGATAAAGACATTTTCCCCTCAGCACCAAACACTTTCAAGGTCCGCTCAGCTCCCATAAACCAACTCTGCTTCTGGATTCTCGGCCTCCTGTGCCTTAAACCTAACCATTCCCTCCATCCTCCACCTCAATCTACCTGTGCAGGACAACACAAATCAAACAGAGGAAGCAGGGTTTTATAGGCTGATTAAAATTTTACAAAGCCCTCCAAAAAAAAAGGACAATAAGTGCTGTTGTATATGCAGACAACAGGTATGGCGCGCATTCAGTGCATGAGATCTGTGAATCTATTGTACATCTTTGCAGGTTGCACAGGGTGGTAATGGATGGCCGGCGGGTGCCCGCTGACGTGTTATTCTTTTATAAAACATTGCCTCTGCGTACCGGAGCGCAGGGGAGAGCGTGTCACGCTTGTGATGAATGACCAGAGGGTAACATCTTCACTCCTGACCCCTAACACAGGCGTGCATGCTCACACATAGACACAGACGTACATACATAAAATCAAGCATGCACTCATGCACATTCAAGTTAGTAAACAGATTTTTTTTTTTCCACCATGAAGGCACACATAAACATCTGATGCGGTGAATCCGCTAAGCAGAGGGTGATCCACATGCAGGGTAGTGACCTCTCTCTGTGTGCCTTCCTTTTGAGTGTGTGGTGAATACAGAAAGGCTCCGTCTTTGTATTCTTTTCAAAGCTCCTGCTCGAATTTGTTTCATCGCTTTATCATTTTTTTTATTTGATCACAAATCCGTCATTAAAAAAAGACTTTTTCTTACTTCCTCTCATTTATCACACAGCCTGACTAACAGGCCTGCAGTCATCAAAGGTATCCTCAGCTATGTCTCCAAACAAAGCATGAAAGAACAACATCAAAAGCAGCTCCAATTAACACTGGCAGAGCTGGAGCCGTACTGGACAATGGAGGAGCTGGAGAGGTGAGTAATAAGCGGTGACCTTCTGCTTTTACATGCACACACACTTGAACACAGCACAATCTAACAAGCAGCAAAGAATGCTTAAACATCAGAGGGCTGGAGCTGCAATAACTGAAGAAGTGCAGCAGCAGAAAGAGAAAAGGAAGAGAGAGACAGAGAAAGAGATAGGAAGAGAAGGAGACATGATAGGGAGGAAAGCGAGACAGAGGGGATGAGGAGGGAGACAATGAGACAAGGAGACAGAGACAGAGTGGGTGAAGGTGGCGGAGGAGGCAGCGGAGGTTTGGCGGGGCGGGTGGGGAAGGGGAACAGGCAGCCAGTCTATTATCAGGGGTCTATAGAGAAGCATTTAGGGACAAATAGGACACCACCCCCCTGTCACCCTGAACCATTCAGCCCCTGTCAGCCCAGGCCATTCAGCCAAACCCCAGGGGGAAGTGGCAGAGGGGGGACAGAGGGGAGGAAGCAGGACCAGGGTGGTGGGGGGGCTGAAGATGGAGTACCCTGGTACCACCCCTCCATGATGCTTCAGATGCTGTATCTTAGCAACGGCACTCTGGGTGTGACCCGTAGTCATATGGCTCCATTCAGTTTCACAACTCTTGAACACACACACACACACACACACACACACACAGGCCCCGCAGTGCTCATCAGGAGCCAAAACAGGCTCTCATGTACAACAATTAGCACAGATCATGCCCCCCACCCGACTCGCCCCAACCTGGCCATACCAGCAACCCCACTGGGACCAAACTTAATTACCATCAACAGACAGAGGGGAGTTCATCTTTACACACTTAAGATGATCCACTTTGCACACAAATACACACACGGCCGAGCCATCCTATACAAAAACTCTCTATTTCAGCACGCTGTCAATCACATGCTAATTAAAGCAGCATATTGATGGCATTCTTCTCTCCCCGATTTTCATATGGAATTAGCATTTAATGAATTGTGTGCAGATTAATTACAACATAATGATATTTAATTGTTACCAACTAATTGTTGTGGCGCTCTTTGTTTTGCAGTTGCCGGGAACTTTGTTTGGTTTTAGTTCAGAGAGGAACAGTTGGCTGGAGAACACTTCATTGAGCAACGTTTACACTTGAAACGTTTCAGTAAAAAGAGCCTTTTAATCACAATCACAATTTTGTTTCATGAAAATGAGCGAGTAATGTTTTGTGTGAGATAAGTGATGTTACAGATCGAAGGTTGGGAGGCATGTTTTGGGTGAAATGTGTTAATAAACATGCTTTGATTGCTTGGATTCATAGAGTCGGTGCTTTATCTCTGCTGTCACCTTTACAGCGAGAGACAGGCGCTCACACACAAAGGGTCTTAGTTTGGTAATCCCCCTTTCAGAGGGATAAATGTCTTTATCAGGCTTGTTCGGGCTAATAGATTTATATACTCCATCTATTATTTATCCAGGGATTATCACTGTTGCCTGAAGGTAGTGATGTACAATGTTTACCATGACCTTGGGCCACACACACACACACACACACTTGTGCTCATACACACACACACACTTCCAGCACACTCAATTTGCCATGGAATTGGTGAGTGATAATAAACAGGCGTGCAATAATTGTCCCAAAGTCACTTTGTTCTTTTTCAAACTCTGAGGACCCTTACAAGCCAATTCTGAGGACTATTGAATAAGATTGTCTACTGAGTCTTTATGACTACTCATTAAAACACACTTTTATCATTTGTTATAATATAGCACACTCCTCTCCAAATGACATCATTAAACATAATTCAATCTTTACCTCTTCTTCATGTGTGCTGGTTTTCCTGATTTATCCCCACTTTTATTTCATTTTCTCTCTCCGGCTCCACAGCGGCTGCAAACTGCTGCACTGCCCCTCTGTGGATGGTGATGGAGCTGCATGTTTGCCAACACATAACTGCACAAAAAAAAGAAAAGAAAAGAAAAGGCAAAGATCACTGAAAACCAAACTGTCCACTCAAACCAAATTGATCTACAATATTACTGGAATACAAACAGACAGCATCAAGTTTGCACAAATGTTGCCGGGCACAAACACTGGGCACATGCACGCAGAAACACACACTCACAAACACATTGCTCTCTGTCTGTATATATACACACACGCATAGGGCAATTTAGTAAATGTCATCAGGTCTGCAGAAAGAGAGGGAAATAGGCCTGCCTCCCATCTTTGTATTGGGAACACAGGTGAGATTGATGAGTAGCGTCTGTTTATGATATCGGTTATTCAAGATGAAAGATGAGGGTTTGTAGAGGGGTTCCTCCCATTCACTGTCATTGATTTACACACACAAACACACACACGCGCGAGAACATACCCACAGTGAGTGTCCTTGCTTTGTCAATAGTCAAGGTTATTTCATATGCAGTGGAATATTTGACTAATATCAAACACAGCAAATAAAAAATACTTTTGGCTGTGATTGCAGAACAAAGACTTCTTAAGGGACGTATTCTCACCGGACAAGCAAGTAAGTACTGAGTGAACATCCATCAGCGAAGAAAGAACATAAAACTGTGGTTTAAAAGCAATAAAAGACGGCAGGGAAATTTGTGAAGAGCAGTCAGGGTGGAAAACGAAGCACTCAAGCCAGAACCAATTCTGTTCTGGTGAATTAAAACCTAAACCCCTTTTGCATTAACATCCACAGAGAGACAAGTGCTGCGGTAAGTGAATGTGTTGCCTGTGTTTGTGTCAAAAGCCTGTTTTTCTTCCTCGGCCAATTAGAGGGACTATGGCACAAAGGCAGCTAATTTTGTCAAGCTCCTGTAAATGGAATGATGGATGCTGACGTTTGGGGGGAGGGGGGTGGAGGGCCACTGTGAGTGAATGTACGCCTCGTGGTTACCCAGCAAGGCCTCCTTCATTAAAGCTTCTTCTAGAGACAGACACAGTGAGAGAAAGATGCACAAACATTCCCTATTCAGGATGAATTAAAAACCCACAACACACTACTTTTCACAAGAGAGCATTCATTATGGAGCCCTAATGTAATGGCATAAAGCACAGGAGCAACAGCCTATCAAGTGCAGCAATTTGGCTTTTTTCACTTGTGCTGTTTCGTTGCTATAGGGTAATTTGTAGCACTCAGCAGGGCAGGGTAAAGTGAATCAAGATTAATTTACATGCAGGCGAACACTTAGGCAGAGGCAGAGCGGTAAGCAAACGCACCGTCTCTGCGGCTGAGCGGGAAAGAAGGCAGCAAGGCAGAAGAGGGGGGAAAAGTGTCGGATAATTAAGGAGCATCAAATGTGATTGCTGAAGGCAGTTAAAAGGCCACAACATGCCGACTGTGGTTGCTCTCAGAATGCAGCCTTCGCGTTTTCTAGTGGAGCTGCATTGATGGAAGCATGGATTCTAATGGGAACAACAGCTGTAGAGCCAACCAGCCACTCCGGATTCAGTCTTCATTAATTGTGCTTTAGTGTCTTCTCCTCTAAGCATATTATTCCAATACATTAGTTTGTTTTCATTTAGGGAAAAGAGTGCCGTGCTCAGTACTGCACCAAGCAGGACAGTGCACTGCTGAAGCCTCTGGACGAGTCAAGGAAGCTCCGTATGAACCAAAAAGCAAGAGGTTATTCAATTGAAACACTTGATTTAAATAACACATCGTCGTACATCACGGTGACACAAAGACAAAGCAAAGAGTCCCTGAAGATGCGAGGTTGAAGTGACAAGGCTAACTTGGACAAACTGCCGCAAACATTCACACAAATGCAACTACAAGAGCGGCAAGCAGAGGGGAATGAAAATGCTAAATGAGCTGTTTGAGGTGGACACACGTCTCGGAGAAGCTGAATCCTTGCCCCACTGAACAGACTCAACATATCAGAGAAAGAGATCACTGGGATGGGATAAAAAGAGAATAGCTGGTAGAGTTTCTCCCCTCTATCGCTCAGTGGTAATGGACCCTGGACCAAGCCAGTGGCAGGGGAATCTGATCAAGCATGCTATCCTGCAGACCCATGCGCGCACTTCACATGCACGCACGCACACACGCAGTCACACACAGAATCATTCTGTCAAATCTGAATAAACACAAACACACATCGGTTGGATTGTGGGGTGCAGCTTGGGGATTCGGGGCGAGCGTCTGGCATATTTGGCCATCTCAGATCTCCTGTCAGGGTCTGAATGCAGGATGACAGCAAGAGAGAGCCCGCAGCGTCTGGAGACCTGTCTCCATCTATGCATCTCTCACATAAACAAATTCTCCCATCGCTGTATTCAGACTAGCCTCTCTGCTCTATTACACACAACACACAGCTGCCACAAGCACTCAGACACCCAATCAACAACCACAGAGAGAGAGAAAGAGAGAGGGAAGAGAAAAGGAAGAGAGAAGGGGAAGAAAGAGAAAAGGCAAAGGGGGGAGAAGGGCAGCAGAGGGAGATGGAGGAGATGGAGGAGAGGAGAAAGCGAGACAGGAGCAGCGTCGAGGGAGATGCTGAGATGAGAATGTTGAGAGGAGGGCCAGCGCTCCGAAACTGTGCTCAGCGTTCTGTCTGGCCAAGCAGGAACCTCCTAAAAGCAGGACGACAACCAGCGTGGATGAAAGAGAAATGGGCTCTAGTGGGATGAGGAATAGACAGGGGCAGGAGCGGGGGGCTAAGGGTTGCAAACACACTGAACGCATGAAATATTAGGACCACCTGCTCTTTCCATGAAATAGGCTGAGCAGGAGAATGCAACGGCTGAGGCTGAATATTAGGAGAGTGATCCTGGTGTTTTGTGTACTCTGCGGGATCGGGCATAGCAGCTCAGTCGCCAGCACCCAGAAATGTCTGTTTCATGTGCATGTTTACATGTTTGTTTATTTCCTCCTGAGTACTTTGTTCTTATTTTTCACAATTTAGTTCATCATCAGCTGCAGGGTTCTGCATGTTGTACAGACTTTAAAGGACTACAAGGAAAATGTGCAACTCCTCGGTCTAATATCTGATAGCTAATACTGAAGTTTTTATAGGGTTTTCATAGCTTGAAGTACATTACATTAAAATAAGGTTGTAACTTATGATTGTTTTCATTTTTGATTCATTTCTCAGTTATTTTCTTAACTAACTGTTTGTTCAGGAAATGTCAAAAAATAGTAACATCTTCAAATAGCTTGTTTTCTCCAACCACCAGTTCAAAATCTAAATTTATCTATACGGTGATTTAAAACGAAGGAACATGATTTTTTGACATTTTAGCACAACAAATGACTTGAATCATTAATTAAACTGTTAAAATTAGATTTGAGTGAAGTCAACTGTTTATTAAAGTCTTTATGATCTGTCCAACATGCAACACCTTGTATTCTTAGACTCTCAGAAAAGGAAGCTCAGAAGAGCAAGAGAGAAAGGATCCCTCTGTCAAACATGCAAGAGGCGTCTTAGAGTCAGTATAAGAAGTGGCAGCAGCAAGAAAGAGAATAAGAATATTGAGTAAAAAGATTGTTGTGAGGTCATTTTCTGTTAATTAACTGAAGCGCTACATCAAAAAGGAATTCAATTAAAGTTTACATCGTAAAGAAAAATGCAATGGGCCCCTCTTTAGTAATCGTCCAGAATCACCACAGAGATCGACTTAAAGAGTGGAGTTACTCGAAAAATAAAGTCATTTAGCATTTTCAAGCTTCCGGTTCTTTAAAGGGGACCTGTTGTGCTCATTTTCAGGTTCATACTTGTACTTTGGGTTTCTCCTAGAACATGTTTACATGCTTTAATGTTAAAAAAATATATATTTTCCTCATACTGTCTGTGCTGGAACACCTGTATTCCCGCTCTGTCTGAAATGCTCTGTTTGTCTCTTTCACCCTCTACCTTAAAGCGACACTTACTTCTCTGGAAAATGTATGCTTTTCTTGGTTTAGGTTAAAATGTTATTAATAAGCTGATGGCACACTAAAATGTAAATGAACTCCAACAGAAATAAAAACTCATAATTATTCTCGTATGGTTCGAAGAAAACTCCGACCAATCATAGCTATGAATGGCCGAGCATCCTGTCTGTCTTCCCCACGTGGAGGCCTCTGACTGACGTAACCGCTCGTGTAACAACTCGGGTCAACATCGGCTCTGCTTTCGAGCGATGGCGAAGACTGATGCAGCTTCATCCTGAGCTAAAAAGGGACGAGATGGTCGCAGGGTTTCTGCTGGACAGGTATTTTTAGTTTGCCTCTAATGTAACATAGACTGTAGGCCTAACGTTATATATGACAACACAGCATCCAGTTGCTAATGGCTAACGTTAGCCTACTGTAGCGTAGCCTCTGAAACATTAACGTTATCTTCCTTGTGTGTTTCCACTTACGTTAACGCTACTATCTAACTTTAGCACTGTAACCTTATTCTAAAACTCAGTCATCACTGACTCCGGTTGAGTTTTAAAACTCTGGGGTTGTGTTTGACTGTCTTGGTTGTAACGTTACACTCACTCTCCTCTTCCGTGATTCTAACGTTACCTTGCCAACGCTTACGTCTATCATAGGGGGACGTAATGGAGGAGGGGGGAAGTAAGCCTTTGGAGGGAGGTGGGAGTTGTGGATGTTTGATGAAATTTTTTCTAAGTGCTGTGTGAAATGCAAGAAAGAGTAGCTTTAAATAACTACCAATAAAAGCTTCAAAACAAAAATTCTTCAAATCCAGACATGTTCCAGCAGGAATATGATCTGACATCAGGGAGAAATTAACAACCTCAGCTACCAAGATTACATATTTCCCTGACGTTAGCATGTGGCATGCTAACGTCACTAACAAACACTTTCAGTAGCAGGCCTTGAGCAGATGACCATATAAGAAAATTATGAGCTGATGTCATCTTGTCTCCTAAGTTGAAAAAAGTGGCTGCAAACAGAATATTCACAACGGTCTGAAGCCTGAGGTTTTTGCTCGCAGGGATTCATTTTACACACGTTTACCTCGTTATTTGAAACTTTGGCACATTTATCATGAACATCTGACATTCTCACATCTTATATGACATAAAATAAGGAAAAGCATAAAAGGTCCCCTGTAAACCATCACCAGAAGCTATAAGAGGTGACAGAAAACGTCAGCTAACATTTATTTATTCATTTTTCATAACTGCTTTTCCTGTTGGGTTTGGGGGCTGGAGCCTATCCCAGCTGACATTGGGCAATAGGTGGGGTACACCCTGGACAGGTCACCAGACTATCACAGGGCTGACACATAGAGACAGACAACCATTCATGCTCACATTCACACTAATGGCCAATAACGTAGCCTAGTCTTCGGATTGTGAGAGGAAGCCGGAGTACCTGCAGAAGATCCACGCCGACAAGGGGAGAACATGCAAACTCCACACAGAAGGGCTCCCCCGCCCCAGGTTCAAACCAGGAACCCTCTTGCTGTAAGGCAACAATGCTAACCACTTCACCACAGTGTGACTTCAGCTAACAACAGCTAATTACTACCAGATGTGTCTGTTACTTCCTGTCATCTGGTTACTCTACTCTTATGTTTTAAATACCAGTGGATCTCCTGATGTGTAGGCATTGACCTAATTGTCCAACATCCAACTCCACGGCAGATTTCCTTTTCTAATTGCCCAAAGCTATGAAGTTTGCATCAGTATGTGTTCAACCTTTGGTTGATTAGCAACTTGTTCAAGGCGTCATCATGCCTTCTGGGATACACATTTGCCTCTAGTGAGACTGAATCAGACTACAAGAAGTGTGTGAGAATTTGTAATGACTGTAGGCCCCTTCTGAGTCCAGATTTGTGTCAGGCAGAGGAGCACCTGAGAAATTAGCTCAGTGGCAAAAGTTAAAATGGGCAGCACAGTGAATGTGATAGGTGGACTGAAACACACCCAGAGACTGTGCTGTTCAGCCAGATTGATCTCCCACATTACAAAACATCCCTCCTCCTTCCTCTGCATCCTTACTTTCTCTGCTCCCACCTCTTCTGATCAGAGTATCGATCCCCAGACCAGTCGATCGGTTGCTACTCTGTGATCTGGGCCGGGCCAATTACTTCAGTGAGTAATAGTGATTAGTTTGTGTCTAGATCAATCCACACTGATACAGGCAGAGAGGCTGCTAACGGGGCCAGGGGAACCACTGACTATTCACATCAGCAGCACATTTGTGAAACAACAACAGTGTCGTAGAAGGATCCTGCGCTTACTATCTTGAATGTAATTGTTTCATCATGCCATCAAACCTCCACAGAGTACATATCTGTGGACCTGCAGGTCAATTCAAGACCTGCAGAGGCTGTCTAGGTTTGCAAAAAGTTTAAATGTCGCACTCCACAAAGAAACAGACAGATACCGCGCTGCAGCCACACACACACACACACAGACACACAAACCCACCACATATAGTTAGTGCTTAAATCTCAGCCTGTGGCATTGGTGTGACATTGTACAGGTCATTAAAGGAAAACTAGTACTAATGTCGAAGGCAAATCTATTTATGTTGATAGTATTCATGGGCAATCTTTCCATAACATTGATCAACACAGTTTGTCTAATAGGAAAATAATAAACAATTACTCCTGCAGACGAGAAGGGTAATTGATTTTCTTCTGTAAATTACTACCACCATCAGCCCTGCGTACACAGAAAGGTGATCATCTGCATAAAATCAATGGGATATGATCCTATCTGTATGATAATCATGGACTGTAACCAAGGAGCCTTCATTAGCTTCAGAGAGAGAAGGGAGCGTGGAGGGTAAAACAAAGAGACAGACAGAGCGAGCAGTAAGACTTTAAACAGATGGCTGCATAAATCTTGCCTGTGTCATTGCTGCTGGAGAGATCTTCGACATTTTTGTGCATCAGACATTAGAGTACGATGTGAGCTCTAGAATCAATGCTGCATAGATTGTATATGACATTTACGAAACTGTTAAATGCTTTGGACCAAAGCAGATCACCATAATGCTCTCATGTGTTGAGCCTCCCTTGAAACCTGCAGTCACACTCCGGCCAAACAATATGATGCTGTATGAATTACGTGAGAACTGTACGGACTTGTGAAGTAGTAGAGATGAAGGCAGCATTTAATCTCCCTGATTAATTTCTGATGGGTGCTCACACCACCCCTGGTGTTCCCAGCCAGACACTGACTTATGGTGATTAGTAAGCCCACCACCAGACAGCTGTATGTATGACTGTGTGCAGGCCTCCAAATCAATATGGCCACCAATATTAATATCACCACATACGTCAACAGGAGAGTATCTGCCTGCAACAAGGACAAAGAATGAATGGAATTGCAACCAGTTTTCATTCCCAGGTCTTCAAATACAGACACTTCGTCACGCCCCTCGACATCTCATGGAGACACACAGGGTACACTGTAGTGTATCTAAGCAGCTGAAACACACTGGAGCACGTGGTTAATGTTGTGAAATGGTCATGGTTTGATTTAGGCAACAAAACTACTTGGTTAGGTTTGGAAGGAAAAAAAACATGTTCCAGGTTAAAATAAGTATTTTTGTGTGACATTGCGACCATTAGTAAATTGACTATTTCACATTAAAACAACATTTATTTTGGGTTTCACATGGAGTGGGTATGTCGGGACATAGGTACATAAATGATGTAAGTGACATAACGTTATATTAAAACAATATTGACTTTTGGTTTCACATGGGACACATACTGCGGTGTCCTGGATGAAAGGCCGATTTTGTTTGACCTATCTACCTCACCTCTTTCCTGATCTACCCAGACTTTCTCACTCTTTACACTATATCAGTTGCTCTCAGGGTCAAGTATTTCAGTGGATGGGTTTACATTGGAGCCCATCAATATCACATGCTGAGGGACATGACAAAGCGGTTTTATTCGCCTCCCTGGGGATGAGAACTGGCTGGGACATGGCTTACTAACACTATCAGTTACTTAATTCACAAGACCATAACAAAAATATGTAACCATTCTCTCACTCTTCCATAGTCACACCAGATAAACATTCATTCATTTCAGTCATTTTCCGTAACCGCTTATCCTGTTGGGGGTCACAGGGAGCTGGAGCCTATCCCAGCTAACATTGGGTGAGAGGTGGGGTTCACCCTGGACAGGTCGCCAGACTATCACAGGGCTGACACATAGAGACAGACAACCATTCACGCTCACATTCACACCTACAGCCAATTTAGAGTCACCAATTAACCTGCATGTCTTTGGACTGTGGGAGGAAGCCGGAGTACCCAGACAAAACCCACACTGACACAGGGAGAACATGCAAACTCTGCACAGAGGGGCTCCCCCAGCCGGGGTTCAAACCAGGAACCCTCTTGCTGTGAGACGACAATGCTAAGCACTTCACCATCGTGCCACCCATACTAGATAATCAGCATTGGTCACTTGTTAAAGCACTTAAAATCACTCATGTTTGTTTTCCTGACGAGCATGTGAATACTCTCAGAAGTAAAGTGAATTCGGTGGTTTAAGCATCCTGGAGTGAAGTTGCATTTTGCGTACAATTAATAAGGTAGATTCCAGCATTTTCAGGCTCAGTTTGTTTAAATTTGACAAGTTTTAAGCCAACAAAATACTGAATCAACGTGTCTGACATTGACACCAGAGACTAACCACGAGCACAATCCTTCCTCAACCTGAACCAAATAATTCCGTAGCCTTGACCAACCATATTTTAATCTTACAGATATAAAAACACTGATATGACCATTTTTGTGGCAGTCATATGGGTCGTTTTGGACGGCAATAACAAACAACAACTTTGACATTTAGGTATGAGGACATAGCCTGGCTTCGACACTTACAGCTACTGCAGGGCCCGCCCACCATGGGGGAAAATTAGCTTTTAGGCCACTACCGACACCATGCTTATCCTGCTTTCTCTGTTCAAATACCTGTTAAGTGCATATCCCAGTCTTAACATGACATTATATTTCACCTAAAGACACAGTAAACAACTACGTATCTGTATGTCCATTAAGATTTGATGATACAATTTTATTTCTCTATTTATTTATTTAGTCATTTTAATTTAAACTTATGTTCCACATGCAGCCCTGATCCCCAGAAATTAGGTTTATATTCAGCTAATTTGAAACAGCAAATATGTTTTTGATGGAAATGTCATGCCGAGTGACTTAATGAGTAGGAGAGAAAAAGAAGAAAGAGATATACTTTTTCTAGGATATTTACTGAACCATACCAATTTTTTTACCAGTTTATTTTTTTTCTTAAAGCATTTTAGTTATTTCATTTACTTTACGCCCCTTTATTATTTATTGCGATAATCCTACGTATGTATGTAGGAATGTATGCATGTATCCTTATATTACTGTCATATCTATTTTATTATTATTCTGTTTATTTGTTTTGCTTGTTTTTGTTACTTGAGATGGGATGGTGGGGTGGGACGGACATACAATAGCTACTGACGCTGTCTTTTCCTTTTGTTTCTATAAGAAGTAAACCAGCTGCTGTAAGAGAGTATAATTTTGACAAATAAAGAGGATTAAAAAAAAACTTAATGAATAAAGGGTGTTTATCAAAATAGCTTGCAAGTCACAAAAATGTTGATACTGAACATATCATCAAAATGTTCTGACAACGTGTTTCATTTGTTTTTTGCCAATAGGCAGTCTTGCTATATACTATCCAGTCGCAGGACTACCACATTTTTGTTTTTATTCCTTTTTTTATTAAAATTTAACTGAAATCATGAATTTTCCTTACCATTACCAAAGTGCTTTTGTTGCCTAAACATAATCACGGACAGGAGTCTGAACATGAACCCTGGATTCAGGTGTCAAAGTCCTGCACATTGTATGTCCGCCATCCACTTCAACCACCTCCCTGTAATTCCAGCACGGTAGAAAAGTGTAGCTTCATTAATTCAAAGTAACATTGTCCATTAACATAATCCAGACAGTTAGTACGTTATCACCACAACATAATCACAAAAACAATTTAGTATTATGCAAACATAATTTCTAGGAGACATGGTTGCCATGTGAAGACTATGTCGCCAACAAAATCAAGTACTTAAAATCTGACTTGGACTCTGGACTTTCTTTGGCTCCTAAAAGCCTCAGCATTTCAGTTTATACGA
This sequence comes from Epinephelus moara, assembly GCF_006386435.1. NCBI lineage: Eukaryota > Metazoa > Chordata > Actinopteri > Perciformes > Serranidae > Epinephelus > Epinephelus moara. The sequence continues at coordinate 30,261,506 of NC_065513.1, read as the reverse complement.
TGCTTCAGATGTGTACTGCAATTTACAAAGCTACTAAAACCCAAATAACACAGTGAACCTCGGCGTCTGGGGCAGTTGCCGGCTTCGCCTGGTTGGTAATCCAGCCTTGAGCTACTAAAACAGTTTACAAACAATCCACAAGGTCTCCACCAACTCTGCAGCTTGTTTAAGGCGACCGAGGCGGGTGATGGGTTTGACAGCGGAGCACAACCTACAGCACGACAGATAGCTTTTAGTGTGATTACTTTACTGCACCTCCATATCTCTACGAATCAGTCTTTCCTGTCTATTCAGAAGCCAAACACAGACATACTGTATAATGAATCTATTTTAGGCACTGACGGCACTCAAACCCTTTTCATCCTGTGTTTACTGAGGAAAATGTGGTACCCAATATTGTAAGACCCTAAAACCAAATAGAGGCCTTTTCAATAATAAAGGCTTTGGGCTTTTAAAGCTGAGAGAATGAGTAGCTGGAGACAAACAGCAAGGAGAGGCTTTCAGTATATTAGCTTCTCAAATCAAATCACTGTGAAGGGAAGACAGAACCAGCATTTAACATAGTAAGGAGGCCTGGACACGGACGAATAAAGTGAATGCTCTGTTTGAATCTGTCCTCCCTTCATAGACTTTAATGGCCTATGGTAAAGTGAAGTGCGTTAACACTTGATAACTACATTAGCCCCGGACTATTTTTTAAAGCACAGCGAGGGCTTAGTCCATTTACCATTTCCATTTGCATTATGCTGTAAATTGCACAGAATGAAATCAAAACCTCTGGCACACTCAGCCCATACCCTGTTATCAAATTATATTGATTTATTAAAACTAGTTAATTTGAGACACTAAGTGCAAATAAAGGCACGGACTAATATGTAGTGGCCACTGTGCATAGCCAACACACTGCCTCACACTGCAGCCAAGTTTGCAGGTTTGGATATAGTAAATATACAGCTGAATTATAGTTGTTGAAGAAGTAGCTTTGTCCAGATTGATGTCCTGCTTTCGTCATGACCGGCTGAAAGGCTGGGATCACTCAATACTAATCAACAGGCTGGACACGAGCTGGTCTTTATCACTTTGTCCCCTTTATATGACTCCCAACCTTGGCTGCGCGACCAGTTGCCTGATTTCTCATTTTGTTGCACTGCGACTGACAGTGAGCGGCTCTGATTGAGGGGATCCATTAGGGATCAGCCTGAGGAAAGCCTGTTTGATGGATGAGACCAGCAGTCACCTTCAGAGCTTGCTAACAACACCTGTATCCTCTCTGTCACACATACACACACGCGCGAACACACACTTTTGCTGACATATAACAATTCACACAGTGTATTGTGTAGAGAGTGAGAGACAGAGAGATTTTAAAAGATGAAAATCTATACTGTCTTATCAGCGGTGACTGCTCAGGTCCACCTGTAGCCAAAACTCAAAAGTGATGAAACTACACTTGTTAAATAAGAGAGCTACTTTGAAACAAAACATTCAAAGCCTGAGTCCCAGTTTACCTGATGGATGAAAATTCTTATTTAATCATTTAAGTTTTACACAAGTCCTGCAACATAAATAATATTTAAGAGAGATTTAAGTTCAAGGAAAAGTTTTCTGTTTCCATATTTCATCATAAACAAAACCATTCAGACCATCTGTTATGAAAAATGTTTGGCAGACAAAATTTCTCACAGACATGGCTGAAAAAACTGACACTAGACACCGAGACAAAGATAGCTGTGACAAAAATTTTAGCAAGGCCATCTGAAGTACTGGGAGGGAATACACTTTAATCAACGTATCCAATGTAGATTAAACACGTCCTGTAAATGGCCATCTCCTAAAGATGCTGTACCTCCAACAAATAAATTTTACAACTCAAAACTACTATATTAATAAGCTAGAAAAGTGCACTCAGTAGCGTGCAGATCACCGCCAGGCAACCGCAGGTCACAGCCACTCTACACACGGCACAGCTGGATCCAGTGGAAATGTCCCTCCCACCTTCCTTACAGTCAAGATGGCGGCAAATATAACCACAGTTTTTCCATCTCATATCTTGCCAAACTTTCATGGATAATAAAATATCAGGTATGGAATTAATATGCAGATGCCCACTCAAAGCACTTTAACACTACAAGTCACATTCACCCCTTCACACACACATTCACACTGCTGGCCGAGGCTACCATACAAGGTGCCACCTGCTACTCAGTAACCATTCACTGGCACTCACACATCGATGGAACAACCATCGGGAGCAATTTGGGGTTCAGTGTCTTGCCCAAGGATCAAACTGCTGATCTTTTGATTAGTGGACGACCCACTCTGCCTCTGAGCCACAGCCGCCCCAATGAGACCAAACTTTGATATCAGTTTTTCAGCCACGAAAAAGGCCAAAATGTGGCCTGCAGCAGATAGTAAGGCTTCTTATTTTTAGCTGAGCTGATTACCGCAAATGTCTTTTGCTCTTTGCTTTTGCTACGTGATTTTGATGAGGACTTGTGACTCCTACCTGCAGGTTAAGAGGTCAGCAGTCAATGACGGTATAAAACAGACAATAAAACTGTTTTTTCAACAACTGTAAATAACTGCAACCCGGAGAGGACTTTGATGTCAGTCAGAAATGCACACACAAAATATTAGGCTTATGGTCTAGTAGTTTGAGAGATTAGCTGCGGATTGACGAATACACACTCATACTTGCATAAATGCACACACAACAAAATGCATGATTAATAATCAATTAATCAAACAACACGCAGTTACAGGTTAAACTCAAAAATATTAAAATCCTGTTACATTACATCAATAATTCTCAATAAATAACTGAAAGCTGAACGTTAAAATCTTTATCTATCTTTCTTGGATGCAAACTACTTCAATTACAATGTCAAACAATAATTATAATTACGTCACACTTTAACTCTCCTCTGTCATGTCTTTGGGGCTTATTTGGCATAATTTAGGGCCATGGTTCCCAACTGGTTCAGCCATGAGGTCCAGATTTCTCTTTGATCACTAGTTCAAGGTTCACACAGTTTAAAACATTCGGCATCATACTTGTGTTTTGCCATGCTGTTAAGCTAATTTGCTGTCTCTGCCAAGTAGCTGTCCATTAGTCTCTCACTCAACAGCAGGAAATGGTACTTCAAAATAATAAGTCTGTGCTGGAAATTCAATGCACTTAAAAATAAAGTATGTTTTTTTTTATAAATTTGACATGTTTGCGAGTCACTTGCAGTCCATTCAGAATGGGCCGCGACCCACCAGTTGGGAACCACTATTTTAGGGCATTCCTTCCAGTGCCAGATAGAAACAGGCCAATGTGTGAAGGAGAAGTTATTATTTTCCGTTTTAAAAAGGGACTGTTGTACCCAAGACAAAACGTGCAACAGTGGTCACAGACATTAACTGTATTATGTATGTAGAAGTATGATTAATAAGAAAACAGAACAGGTATCTGTGGTGTAGGAGGGAGATATCACCACAGCCTGTGACAGCAGCATGTAACAGGTAGGAGAACAGTCTGATGTCACCTGTTTAAATACTGGTACATCGTGTTTTGAGTTGCTTAACATCATCACGAAAATTTTAGATGAGCTGACCGTCAGCTGAAGCAGTGTGCAGGACATTCATGTGGTCACATTTTGCTCTCAGAACAGCCCTTGAATAAGTCATCAAGTCATAAGTATCATATCATATCTCGCCTGTAAGTGGCAGTCGTTTTCTCCACTCAGCCACATACAGTATGTTTATATAAATGTATGTATACACCTACTGTATGTGTGTGAGTCTACGTGTGTTAAATAGTCTTCTGTGTGTCTAGCAGGCTAATTGCTCTCAGCAGTATTATCTCATTAGGGCCCATCAGCATTTGACATTTAAATACAGAGCTGCTAAAAGCCTCTCTGCTTATTTAATATTAACATTACCATCCATCACATCCTCCAGAGAGGCAGGGCAGGCACGGGCCTTGGTCTTGTTAGCTCCTTTTCTCCTGACTCTCAGCTCTTGAAGCCTCTGGGTATTTTTTTTCTTAAATCACCAATTGATGCATTTAATAAGAATAATGTTGTTAATAGCTACAGCGCGAATGTGGCAAAAGGGGAGAGCACAATCATATCACATGCACAGTCAGTGAACATGGTGGGAAATAAGGAGGGGACACCGAGATGAGTGAAGGTAAGCAGGAAGGTGAAATGGAGGATGAGAGATGGAAGAGTGAGGAGGGATGGGAGCGGGTGAAAGAGAGGGAGGGAGGTCAGCAGAGCGGTGTTAGAGAGGGGAAGGTAGAGCCTGATGGGCACCAAATGAACAAATTATGACGGGCTCCATTTTGCAGGATGGGGTCACACACCCCCCATCCCACCCTCCTCTCTCCTCCACTCCTCCTCTCTTCTCTTCTCTCTCTGACAGTTCAATTTCCCCCTCTCGCCTCCCTGCTCCTGCCTGCTAATTGTGAGTGAAGCCTTATCATTGGGCCCCCCATCCACCCCAGGTCCGAGGCATCGCGGTGTCTGTGAGAGGAGACTGGAATGTCAAAATGTTATCCGAGACAGCAAACAGCCAGAGAGACGGAGGTCACACACAATAAGACCGGACGTTCATCTGGATGCAGAAGCACAGGCACCTCTCACAGGATGCACAGACAAAAGGAAACCTAGCGATGTCTGTGCAGAAAATATAATTCATAAATTCATTTTCATTTATCTCTGCTGTAAGTGTGTGAAACAAATGATCTCCACATGCTTTTTCTAGTGTTTAGCTTCTTGTCAGTGGTCTGAAAGATTGGCTGCAGTGAAGGATAACTGAGTGCCAGGTGTCAATCAAATACAATCATGAGAAAACACCTCCGTTACACCGGGGGCAATAAAACTGTGATCCAATAGATTCTGTTCTGAACCATATTGGATTTTGAGACTAAGAAAATCAAACTCACACATTCACGGCGGGAGCGAATTCTTGGAGCTGGATTGATTCATGTGCTTTGTAAAAATGCCTCACACAATCACAGAAACACACGCACACACTCCTCTACCCAAATCTTGGCTGAGAGCACTTGACTCTCGTGTGCAAAGTGGAGCTGAGGCATGTTATTTACAGACTGGAGGGGGCCAGGTTTAAATGACACCTGAGGATAAAGCTCATCTCACACCAGTGCTCAGCCCTCTGTCTCTACTTTGTCATTTGAAATTGAAGCATTGCCGAAGAGCATTTGCTCATGGTTTCCTTTTTAGTCGCACTGTTCCCTCTGTTCATACGAGACAGAGACAGATAGACAGACAAGCTGAGAGATATGAGGCAATCTTTACTCCGTGGGGAGCAGCTGGCTGCTGGATAGGTTGGGGTTTAAAGTGCTTTAGTGGTCAGCTGATAGGGCTGATCTAAGGTCAGAATAATCTGAATGCAGGAGGAACTATCAGGGGCGACACAGGACAGAATCACTGACCCCAGACGTCCCCCATCACAGAAAGCTAGATGGAGGGTAAGAACGGGATAGAGGGGAGAAGATTCAGAGCAACAGCGAGAGAGAGGGAGTGCTCATCTATATTCCAACACTGGTAATGAGGGTTAATTCATTGGTTAAGGATTAACAAGGTGCAAGAGTATGATAGGCAAGCGGTTGCCTTCTCGAATATAGGTTTAAATCAACCCCATTATGCGTGATGTAATTTCAGCTCCAGAGCCCCGCCTAGTGGGAAAGTAATTACGCCATGATTTCAGGGACTCTTCTTAAAGTAAAACTACAAACCTGTAGTGCACTGACACACATGAAAAATGGGCCATTCATATGTCAGACCTTTTTATTCTCTCCTTCGTTAAAACAAATCACTCAACATTTCACATTGTGCAGTTACATCAGAGTGAAAGCTGCATTACTACATCACGTTTTCAGAGGGATTAGATGCACTTTACTACTCTGTGTGCCATACGCAAGAGGTGAACATCAAACCGGCATCACCTTAGATATTGCTTCTGCTACATCCACTATGAATCAGATTGAATGGTACAGCAGGGTGCAGAAGATGCAGGATGGCATGCAGGTTACATACAGGTCATAGTTTAGTATCGACCACTGTTTAGAATCAGTGAGTTTATACTGAGTCCTTTAAATGTTGAATTAAGCCTCTTAAGTGTATATTAAAGGTATACTATGCAGGATTGTCAGTTACTGTTTGTTAACACACTCACTACTGAATCCCCAGACTCACTCGTGTTTGGCGTTTCACCTCACTGTATTTGCATTTTTTCAGTGTTGTGTCTCTTGAATGCTTGCTGCTTATTGCCTGGCACCTGGTCGCCATTTTTTAAAAGCCCTTACCTCACCTGAGCGCTGTGGGGGTACACACCCATAAATGTTTCAAATACAGAAAATAAGAAGAACATAAGTAAATATAGGTGGAGGGCAGAAAAATACACCACCACACACTTCTGGTAATGATAGAGAGGGAAATACTTGTGTATAAGTCATTACATTGTTTTTGTTTCTGGGAAAATCCTTGTTTATCTTTAATGGGAAACAAAGTAATTTTCAAAATCCATGTTTTTCCTATGGTCTAAAAATGTTAGGTCTTCAATTTGGGAGAGAGTTGCTCACATTTACTAGAGAGCTAAAACTCAAATTTGTGATGTCATCAAGTATAAAGTTTGGAGCTGCTCCATAGACAATGAATTGGGAAAGATGTCATAGATGACACAGAGCACACAGGGGAATGTTCTGAGTACAAGAGCACATTAACACTAAAATAATATAAAACTCATTTGGGTATAAAAAAGAAAAACATTCTGTCAGTCTCCCATTACAGTACGTGTCTATGGAGCAGCTCTAGACTTTATACTTGATGACATCACAAGTTTGAGGCTTACTTCTCTGGTTTCTGGCTTTAAGAGAGAGAGAGTAGCTCATGTTCACAAATATTGACTGAACTTTCAAAGGCCATCAAAATAATATACTGACTTTCTTAATTTAGGTGGTGTTCCCCTTTAATGTAATAAATGGGTTCATGTAATCGATAGAGATCATTAGTACTGGTATTAGTGGTATATTTGACTTCAGTATGCTGGTGATGTTACTGCTGGTGATTTTATGATGCACGACTCTATGTCTGTATTCTGACAAGTGACAGGAAGTACAGCAAGTGGCATTTTAAATTAGGCCTAATTTTACAGGTGAGCACAACAACTGCATGTAACGTAATCAAGACAGAATTTAGAAGCCATCCATACTTTTAGAGTAAACAGGATTCAGAATAGATGTAATTTAGTCATTCAACTTTTAAAATCATCTATAAATTAGGTGCCTTAAAATTCAGATGCATCTTTTTCACATTAAATAGAATCTAGGGTCTTTTCTTTATATATATATATATATATATAAAAAATGCTAATTTTCAATGTCAGAAGTTTCATATATTCACAGCAAACCCTGTCAATTCTGGTGATTAAAGAGAAGTATGATTTACGACTTATTCTTTGATGCAAGTGGAGTGGTACTGATTAGTCGATCAAAGAAAACTTGTTGCCAACTATCTTAATCTCGATTTATCATTTTATTCATTTTTGAACTGTTGGTTGGACAAAAGAAGCAATATGAAGATGTCACTTTGGGCTCTGGAAAATTGTACTGAGCATTTTTCCACTCTTTTTTGACATTTGACAAAACAAAGTAAATTAAAAAGCTTTGATGTTGGAACCAGCAGATTTTAGCTGCAGTATTTTTTTAAGTCTAAAATTGTGATTTCTTTAAACTGACAAAATAAAGCAATGAACCTGCACATTCATGTAATAACTGGGTTTGATCTCGGTGTGTGAAAAAAGATGAGATGGACCTGACCTCCAGGCAAGCCCAGACTAACTAATGATGGCCTGAGTTAAGCTAATATTTCATCATCAGCTGAGCCAGTGTTAGAATGATCTTGATACTATTAGCAGCCTAATGGCTAAATACTCCGGCACTGCTAAAAAAGGAGCCAGCCGCTGACACACTTAGCATCCATTGGCTCGTTTAGCATGGACATAAATGAGCATGTGAAATGGAGACATGAGAGGGATGGGCACACCAGTGACCCCTGCATATATACATGCACGTATACAGACACATACACCACCACACACACACACACACACAAGCACGGACATGGTGACCCCTACACGGTTGATGAGACGGGAGCTGATATGCGAGTCAGACGGAGCCACATTTGTAAAAAGCGATAGCCAATTACGGCAGCCCGGGCTGGGGGATAATAGCCTGCCTGTCAGGCTCTGTGTGCAGTATATGCGATCGCATGTATGTGTGTGTGTCTGTGCCTGAGCACGTAGTACCCAAGAGTGAATATCGGGTTCCTATTCTCATCTATTTGCCCTATATCTCCATTCCTTAGATATTAATTTCAGAGCAGTGCTGCAGCACAGGGCCCAGGTCGTTAGTGTGATTCATCTGGGCGTCATCCAAAATGGGCATGAAAAAGACAGAAAGAGTAAGCCATGTCTACCAAAATGGGAGGCATATTTCTGTAAGATTTCAGCACCATGGAATAATGGGGAGGTTTTTATCCATAATATTCTCTATCCCTGCTTTATATTACAAATGATGTGAGGTACTGGGTGAAGCAGAACATAAAGATGGAAAATAAAAAGACTGGTGAAATACAGGGAACATATTCCAGAGCATCAGTAAGAGGAGAAAGAACTACACTCATGATCACAGAATGAATAGCATATCAGTGATAGTATATATTCCCTGACACTGTACGATTCTTGGCGCTCCAACAATGCAAAATCATGTGCCAAGCTTCTCCGTCATAGAGACGTTGGGAGTGAAACACAGCAGAGACAGAGGGAAAAGGCAACAGCGGGGACATTGGTTTGAAAGCTCAAACATCAGTGTTTGTCCTGTACTTTCCACAGACACATGATCTCCTCAAGGACTCGGCCCTGTCAGCCACAGTGGCCAGCCACCTGAAACAGAGGAATGATAGACTATCAGAGGAAGGGAAACTGTTCAAGGGAATTGTGTGGATTTAGTGGTCTAGTGCTGACACATGGCTTTGAGCATGGTAGAAAAGCACTTTAACTCTTCAGTGCTTTTATCGCATGTACACACTCCATAAAACATGGCTCCATGTCGCAGCACGGCTCACACAATACAGCAACACACACACATAACGCTCGCTCAGAAGCAGCAAGGTTGTCAGGAGAAACCAAAATCTTTTCTTTCTTTTTTTTTTAAAAATAACAATTGTGTTATTGTGAGTGTTGATCAATCAATAAGAAGCAGTTGACAACAGACTGGGAAAAATTGACAAAACAGCTTTTAAACTATCGTAACCATTTTAATTCACATCATGAGAGCAGTGGTGGGTAGAGTACTGAAAATCTATCCTCAAGTAAAACCATATTACTTTCATTAAAAATGGCTCAAGTAAAAACGACCTGGTTAGTAAATTACTCAGACTACAAGTTACTTTTAGTGCGAGCCTGTACAAAATGATTAAAAAATAAAAAAAAACAGCACTCGTTGATAAGGTTTGGTAAATAAAATAGCAATAGAAGTATTGTCGCCTCACAGCAAGAGGGGTTCGAACCCTGGGGGTGAGGGAGCCCCTCTGTATAGAGTTTGCATGTTCTCCCCATGTCAGTGTGGGTTTTCTCCGGGTACTCCAGCTTCCTCCCACAGTCCAAAGACATGCAGGTTAATTGATGACTCTAAATTGCCTGTAGATGTGAATGGTTGTCTGTCTCTATGTGTCAGCCCTGTCAGTCTGGTGACCTGTCCAGGGTGTACCCTGCCTCTCACCCAGTGTCAGCTGGGATAGGCTCCAGCACACCTGCGACCCACCACAGAATAAGTGGTTACAGAAAATTAATGAATGAATACACAATTGAGATATGAACAATCTCCAACACTCTCTCTCTCTTCCCCTCTTTTTTATGAAAACATCAAACACTACATGTTAAATTAACTTGGCTAACATTAACTAGCTAACATCTTTTTCTCATGCAGTTTGCGCAACTTCAATATATCCGCAGAGGTCAGAATATGAGTTTATAAAAGCGGAGATCGGTGTTTTTCGGGAGGTGCAAGCACTTCATCATGTAACTGTTGTTGTATTTTAGATTTTGGTACAAAAAGTGTGGCCAAATGTGGTCAGGGATTTGCTGAAAACTGTCTTTTGTTCCTGCTTTTGCTCAAGGAAAATAAAAATAAAAAACTTTCATAGTTTCCTTGGTTTTGCTTCGTGGTGCATCCTTTTCTTTCAGACAGCTGAACCTTTCTATCTGCAGAGACACTCCTTGCATGCTCCCCCCCTTCTCTCAATCCCTGCATTTAAAACAGTTGCAAAGAAGGTATAAATGGCAAATGTAGTGAAGTAAAAAGTAGATCGTGTCTCAACAATATACTCTATTAAAGAGTAGAAGTACAGTTTAAAAAAAGATACAAAAAGAACTAGTTTCTTTCAAAAACTCCTCTTTAACTCATGTGCATTACTTGTAATAAATTACTACCCACACATGGGAGACATAACAGTCATTTTAATACATTTATACTTGCCACGTCTCCAGAAAGGCTCAAGCTGTCATTTGTTCCTCATGTAATGAGACTGTGGATTGAACATAGCGGACTTTAACGTGACCTGTTGTCAAATTGTTTTTGTCTTTTTCCCACTGTGAGCAGCCACTTGATTCCACTTTCTTGTCTGCACTTGCAGTATTTCCGCTATGAACTCCGATGGTGGGACCCACACAGCCAGAGACTCGTGCACCCAATCACACTCTCGTATTTATAAAATGCATTTTGTCTCTGCGGTTGCCATCTTATCATTTCCATAAAATCAAATCACAGAGGGGAGAAATAAAAAATCCTACAGAATTGAAACAAAGCACAGCAACAAAAAAAATGTTATGGAACTGCTTTTTATGGCTTTATTTGATTGAATTTAAAGTAGTTCTCTATAAAAAATTGATTAACTGAAAATAAATTATTTTTCAAGGGCTGGCGGGATACAAGCACATGAATTTTAAATCTATTCAGAAGCTGTAAATAGTTTGCTCTTGTTGTTCATATCTATTTGTATTGTGATACTGGAGAAAAATGGTGACGATATGGTGGATTGAAGTTTTGACGATATTATTTTTCATCAGCAGGCCTCTCCTTGTATATTTATATACATAATTCATATGTGCTTAAAGAAATCCCAGATTGGGGTTTTAATGCTGAAAACAAACAATGAAGTTAGAGCGTATCCTATGCGATATTCCCCTCTCCCCTATTCATCTCCGTAATAGAGATGCAAGCTCCGTAATGCTCGCTGGGAGCCAAGCATGAGATTGAGGATTTCTCACACGCCATGCATTATTCATAGTCCAGAGCAACAGAGTGTGTAAGATGAGAATTACACAGCATGAAGAGAACAGGGGAGAGGGGACTGAGGGGAGAAGAGGGGGAGAGGGGGAGGAAGGAGAGGGGAGCAAAGGTGAGAGACTGTGTGGAAGAGAAAGAGATAAAGGAGAAGAAAAGAGAGCGAGATAGTGGACACTGTCAGACCTCCATTTCCTCTCCCTCTCAGGTTAACCCCAGGATTGTTTTTGGAGTTTGCGAACAGTGGGGTGGAGGAAATGAATATGGAACCGGGAGCCCCAGATAGCTCGACCAGATTGGCACACAATTTGCATTTGTTAAATGTGCGTCTTGTGAGTTGGTTTGTATTCCGAGCACAGACAGAGTAGTGAGCAGGAAATTTCAGGGTTCTGTTATGATTCGTGTCCGGCCTTCGTTCTTCATAATGAAAAACAATGGGAAGTGAGTCAGGGTTGGAATTGATTTGTTTAACAATGGAAATGAACAAAGTAGGAGGCATGGACCAAAATAGGAGGCATGCTTTCTTAAACGAAAGCTCGGGACCAAGAAATTGCAAGATTGTGGCTGATACAATTTGACAAATGACTTGTACAGAATGATATAGAGCATTTTTCATCAGAATAATTGGTAGATGGATAAAAAAATGATTTCATTTCCATTAAAGTGCAAAAATATTCCTGTGCTGACATACGTGAGGCCGGCCAAGAAACTCTCACTGCACTTAATTTGCAGCTTAAAAAAAAGTTCCTGGAAAAAAAGCGGACACAATTGTACAATGCAAACGTAATTCATCAGCAACCATTTTCTGATTGTAATTATTCAGGATATGTAATGTGAAATAGCAGCAATAAAATTTTAGTTATTCCTCTGATGACCCCATTTGCTTGGTCTGAAAGCCTTTCTCAGCACAAGACTAATGTTATTAGTTTGCCAAGTTAATGGAATATTACATTATATATTTTTTTCCTTTCAACTTAAATACGCATGTGAGCCTCTGTGTGTGTGTGTGTGTGTGTGTGTGTGTGTGTGTGTGTGCGTGTATGTGTCTCCTCAGACGCAGCCTTAATGACAAGAATGTGATGGTTACTGGCTTTTTAACTTCCCAGTGATGAAAAGCCAGTATTAATTTAGGCTACAGATTTCATTTGTTCCGAACAGGAAAAACAATATAAATCACTTTTAGAGTGATTAGAGAGAGGGTTGGATTAATCCAGGCCTGATTAGGGCATTATGCTGGCTTGTTATGGACACACAGGGTGACTGACGGTAATTACTGTCTGTAATAGGAGAGCACACACTCAGTCAAGGCATGAGCCACGGCACAGTGTGTGTGAATTTGGGTGTGTGCGGTTATGTGCCGCATGTGTGCGCGTAGTTTGACTGAAACTAGGGTTGATAATGTTTGCTTTTCACCAATTACACGTTGAAATATGTAGACTGTGTGCAATCAGAGCGCGAGCTGAGAGAGCAGCCTTGTGTGAGAGACAGCCGCAGATATCGAGAGGGGTATGCGGAAGGAGAGGTGAAAGAGTCATGGCTTTGTTTATGATTATTGATATCCTTAGACAAACATATTCACCCGGATAATAAAAACAGATGGCGGTAGGTAAGGCAAATATTACCCCGTGGAAAATTAGAGAGGTGCTAAATCAGCAAATCGAACCTCAATGTGCGCAGACACACATGCAAAGCCGTGCACACACACCTGAGTCTAATCCATACACATAAAACAGACAACGTCTACGTGGGATTTCTACCTCTACAAAACTGCAGCACTTAAATTAAGGGATATCCTGATTAGACTCATTTTCTCATCTCTTTCCGCACAAAAATAAATGTCAAATATAAATAAATCTAGAGTAATCATTTTTATTCTTTTCAAGCTGCATTAATACCATATAGGCGTCTCGACAGCACTAGAAAGCATAGAGCAGATTCAGCAAAGCCTCCATATGCCAATATTGTCTTTATTATGGGGAATTTCCTGCAGGTGTAAAGCTAAATATCTTTTATAGTTTGGAAGCAGACATAAGGCGCCCAATGAGATGTGTCCCATTAAAGGCATGGAAAATAAGTGTGCATATTTAGCAGAACGCTGCACATCTCTCCTCCAACTGCACTCTCCCTCCTCCCAGAGCACTCCCGTCTCTCTCCTCCATGCCCCTTTTCCTTTTCTCCCCCTCTCCTCTTTCTTTCTTTATGGCAGCAATTGTTCCTTTTCATCACATCATTGGTTGAGAGAGAACTTTAACACGCCGTTGGCTCAGCAAGAGCTTCACATGATTTGATAGGCTGAGAGGCCCCCCTCCGTCGGTCCCTTTGGGCTGTAAAACAACAGTCTAGAAGCTTATTTTATGAGTGCACGCCTCTGCTCTTTGCATGTTTATGTCAAACATTTGGAACAAATGGCATCCATTGGCTGGAACAACACAGATAAATCTAGTCAATTCACAGGCAAGGAGAGCAGCACAGGCCACTGAGAAAGTGGCCCACTTGATGGCTGACAAGAGGAGTGCTTGCATTATTCAATTAATACCTGAAAGGGGTATATTTTATGCAGCATTTACTAAAGCATCCACCAGTCAATGTGTGCATGGCGCGCACAAATACACAAACGCACACCCACACAAACACAGGGACTTGTGTTTGCATCCTGGGAAAAGACTGGACTCCCCTTCCATTTTGCCAAATCAAATATACAGTGAGAGCAAGCTAAAAGGCACTTTCAATCAGCCGCTCTGGGTCTGTCTGTCAATCTGGGAACAACAACAATCTAGCCTACTTGGAGTGGTCTAGTCAACATCCATTCCCCAATAAATTCAATAAGTGATGCTTTGTGTGTGCGTGTGAGTCACGTGTTGTGTGTGTCTAAGTGCAGGTGTTTATGAGAGAGGCAGAGCGAGAGACAGAGACTCTTTCCGACAGGGTTGTTTTAGAACAACAAAGGATCATTTTAAAGTGACACCTGGATGTATAGAGGATGTTGAATATTCACGGAAAAAGATATAGACACATCCAGGTTGGGAAACACGGGAAATACAGAATAAATTTTGCTCTGTGTGTAATCCTACTCCTCATTCACAGTGACAATAGGAATCTCTAGTTCGCCAAATAATCTTAGAAAGCCAAGTAGCAGAGTTAACAGGCCTGAGCTAATGACATTGATGTGGAGGGCTGCACGCTGGAGTGATTGTCTGACTGTTTGAGACCCAAAAGCAGCGCTAGCAAGCTCATCATGGACCCGCACTCTCATTATTTGGCCACAAATGGAAATGCAAATCGCTCGCTTTGCTGCGGACGCCTCAAATTTATTAAACTAAAAGGTTTAATTTCCATTTTTCTCTGCATCAGCTTTATTTATAAATGTCGTGCCCTATGAAGACCCTGTTATTTTCTCCCTCTCCTGCAGGCTCTTAACAAATCTGCTCATTAATATGGAAATGGAGAATCAATCGCTTTTCCGGCGACAGAGCGCCGTTTCCCTCTGCGGTGTGTAATGTGCTCTGACTGGTCAAGAGCACAAACAAATTCACCTGCATGCGTACTCCATATATAAAGCCATACATTAACACATATCTATATACAGTATCAATTTATCTCACCATCCTTATAGTCATATAGGAATAATGCATTCTACATTGTGTTTGACTTTATGGTCATGACATCAGTTCAGTGCAGAATTTTCCAGCCCATCCACATGACTGTCAGACTATTGCCAGAATGGCACCAGATGTTGCAGCATTAATAACCCATAATATCAAGTCCTGCTTATCCAACCTTTTCAGAGCCCTAAAATAACACTCATAGACCTTAATGAGATCTAATTATGCACAAGGTTCTTATTCAGGGCAATATGACGATAATTGCATCTGCGGCTTTTAACACTTGGTCGTCATTTTGGCCAGTAAATTGCTTCGCTCTTCCTCTCCATCTGTCTGTCTGTCAGTCTGTCCGCCTCCCCCCGTCTCTTTTTCCGTCTGTCCACAGTCAACAGTGGGGAGTGAACTATCACACCTATCCACTCTGGTCCGCGACCTAATGAACATTTCTAAATGGCCATGACCAGCTGGTTAAGAGACTAATGTAGCAGCTATTAGCTAAAGCGGTTGTTTCCTCACAGAGTCATCTGTGGAAAGCAGCAGAAGAGAGGCAGAAGAGAGGCAGAAGAGAGTGGGCAAGGACGGACATGTCCCTGTTTTGACATTATCCTACTTCTCCACAAACACATATACAGTACATACGTACACACGTACACACACGCTGTACAGCATGTTTATCTTTCACATTCTGCAGCAAACAAACCATGTGACGTATTCTCAACCCACAGTGCATTAGTGCTTATTAGGGCCTCAAGGTGTGTGAGAGTGTGTGTGTGTGTGTCTTATTAGGAAAATTCAGTTTCACTCAAGGTCTCGGCACTGCGGTTGCAGACCACTGGCCATTGATTATTCATAGAGTCTGTGATTGGGTCCATTAATACAAGATTAGGGAAGGAACCGATGCTCATTTTGTGTGTGTGTTTGTGTGTGTGTTTGTGGACAGGAGTTGAATCGTAATGAATCCACAGTTTGTGTTTATCTAGAGTCTATCAGTACAAAACATTATATAGGTACAGCACATAAAGCAGAAGGAGCACATTAGCAGGGTATGAAGGTGTTTAGTTTCTGATTAACAAAAGCACATTAAAGGTTAGTTAAAGGTATTAGGTGTTGGGGCTATACGCCAGAGTAACACGGTGCCTTTGTTTAAAAATGAGCAATAAGATTCAAACAATAAAAGGGAATATTTTAACCTCCATCATTTACCACATACTGTAAGATTTCCACCTAATAGCATTTGTTCTTCAATTGAAACTTAATCTGAGTAAATGGTGCTTAAATGTTTAAATCACATTTACAGGCTGTCAACTGATGTGATGTTCTTCACATGGTCACCCTTTGTTTGAATGAAAATAAATTGATGGCAAATGAGAAAGGATTCTGCAGAGCGGCTTCAGAAGACCTATTGGATCGTAGCTCCCCCAAGTGGTCGTTTGGGGCAACTAACAGAACCTCAGAGCCAACGCACCCACAGGAGCTCTCTGGGGGTCTGATACTTCTTATAAGGAAGAGTGCAATAAAATGATTTCCAGTAAATTGTCTGGGATTGCTGCTGAGAAAGAGGTCAGTGTTACATATCATGAAATAAGTAGTCTGGGTTCGCCTCTCTGGCTCTCACAGCCAAAACACCAACTTAACAGCAGACACTTTCATACATCATCATCGTCATCATCATTATCATCATTAACATAATCATCATGATCATCAAGTGGAGGAGATTGCTGTGCTATTTGACCTACAGGAGATCGAATACTGTGTAGTGTGCACAATATATGTGCTGTTATAGAAATCAGACCAGAAAATGATAATCAAATAATTTCCTTTGCTTTATTCATATCCAACCTCACAGCCCATGTGGTTGAGGTTTTAGTTCCAGTTGTGTTTTGGGGGTGGTAAAGACTAAATCTGAGAAATACTCCCTTCAGTCTTTCCCAAAAAACGATCTTAATGCTTTAATTTTTTAGGGTGTATCTGAGAAACAAATATGGAAAAGGTAAAAGAAATCAGCTATAATTCAAATTTGGGTTGACATCTTTGGGATAGGGGGAAAAAAAAGTATAAACAATTTAATCCACTGCAAAAAAGTCCACAAAAGTCATTTAAAACTCTACTTGAATAGAGCCAGAGAAGTAAGATGAGTAAAATGTAGTTAAAATATCAACTGCCCCTGTCAGAGTGTATTGTATTTTTGGATTATTATTAATGATAGCAGTGGCGTTAAGAAATTATGACAGGCCCCAGTGCAAACTGTTTTGTCCGGCCCTAGTGCCCGCTATCGTGCATGTATTGTCTTGACACAAATAGACTTGAGATTGGCCAACAACATGTATATTACCCAGCAATCATCATTGCATTGCATAGTTTTATGGGATTTTTATAGATCCTATATTTATATGGGAAAAGCATATTTTAAAAAAAGAAAAAGAAAAAGGAACCATGACAGAAAAGTTTGTCTTTTTAAGGACATACGTGGCACCGTTTTTAAATATATAATTTTGTTATCATTTATCTTTGAACAGATATATCTTTGAACACAAGGTGGCAATCTGAATCACTTGCAAGGGCCCGCTCTCTCCATGGGCCCCTCCACTCCAGGGGCCCTGGTGCAATTGCACTGCCTGCACTGTCTACTGTATATTTGCACCCCTGCATGACAGACATTTTTATTTAAAGGTCAGTGTGTTGGATTTAGGGGCATCTGTTGGCAAAAATGGTATTTAATATTCATGACCATGTTTTCATTAGTTTATAATAATCTGAAAATTAAAAATCTTTTGTTTTCGCTACCTTAGAATGACATATCTACTAACTGGTGAGTCCTCTTCTACGGAGTCCACCATGTTGTGCTACAGTAGCCCAAAATGGACAAACAAAACACTGGCTGTAGATAGGGCCATTCATGTTTGCATGTTGGCTACTGTAGTTCTCCGACACGCTTCACAAAACGGAACAAGTTTCAGTTCTTTTTCTTTGTAAGGTCATCATATACAGTGTGTCATATCTAAAGTACGAACTATAATGTTCCCTCTGAACTGTAGGGGAGTACACAATAGCAAAAAAAATGGGAATACTAAAGTAAGTTACTTAAAAATTGTACTCAAGGCTGGAAGCAACTGGGTTAAGTAGGCAACTGCCAGTAGGTGCCATAGATCAAGGGTCTCCAAAAGTCCCTCAGGGTGAGTGTCAGCTGATGTCTGGCAATTTTCATGACTGCATATTTGTTAGAGAATTTGCACCACTAAAAGTACAATATCAACTAAAGCAGATTCTGTGTTATTAAATAATTGTGTTGTCCTGTCCTATAGAGGGGCCGTGTGTTGTGCTCATGGGACATATCTTTAACTAAAGATTTGTTTAATTACATTGCTGCAAAATAACATGTGGCAGGTGGCATGGAGGAAAAAAGGGGGTGCACCAGGTAGTGACACCTTGGATAAGGGGTGACCTGCAGGAGGAACGGAGGCTGTGATGTTGGTTTAGGAGAGTGGGATGAGACAGGTGCACATTTCATCCCATGCTGGTGTGTCGGGAAGACTGGGGCAGTGTAGGCCTACAAGTGTTTTTTGTGTTAAGTGTTTTATGCTGTTGAGTTTGAATGTTTTTCACATTTCTAGTTTTCATGTATTTCAGGTCTGCTTCCCTGCTGAGTTGAAGGCGGCTGTCTAGTCGATAGGAAAGTAGATCAGTGGACCACGTATTTTAAAATTTAGCCATGTAGTTATTTAACTTTTAATCTGAATGCATTTTTATATTTTGTGATGTGTTCTTCAGGTTATTAATTTGTGTCTGCAGACCAGTCAGATGGTCAGGGCAAGATTAAGGTGTGCCATGGTTGACTGTTTACAGTGAAAATAATCACGTGTGGTAACTTTGGAAATATGTGGGCACTTCGAATGCAAGATGTATTGATTGCAGTGTGCACTGGTGTGACAGTGGAACCTAAACCCTGCCAAGTTAGTGATAGCTGGGGGAACAATCCTGAGGAGGGTTTCTCCCTTCATATCATTTCATTCATTCATACAGGAGAGGAGTTAAAAGTATTATTGTGTGTTACGGTTAAAACTTGCATGACTCAGTTAAAAATTAGTTTTCAGCAGGTTCCTGTTATGCAACATAAACACATTACAATACAGTAGATAAGCAGAAACAATCAACAGAGGCCAAACAAGAAAACATAGGCAGCTACTGAGACAGTGCAGAGTAGACTGAAGTGGAGTGAGTAAAATGGGATATAGGATTTAACTCAGTGGTTGCAGGTCTGTCCTTCCATCAGGTAGTGTTTATATGTGTGTTTGAAATGTGTAATAAAGGTTATTGCTCTAACATAGCACGGGATCTTGTTCCAGATCTTAGTGTAAGTGTGGCAACATGATCTCTGATCAGTAAGTGCATGCGAAACTGATCTAGTGATGCAACTCCATCATTTCCTATCATTTCTTAAGCTAGAGACGTGTAGTGGTTGTTACAAACAGACACACAGAAAACGTGGGGCCAGGGAGTATTTCAGCATAGGAGTAGCCTACAGGCTGATTTTGTGTCTCTGGATAAATAATGAAACTGCCATGCACTGTAGCCCACTTGATGGAAACTTGGAGCCAATGTAGGTGCATGCACAATTCACAGAAAGTGAAAATGGGGGTAGAGGTCAACAGGGGCCCCAACATACATTTTTGCCCCCATGTCCAAGGGCCCCCTGACATATTAACCTGACCACATCTCAGATTAAAGTGGCTTATCCCTGTCATTTAAATGAAATCAACAGTGTTCGTGTCTCAACTATACAATTTTGACTTTCTATGTGAGACAACCAGAGAAACAAAGGGCAGATCCTCCTCACCCCAGTGCACCACACCGGTGTGTTCAGATGTTACTGTACCTGTCCAGGCGTCATGCTGTCCGTGGTGCTGAAACCGTGACGTGGTAGGCGCCGCTCATCACGCATCCTTTCCTCCTGCCATTTTTGTGCTACTGGCTAGCTTGCTAAGCAAGGGGTCTCCATCAGCAGGAGGCGGAGAGGACTGCAGGCAAGCAGAGAGAGAGGCAGTCAAATCAGGAGACTGAACCTTCCCTTGAGAGTCGGGGAGCTCTTCCACACAGGAAACCGTTTTTAGAAAGGCTGTACAATGTCCGACTTTGACAGCAACCCGTTCGCAGACCCGGACTTCAGCAATCCATTTCAGGTAGCTTACTTAGCTAACCAGCTAGCTAGCTAGCTAGCTAACGTACGCTTCAAAGCCCAATGAGGCCAGTGTTACTTTAGCGTCCCTGCTAACTGTCTCAGCTAGTAACTTGACAGCTAGCTTGAGCGTTTCCTTGGTATGTGGCTAGGTAGCACAACGAGCTAACCATCGCTCACATTATTTATCTTACCACTGACGCATTATATGGCTGCTCACTTTGTAAAATAAGCTGTGAAAGATTAGCTAGCGTGCTACTGCTGAGGACGTTGGTGTTTTTAACGTTTTGTTGACGTTTAAGCCAACTAAGAACAAAGACACATGATGTTAGCCGGCTAGCACTGCCCAGCGTCAGTAAACATTTGATGGCACCTGCTAGCTTGGTAAATAAGTTAGCTAACCGGCTTGTTAGCATCAGTTGGGTGCATTGTGTGCCCACAGTCATCTCTAAATGTCGCTTGGACGCAGGCTTAGGGGATTTAAACGTGTTGGTGGAGTTGTACACAGTCACAGCAGTGCTCCAATTAAACTTAACTTTGCATCATTTAACACTGCATGCATAAACGTCGCACACAGTATTGGACCTTAATATTGTCTTGAAACATTGACTTCCTGTTCATGTTAGGACACCGATTTAGCTAGAAAAACATTAAGATTTAGGCTAGATGCAGGCATCAAGCTGTTTCTTTGTGCTACAGTTATGCACAGAGGAGTGTATTCTCCTTTGCAAACTATCTTACCTTTCACCATGACCTGCCAACAGTCTGTTGGTTGCACCCTAACAGGACACCTAGTGCGTGATTTAAATGTTAAGTCCCTCCCCTACTTGCAGGTGTGTTAATCAGTGGGTGGAGTCTTGGTTGGAATAAATACCTGCAAACTGTTGGCTCTTAATGGCACATGGTGTTGCATGCACATCCTACTCTCTATGTCCACCTTACTTGGAATTAACAGACCCAGTGAATGTGTGGTCAGCTGTGTTTTTTCATACGAATAATAGGTTAAGTTACAACAACAATAAATACGCTTTTCATTTTGTGGCTGTAGTTTTTACCCCTCTAAATCCCTCTGTCCTCCTCTCTGTCCTGTAGGATCCTTCAGTGACGCAGGTGACCCGGTCTGCCCCTCCTGGTGGTCTGGAGGAGTATAACCCCTTCACAGACGCCAGAACGGTCAGCTTAACTAGCGTCGCCATCGATGAGTGTGTGCATGCATGTGTTTGTGTGCCTCTGAGTCATTGACCTCATTTAATCCACTACCCTCCTTCTCTCTTTCTCCACCTCTCAGTCACAAAGGATTTCACTGACAAAATATGACTGTGGCCTAATTACAGTTTTGATTCAGGGTCTATCTTTTTGATTGCACAAATATTAATATAGCAGGTCTATGCTGGTTTACAGGCGGCCCCTGGGAATGCCCCCAAAGCTACTCCTGCCCCCGCCCAGCAGAACACACAGCCTGCCATCATGAAGCCCACAGAAGAGCCGCCGGCTTACTCACAGCTACAGACTCAGGTACTGCTCACAATAACATCTTTATATATACTGACTCACCTGCAGTTTTATAGCACATGTACAAAAACTCTCTGTCTTTGTTTTTGGTTCACATTTCCTCTTGTTCTTCATATATTCATCTGATGGCCCAACAGCGGCGTAATGAGGTACTGTCTTACATGTGATGCTTTCCCTAACCCGTCATGTCACGTTCTTGAATAGTGTGAATTCA
Source organism: Epinephelus moara (assembly GCF_006386435.1). NCBI lineage: Eukaryota > Metazoa > Chordata > Actinopteri > Perciformes > Serranidae > Epinephelus > Epinephelus moara. The sequence continues at coordinate 30,239,652 of NC_065513.1, read as the reverse complement.
GTTGTTGCCCTGTTCCCACGTGTAGCTTTCCTCTTGCTGTTCAGTGTTAGAGCTAGTTCACTACTAACTGAAGAAGACGAGTGAGCTAACAGCTGATTGCTTTTAGGATTATAACCTTTTTTCCCCTTCCTAAACTAGCACACCTCTAAGCTTACCTGAGTGGAAAAACACCTTTATTACTTACCTTACTGGATATCATTACTCCTGTCAGTGAACTTTAAGAGAGTTTCTGTGTCTGTGTTAGGACCAAGCACGTGCTCAGGCTGAGTTGTTGAGAAGGCAGGAGGAGTTGGAGAAGAAAGCAGCAGAGCTTGATCGTCGGGAGAGAGAGTTACAGTCCCACGGAGCTGCGGGAGGTCAGTCGGTCACCTCATTCACTTGCTTACCGCATAAACCTCAGGGTCTAAATGGTCATTCTGAATCAAAGTTAGATTCATGACAGTTTTAAGACTCAGAAAGTTGAGTTGGTTGAAGTTGGTTTACAGTGGCAAGAACATAATTGCATAGTTCCAGTTGTGAGTAACATCACAACTCTCTGATTCATATATTATATACAATACCAATGAAGCATTTTGTCTGTCTAATTATATTTTATTTAATAATATGCAGTGATTTATAACACCATGGATTTTGGAATTTTAATTACATTTCAACTAGCATTATTTTAGAGTAGAAATAATGAATACGTAATGGTTGTGTGAACCAAACTTAAACTTCATGGGAAAGCATTGTTCGGGCTTTTTCTCTGCTGCAAATTAGAATGATCAGTTTCATGGCAATCTGTTTTATAGCAAGCAACATTACAGTACATAAAAGAACATCCAGTACAGTCAGGGGGAGGAAGTGTCCTGAGTACTTGGGTGGATTTACACTACAGTGACGAATATTTGGGGGAGTTCCCAGGGTTGATGGGGGGGCACAAAGACACAGATAAGAGTTCATCATCTGTTGTGCAGGGACTGTCTCTTTTGCAGCAGTGCTCATTCCTGTAGAGAAAACCCCCCTCGCCCTGTGATCTCCCAGTACCACTAGCATCTAGTTCTAGGCAAACAGGTGCACCAAACCGTCCATGGACAGTTCGGCATCCAAGTGTCCTTGATTGCCTCTAAATAGGCATCTCTGAATCCGTGATGGAATTGAACATGGGGTTGCAGATCATCTGTTTTATTTTGGAGAGATTGTTCATTAGCGAGAATGATAGACGATCATGATATACGAGAGATAGTTTCTGCAATCAAGACATATGAATCCCTGTTTTCCCCGCTTCCTGGCCTTGTGGTGCAGAGGGCCATAAAAATCTGCCTGATCATTCCTATGATCAGCAAACGAATTGAGGCACGAAAGGATTAGACTTGAGGGAGGGGCTGAGGAATTCCATTTAAAATAATTAAAATTTTCTGTGAAATACCTCTGTCATAAATGTTAGGGTTACCAGCTTCTTGGACACACAGCAGTTTACTTTTTATTGTACAATTGTGAGCCTCCAGCAGAGAAAAGGTCGTCCTGTGTGAAATGAAAATTTAGGAGAAGCATCTTTGAGCTTCATGCACGGTGGCTTACATTATCAGAAGGCAACTAGAAACTGTGAATAACTCTGATTAGAAAGAGTATGCTAGCACCAGATTTAATACAAACATAGAGTAGGTTTTCTGCTGAATGTTCCCAATCAGAGTCATCAAAATATTCACTCACACTCATACCTTACATTTACTGATTTCAGGTGTAGTGATCACAGCATCTATACATTGTTGTCTTTGTCCACACAGGGCGTAAGAACAACTGGCCTCCCCTGCCAGAGAAGTTCCCCGTTGGCCCATGTTTCTACCATGACATCGCAGTGGACATTCCTGTAGAGTTCCAAAAGACCGTCAAGATCATGTACAACCTTTGGATGTGTAAGTGGATCATCTGACAGCCTCCAAAAAGGGCAGTTACCTTCATTGTCATTTATTTTAATTCTGTCTCACACCTCCATCAGAACACCTGGGTTTTCAAGACGAACCCACATATTGCATTGCAAAAGAAGCAACCTGCTCTGCAGCGTATTTCACCACAGAATTATAAAAAAATATGTAAAAATTTGAGCCAGTTTGTAATCAAGCATGCTTGTCAACTCGTTCATCACAAAGACATTAGAAAACAAAGAGATTTTTATTTAGTTTGCTGAGCAGACATTATAATTTGTCATGTGCTTGTACGGAAATGGCACAAAATGTTTTTATTTCTGTTTTTCTATCAGTTCACGCAGGCACGCTCTTTGTGAACATGTTCGGCTGCCTGGCCTGGTTCTGTGTGGACGCATCTCGCGGTGTAGATTTTGGCCTGGCCATGCTATGGTTCTTGCTGTTCACTCCCTGTTCATTCGTCTGCTGGTACAGACCGCTTTATGGGGCTTTCAGGTAAGTAGATACATGGAAGATTACACCGCCTTCAGCAGCAGCTGAACGAAGCAGAGACATGTCTCTCTGTGGACAACCATTGTGTGATGATAAGGCAAAAGGCCATATTTGCTCTAAGTGTGAAACCAGTAAAACAGGTGGGCAGTCGACTGTGAAACTGCTGTTATTTCTTGAGGTTATAGGAGCTCATTCTTATCCTCTGGCCGTTTTCTAACTCTAGTATTACAAATTCCCTTTTTTTCTGCATGGGTAGGGTGCCAAGACAGACTTTCACGAGGAAATCATGTTTAATGACAGATGAATTAGTAATAGAAATGGACAAAATGTTTTATTTTATTGCCCCTAAATTGCTCTCTCACTACCTTGCTCTCTGTCTCCACCACAGGAGTGACAGTTCATTCCGCTTCTTTGTCTTCTTCTTCGTCTATATCTGTCAGTTTGGAGTTCACGTTCTACAAACTATTGGCATCACTGGCTGGGGAACATGGTAAATATATAGTTTTGTGCTTTTCCTGACGCTGTACCTCTCATAGTGTGCGCTGAAGTTCCCTCACATTGTCATTGTTTTGTTTTGCCAGCGGTTGGATCGCAGCTTTAACTGGTCTGAACACCAGCATCCCAGTGGGCATCATCATGTTGCTGATTGCAGCCCTGTTCACTGCACTGTCTGTGGGCTCGCTCATCATGTTTAAAAAGGTACGACAATCACAAAGTGCTCCTACGTGCCAGTTGCTGTGTTTAATAGTCTCTACCTGAGATGCAATAGCTAGCACCTCTTTAAAAACCTATCAATGATGCAAACAATTTAAACACTATCAGTAAATGTTTAGAGTGGACAGACGTACACTGACTAACATACTGACTGGGACAGGAAATGTGGGTCCAAGCCGCACCATCAAGATGGCAGGAATAAGCAGGATACTGTGCGTCATAATTATTCAGTGCTTACGTTGAGCCAAATGTCAGAGTTATGATTAGCCAGGAAGTGAGCCATATGAATCATTCAGTGCTGCGAAAGGCCTTGTAATTGATTTAGTCCCAGTGAAACGAAAGTGAGAGCGTCTTTAGCTTCTGTGCTGTGATGTATTTTCCAGTGAAACTGAATATTTCAGCAGTGTACAGTCACAAGAAGGATTTAAATGAAATCCTTCACATTTGATTGGACCTCTAAAAAGTGGGAGTTTAGGGCGTTGATGTAAACATATTTTTGACAAAATGTATTTTTCATTTAATCAGGTCTTTAAATCACTTGACTTGAATCCATCTAATTTTCTTCTCTGCTCTCCCCAGGTGCATGCACTGTATCGTACCACTGGTGCTAGTTTCGAGAAGGCTCAACAGGAGTTTGCAACTGGGGTCATGTCGAACAAGACCGTTCAGACTGCAGCCGCCAACGCCGCAGCCAATGCTGCAACCAATGCTGCTCGTGGGGCCTTCAAACCTCAGCCATAAACTGAACATACCCACACGTACATGCACACACGCGCACACATACAAGCATACACACATTCACACACAAGAATTGAAGATGCACAACTCTGGCTCCGCAGGCTCTCAGATCAAATTGATTCTATTTATGAATGTTGTTATGCTAAGATTGCCCTGCACACTCGCTTGCACACACACTTGCACCTGCTTAAAAAGTGCAAAGAGTCGGAGACCAGAGATAACAGAGAAGTTAGTCAGATAAAGTGACCAGAGTTGTTCACCTTCACTTGAAATCAAATTTCAGAAACAAAAAAACTCTCCTACATTCTTTCTGTCTGCTTCTCAGTCAGATGACTGCTCACATCCCTTGAAACATCCACTAAGTGACTCGAGGTGTGCTCTGAGTGTGTGGGATTTCATCTCACGCTTTCTCACTCGCTCCTTCCGCTTTCCCTGTTCTTCTGTCACCTCGAGGTTATCCTAGGTCAGGCAGAGGTTCGCAGTTCTAGCATACCTTATTTTTGTCATGGTGATGACCTCCAAACAGCTTCCTGCCTGGTTAATACAGTATACAGTTATGAAAAGTGATAATCTGATCATGGTGTTTTTGCACATAGCTCTGTTGTCTCGGTCACATACGGAAAGTACAGTGTATGTTTGACTGCCTGGGCCTGCGTGTGAATGTGTACTTTACTTTAAGAGAATTTTGGCTCTCACTTTTTTTTAAGAATTCAGTCATTGACATCCGAAAGGTAAATTGTACCTTGTCCTACATCTGTGCTTCTATTCTGAGACAAATATCATCCAAGTAGAAATATGTCGGTATGTTCTTATTTAAGGACCCGCCTGCAGCACCCAGCAGTGCTCCAGTGAAACCTGTCAGTTGAACAGTTATTCCCAGTTCGTGTGCTACTTTGATTGGCGATGTGGGCTGGATCAGCATCTCCGTGGCTTCCTAAGATTTGACAGCATGATAACGACATGCATGTTCAGCACAGTAACGGTAGCGGTTTCTTTGGCAAAGTCATACTGTCTGCTTTTCTCTGGCTACAGCTGGTGGCTGGTTTTGAGGGGAGGATGTTCGCCTACTTATTTTCCCTCGGTTGGGTTTCTGTGAGACGTGAGCTGTAAAGTTATTGCATGTCCCAGCGGCTGTGAACTGATTGACGATGTTTGGATCTAATTGTGAAGATGCACTAAACACCCAGGTCAGTAGGGTCACCAGTTCTCACAACAGACCTTGAAGAGTTAAGTTATGTGCTTTCATAGCCTCGGCCCAGCTGTTGAAGAATTTAATCTGGGTCAGAATGATGCAGATTTGGAAATTGGAAATACTTTGTGCCATTTTTTCAAAGCAACATTGGATTGGATCACCCGATCCAGATACAAACTTTTCAAGATCACTAAGAAGCACTAAAAGGGGCTACATATCACAGCGTAGGCAGCCTGCAATTACCACTTATCCCCATAGGTGTCGCCAAAGAGAATAAACAGATCTGTGAGATTGTGATTGCAACTTGAAGCCTCGGGGTGTTATCCCCATAAAACAATCCCCCAAATAGCTGTCAGTATCAGTAAGAAGTAAGTAAGTATTTAGTTGATAGCCTAATCAAGTGCAAAATATAAATACAATCATAAATAACTGACCAGTTTAAAAGTTTTATTACATTTTGTTGCTGAAATCCACCCCTCTTCTGGGACCAGGATGATCCTGATTTTGAACAACACGTACTGAAGGTTAGGTTTGATTTAGATCAAAACTGAAAAAGACTGGATTATGTGATATAATCTGATATAATCTTTTTTGAATGACCCATTTTGAAGATTTGATCCAATCCGATTCCCCAAATCTGATCAGATTCCTTCTGAACAACTGGGCCCAGGTTCACTAAAGACAAGAAACAACATAAGAAACTTTATAATTTCCCCTCATGTATATGTGACATTAACAGACTACTATGTGGCTCCATCTCAGCTGTTTTTTGTAGCCCTTCACTTGGTTAAAAACTAACGCTGCTATGAATCGGAGCGCCACTTGGTGGTGGCCTCCTGACGTCATGTTTCCTATTGAAAAGGGGACACACTATTCATTCATTCATTCATAGGAAGAACTGAGAGAAGTGAGCGGCCTTTTCTCACAGACGATGACCTGGACAGTGGTAAAGATTTGATTTTTCTAGAGATTAACCTGCATACATGAAATAGTAAAAACACTGACACTGTGTATATGTACACAACATAGACTAACAGCCCGTTTGCATTTTTACAGACTTTTTTTTTCTTCTGTTAATGTTACTGGCATCTGAAGTTTCATAGCCAAATGAACATTAAGATAACAGAGGATAGGACTTAATGCACATTCAGTGATATCACTAAGATACATTAATTTATATACAATAATAACAGTGTTATTCAGAACTAAGTTGTACACACTACTTACGCTGAAGTGAAATATGGAGGTGGGTTACATTTGTGTCGTGCTTTAGCACCTCTCATAGTGGTGGTGAGTGTGTGACGGCGTGCATGATCGATGACTGATGACTGGTACTGCTTTTATCACAAATGTACAGACTGAGCATTATCGTGGATGAAATACTCCTGCAAGTGTTACCAAGTTGAAGGTCAATAGTTTGTTGTGAAATAATCAGCCTACATCTCGGCAGTATTTTTTTGTTTGGAAATATTATGTTTTTAAATTCATTGCACATTTCTTGTTTTACGTTGAATTTAGAGGAAAAAGTCAAACCTGTTTTTATTTATGGCGTAATTTAAGTCGTTTGCATTTCAGTTTTGTTTGGTTTGATTTTACATTATGTATTATGTTTGTGTGGTTTTGTAATGACATGATCATAGCTATCAGCTAGATTTAAAAAGTGTCCAATGACTTTGCAACTTGACCCTGCAAGAGGTGTGTTTGTGTGGATGAGGATGTGTGAAGGACTGGTATGAAAGGCCACAAAAAAAAGACAAAAAAATCTCCCTCAAGTGTTATTCTATGTCCTGAAAAGCTGTGAGAAATCTACCAAATGTCCATATAGATTTGTTTTTAAATCTTGGTTCGTGACGTGCTCCCTTGCCATGTTTTACTTTAAATATTACACGACTTTTCTTTGCTACAAACACCCACATGATTCCCATGTATCTATAGGTTTAAACAGTCGTTACATGAAGCCATGCCACAGTGGGTAATTTCTTGATGTGTTTTGGCGAGCCGATCCGCAGTACTGAACGATGTATTTGAAGTCTGCTGACACAAAACTGTGTTTTTGACCTGTGACCATGTTATTTCGCTGAATCAGAGAAGAAACTCATTCAAAAGGGACACTTGTACATTTTGTAAAGTTGAAAATTTGATCCCCATCATCAATCACATGTAAAAAAAAAAAAAAAAAAAAAAGATAACATAATGCACTCTTGTCTGGCCTTTGTTGCATGTGAAATAGTTTGAGTTTTGTATATTTATGGTATTAACATGAAATAAAATTTGAAAGAAATATTGGTTGACTTGTTTTTATAAAGTTACGTAACTTATCGGCTTCTTATCTGTGTAAATTATTGTCAAAAAATTCCTTTAACCAAATGCCCTTGCCAAATATTTGCTAAGGATTGTGACAGTGTTATAAGCCAGCCTTGTAAACCTTTAAAATCAAGCAATGTCTACTTATAACAAGACCCCTTGTCGTAGTTTGTGGACGCACAGGAGTTGCAAGTAGTTCAACCAAAAACTTGATGCTGATGCAGGTTTAAGAGCACTGACAAAATAAAAACTTGGCAGTATTAGCATCCAGATTTGTCCCACTGATATCTGATACCTGACCTTACTTTCATTATTACTGACATTTTTTCTTTGCCAATCTTGTCAAACCTGTTGAAGGGACCATTTTCTAATTCACAAGGAAAACATAATTTGATTCACAGTGGGATTTTTTAAGGTGCCAAAGTGCATTAATAAGCATCAAAACAGAGCTTGTTTATCAAAAAGAGTGCCAGGGGAGAATCCGATTTGCAGGCTAAACATTAATATATTATTAATGTTTGTTCAGTATCTGGCGCCTGGCTGACTGTCATTTTTGCCAAAGTGGCCTCTGTGGCAAAGCAAGTTGAGTATCCCTGCTTTAAGGTATCAACCGAAATAACCAGTACCACGTAGTATTGAAACTTCTCCAGTCAATCAGTTCCTCCATTTGATCCTTTTTGTACCAGGAGATTGAAAAAAAACAATTTGTATGGTTCTGCTCACAGCAGACGCTCCTTGATTTAACGCTAGGTGTGATTGCTGCTGCTACAACCAGCACAGTCTGTGGTGTGGTGAAGTCGAGCACAGTGTACTTTGAAGTTTAGTGTGCTGAGATGCCACCAAAACATTCAAAAGTGTGGCAGTACTACACACCTGTGGCATCTGGTGGCATTTTACCCTACTGAATGCTTACATTCAGGTGATGGTACTCTACTGATACCAGTATCACTTTAAGTGTACTGGTTTCGTAATTCTTAGGGTGTTTTCACATATAGTCCTTTTTAAATAAATTGAACGCAGTCCTCTGAAGAGCACCTAAAAGTGGACCATCAGAAAAGGGACTCCGTTTTTTTTGTTTTTTTTGAAAAACTACTCAGTTCTCTTTCTGGTCAACTTCAGCTCTGATGGGGCCTCAGTCCTCTTTCTGTTCACAATATAGCCTATATATAATATATATTGACATAGTTTTGTTTTTACTTTGAAGTGACCCTGCAGTGCAGTTATGAAGCCACTTGCTTTCAGGTGAACTCAGCGTTTCCGTGCTGTAGACTGTTTCCATTTGATGTATTCTACATTCCACATCTGGAGAAGTGCTGTATCTTCTGTGGACCAAACTACTCCTCATCCAGCGTCTTTGCAAGTGTTACAGGCTGACATGGTTTTGTCTGTGGTTTCAAGCGTCTTAGTGCAATAGCATGTAATCTAGAGGGTTAAATACAATGCCAAAGAGCAAAGAGAACCTGGAGCTTTGTGTTCAAAAGACAGGTTAAGTGAACTGCACCGTGGACTTGAAGAGTCTTGTGACGTCCCTCTGAGGGGTCTGAGTTCATATACACCCAAAGAAGCTTGAATCACTGCCCTGAGTCTGCTTAGAGGGCTGAGAAGTGTGAAATCACCCTTAAATGATACCCAGCCCAATCCTGGTTAGGAAGCACTGGTTTAAGTTCCTGTTCTGTGTTGTCTACTTTCCATCTCTAGGTGTCAGTGTTTCCTCTCAGGAAGTCTCAGGAAAGAAAACATGGAAGAAAAAACTTCTGCACATCAAAGCAAAACAAAGCTTAGTAAAACTCAGAATTACTAAAGAAGGCCTGGTTTATTAGAGTACAAAGTACAGACTGTATCACTCCTCACACATATCATCCTCTCACACATGCAGCATCAAACAATGTGCCACAATGCTGTTGCTCTTTTGTTAATGTAACAAAAACAGCGGACAGTTCAACATATTAATTTAAGCACAGACAGACTAGAAACATCCTCTCAATCCACTCACTCTCACACTATAGTTGAATTATTGCACGTCATCTACAATGAATAAAAGCAATCACATGATGTTACATTTACAGCAACTTACTGAAGCGTGGCGGGGAAAATGGAAACAAGTGTACAAAATATGAAGCGATGTGAAAGGGCCAAGTGCAAAACACGATATCAGGCGATCTCCAAAAGTACCAAAGAGGTCTGCCTTAATCATGGCAACACTGATGACCCATTTTGCATTCATCTAGCAGAGGCTCAACAAACACTTTTAGAAAATGTTCCCACTTATTTGCGTCTCGGACATTTTTACAAAGCCAGATCTAGTCTGTGTGGTGTGCCATGATAAGCTCTGGTGCAGCCTGTTTTATCTCGCTGTGAGCAAACATCCCTTCACGAAAGTTTGCCACAGTGAAACATATGGTGAGGCTCTGTTCCTGCTCTGCTCTGTTCACACACTCTGCCGGTTAATAAGCTGCAAGGGACCCACAAACAATCTGTATGAGAAGGGAAACTCCCTTTAAAGTGAACAATCCTTTAAGTGGCACATGTGAAGTCAGCCAGAGAGTCTCACTGTCCTGCTGTGCCGCACAATCAGAGCATATGGACGCTAAGAAACCTCAGCAGTTAATGTCTGTCACACACGCAGACGCACTCCGCACACATATGCAAGCTGTTGTTGGGAGTTTTAGTGGACACATCTGCTAGTATTCAGTGGTTTGTTGAGGTTTGCAGGTGAACCGTGTGAATGAACATTATAATGACAGCCTATAAACTGTGCGACTGGCAGTGTTTAACCTGTCCACTACCAATTTCTCCAACTAATCTCCTGCTATTCCAGTACAGTGTATTTTTTTAAGGCGAGAAATATTACAAAAATAAACAGTAACTTGGTTAAAAACATTGAAGAAGTCTACAGGTAATGTTCCTCAGCCTGCTGCAGTACCAGAGCCTCGAAGCTGTACAAGGGAATTTTTTTTTTTGCCTTTGTCTTGTTATCATCAGGTAGGCGAACCCCATGCCTAAGAATTTAAGAAGCATTTACCAAGGCTTGTATGTTCTTAACAAACTCTTTCAGATTAATCACCGTCCTTCCTCCACTGAGATCTACAAGCGTCCACCTAAGAGAAATTACACCACCGATGATTTCCTGGAGTTTCCCGTTGTCTCTGAAGGCTCACAGCAAGCAGATCAGACTCTTCCCCTCCTCAATCTCCTCCTGAACCTTGTCGCTGGAGGTGGCAATCTCAGCCTGTGCGGACAAAACAGCACACAGGAAGGATCCCAGCGTTCCACCTATCGCTGTGTAGAACGCCCAGCCGAGCGAGCACTCAGCCGGCCTAAAGGGCAAGGCCTCGGAGCCGCAGTAGTCCATCACCTTCTCCGAACCCCAACCGGCAGGGTACAGCATGAGGCCCACCATCAGCAGCAGGCCTGGAGGGAGAGCAGACGACGAGACAATGGGTTTAGTCACGTACATGTAAACACGGGAAAGCACAAACAGATCCTAGTGCAGCTGCAAACATGATGACTCAACTCTGGTGAAGAAGACGTGTAGTTTTCAACTGACAAGCAATTGATTTGTGGTGAGAAGAAAGACCATGTTGACTGCTTCCATAGTGATGTCACACAATGATAGATTACCTGCCTGACAGACCTATCCGGCCAAACACACCTGTGGGAGCTCATTGTTGTAGTAACATACAAAATGACTTGGAGAGGTCTGGTTGGAATATCCGACCTCCAACTAGGAAAAGTTTGATGGAACGCCACTAGTTGTTGCCAACTTGTAAACTCAACAGCGACTCAGAAATTCCCTAAAGGCTGCAGCATGATTATAAAACATACAATAGGCTTGTGTAGGCGTGTGACCACAATAAACTCACAGATCCCAGATTATTAGCACTAGCTTCTGCAGAATGAGATGTAGCCATTTGGCTTCTTGAGTTTGTCAGTGATTCCTCCCTGCTCCTCTGAGCTCAGGCGCCGGAACATGTGGGTCAGAGGACGCACATTGTGTGGGAACTTCCAGTTTCCTTCCTTTTTAACTGGCAACTTTGAACGTGTGAGCCCAGAGGAAGCATGGCAATAAAAAAGAGCATTTGTTTATATGTCTTTTTGCTTGTTTTTAGGGTGAAATCACCATGTATACTTTGTATGCAATAGACTTACAAATTTCATTATCAACACCACATATTTGTTGCAAACAATTTGCCCTTTGACCTCTATTTTGCAGAAATCATAGCAGATCTTCACCTTGTTGTCTGTGTTATGTTAGCAAGGACTCTTTTTTTTAATTTAGTATGGTTTCGTGACATTATGATATGGTTACAATAAAGTACAATATTCTGCACATATATACACACAACATATTAGACTTTGACAGGGATACAACAATAAAGCCCAGGACTTATTTCCATTATTGTCTCTTGTGTTCCACAGTCCACCAGTCTTTCTAAGACAGAGCCCAGGGTTCAATTTCTGACATTAAAGGTCCCATATTATGCTCGTTTTCAGGCTCATACTTGTATTTTGGGTTCCACAAGAACAAGATTACATGCTTTAATGTTCAAAATGCGCTGTATTTTACTCATTCTGTCTGTCTGAATATACCTGCATTCACCCTCTGTCTGAAACGCTCCGTTTTAGCACCTGTCTCTTTAAACTCACACACTCGAAAAAGCTCTGTCTGCTCTGATTGGTCAGTGTATCCGGATCTTCCACCTCTCCACTTGGCAGCATCCGTGCTCTGTTAATGTTGCCAAATGAAATGACTGTACCAGCACACTCTATCTTTATAGTCTGTTTTAATGGAATTACATTACTAGGCAACAGTTTGAGTCCATGTTTATTTCCTGTCAGCTGATGTCATTCACATACACCTACAGCAAGGGAAATATTGAAGAAGGAACGGTCATGATGACAGTGACAGCGTTGGAGGAGCCAGACTTTGGTGCCAGTTGTGTTGTTGTTTCAAGTTTGACTGAAAAGTCCTGTCACCAGATTGAAAAGCACACATTAGTGATGCTTACTGACGTTTGATGTTTGATTTTTTTTTTAATCTAAATATGGTCTTTGTTATTGGTCTCCAAACGGATCACGACTCTGTCCATCAGCTGCATCTGAGCCTCTTTTGGACAGAGCCATGGTCTGTTTAGAGACCAATAACTGGGAAAGCATATTTAGATATTTAGATTAAAAAAAATGTCAGTAAGCATCAGGTAATGTGTGTATTTTAATCTGGTAGAAGGATTTTTCAAAGTTAAAAGGACAAAGATATGATGGGTTATAGTGTGATTTACAGCGTCCGCCCCATTGACTACAATAGAACTGGCTCCTTGAACGCTTTCACTTTCATCATGACCATTCCTTCCTTTGTATTGTCCTTGCATTACAACAGGAAATACAAAGGGACTCATTTAGAATGTTTATTATTCAAGTTTGACACAGTATAGTGGTGGCTTTACAACTTCACAGAAGTCCTGACTGCCTGTTTAAAGTCACAGTTTCTGAATATGTACTGTGGGCATTTCTCTGTGGATTGAACAGTACTTTTATAGCACCTATACCAGCTTTATATTAAAAAAGACTTGTCAATCTGACAATATGGGACCTTTAAGAGATATTAGAAAGTTGAAACCTGTGAATTTTGATTTCAAGTCATTAGTCAGCAAGATTTCATTGGTCGCTTAGTCGCAGAAAAAAAAACGTGAAACTCTATTAGGAGCTGTGCCTTGTCAAAATAAATCAAAACCTATACGACTGGAAATCCAAAGTGTGGGATCATCACACCTTCAACTCAAACCATTGTTGCCCCGCCCAAAATATATAATTTAATCATTAAATTAATATCTTAAACATGCAGGTGATTAGTCGACTAATGGCCCTAAATGACGACTACTGGTCGACGAAGAAAATTCTAAGTCTGAGGCAGCCCCACTAAACACACACACAGATAGATGTCTCACCTCCAATAGCCTGTAGCAGTCCACAGATGTTGAATATGCTCTTCTTCAGGATGCTCTGGAAGCACAGGCTGAAGATGGAGATACAGGCCACTCCTCCTAGCACTAACATCCCTGCTGCCAGAAACAACATGGCACCCTGCCAGAAGCCGCTGGCCACTTCCCCAAACGTCCCAGCGTAGGGCCCGCAGCTCACCCCTATCCCCCGTGACCCGACGCGAAGGCATCGGCTGTAGAGGCCGAGAGACGGCCGGTACTCCCCGGAGTCCACTCCCTCCCCGCTCTCGCTGGAACGAGGATATCCCAGCAGCCAATTGGGGCTCATGAAGGCAATGAGCTCAGCAAAGGCCACTACGATACTGAGCAGCGTCCAGAGCATGGAGCGGCATGTTACGATAACATGGCACATGGCGTTGAACTTTTCTGGGGTGGTAACAACCAATGATAAACAACAAAATTCTTCAAGCTCTTTAAATTGAAAGAGCACTAATACTGGGGAGGTTAAATTCCTTTCCTTACAAAGAGATCAGTCCGGTACATTCCCTGTTCTGATCTTATCCTCACTGAGCAGATGTTTTTCCTCCTAACGGTTCTTTCCCCTCTTCTTCTTCTTCAAGGCAAGGTCCGGCTCTGGTCATCCCAAACAGCTACAATGCACCGAAGCAGCTTCCCTCAGCCATGATACCCTCTGAAAGCACACCTACGGACACAGAGACACACAGGATCTGTATAAATATTTGGAAGACACTGACGTATATGAGGGCGAAGGAGGAGAAAAGAGAGGCTTAATGTAAGAAGGATAAGTGGCTACTGATTTCCCATCCACTATGAATCATGAAGCTCTCTTGTGTTTGTCCCACAGGATGTCTTATTTGTACCATTGTCATCAAATAGACCCAAGATCTTCCCACAGGGCGCTCCTTCACATTCACTATCAGCCAGCTGTGAGTGTATCATGAGCCACACTTCCAGATGTCTGCTGGAACAGCCGAGATGAATCACACACTCAATAAACACACACACAACTGAGAGTTTAAGCTGTCGTCATTTTACTCACGATCACTGGGCCTTTGTGTGATTGATTTTATCTGCAAAATGACAGAAGCCTTGTGTGTTTTGCCACTGAGCAGCTGTCAACACGGATCAGCGCAGAGCTCTGTTACAGCATGCCGCATTTCACAGTAACATAAAGTGAAACATGCTGGATCCTCGCTGCTGTGGCGAGCACACACACGACACCAACTGGAGCTCCATCATTCAGTTCACCATTCAAAGTACAGACAGAATAAAAATCTTTGTTCTTTGTTCAACAGCAATCAAAACCTGATTACAAATAAGCTGTAACCTGTAACAGATGACATTTTAAGAGCTCTCAACCCCGTGTACATGTGTGTGAGTCACTGTTCAAGCAAGTGTTGAGCAAGCGTGTATAGGTCCCAATCAAAGTGATTGTGATACTGTTGCTATGTTATGATTTAGTTGCTGTGGCCACACTGGCCTCGACGCAGCCGCGGCCTCATGGGAGCACCAAGGGTTTCTCAGAAGCCCTCTGATGTCATGATCCAGCAGTATGAGACACACAGGAAAATATGTGGGATCTGCTTTAAACACAATGAGGTCAACTCTGCTGTCTTGGTGGATCTTACTGGTGGAGTCAGGAAGGGTTGACGGGTCAATTCAACCACATTACAAAGAATATTTGTAACTTATCTCTCGTGGTATCTAACCATGCAGATAGTGTTGGTTTTAACTGGTTTTGAGATATCCGTCTTTGAGATTTCAGGCCTCCGCCCCAGTACAATAGAGTCGAACAGAACTTCATTCATCATGCTTACCCTGATAGCTTGACTGAAACGGCATTTTCATGTATTCAGCTTGACAATGTGTGATTCTGTTGTGGAGGAGGGGATTACTTTTGTTTTGTTTTGACCTAACGGGTGACGTACGTATCTCTTGTTGCAGTGTTTGTGTCCAATTCTGTTGCCTTTATTTTTAATAAATTAAGCTATATTGCTGGCTCTGGAACACAAAGATTATGTCCTTATTCCCGATCCCACCTACAAAGCTTGGTCGAAGGCTTCTCCAATGGGGAAAACAGCCCTTAGCAAGCACAACACCTTACCTACGGACAGTTGAAATGCTGAGCAGATCAGAGATGTGGGCGATTTAAAGTTCTGGAGACAGGCTCCTGAAAAATATATTTAAACTAGTATTACCACCTTGGGATTGTATGTGACAGCGAAGTTGACCTTTGACCTTTTGGATGTAAACATTATCACTTCACCATTTTATCCTGTTCGGAATTTGTTTGCAATTTTGCCATAATTAGCGTACAAATTCTTGAATTATGGTCAAAAACGTGTTTTGTGAGGTAACAATGACCTTTGACCTTTGACTATAAAACTCTAATTAGTTCATCCTTGAGTTCAGGAGTACCACTGAAGAAATAATCCTGTGGAACTGTTGAGAGTGAGGTTTGTGGATTGGGATCATAACAGGATTTTCTTCAAAAGTTGCCACTGAAATATTTCAATGTAATTTTTCAAAATTGTCCTTCACCTCCATTGTTCTAGACTGGGGGAAGAATTCTTTGATATCTCAACATCTGGGAACATTTGTTTGGATTGCATGACACCACTGGCGGTAAGTGAGAAGTAGGTTTTTGGATTTAGGTGAAGCAGCTCTTTAAATGGATAACTAAACTAACTAAATAAAATGGATCTAATAGATTCATAAATTTCACATAAAAGGGAAGGGAGGCTCGTTAATCTGATAACAGTGGACTGCTCTGTCATGTTATCGCTCTAATTCTTGCTGAATGTGTCATTTGCTTGGTGATGAAAAGTTCAGCACAAAAACATTCATTAAGAGTTACAAGTCAGTCTCATCCCCCGAGGTGAATGAATGTGGTATTCGGCTACACATAACCTCCCCGCCTGCCTCCATTCAGGATGGTAAATCATCCCAGCACGTCTGCAGGGAATGAACACTGATGCTGTGTACTGTCTGATACGATCTGAGTCAGTTCAAGGCAAAAACACTTCAGACATTTCCCTGGCCACAAAATAAGAGCATTATCTCATGCGGCTAAAAAAGGCTGACTGATTCATCTGAGGTCGGGGTCGAGTAGAAACCAGCAGATCTGGGTCATAATAACAAAGTCACAGGCGTGACAACATCTGAGGAGTGGAGCTATGAGATTTGAAACACTTAAGATGCGGGTGTAATTCAGTTCAGCAGGATTCAGTCATGTCTGCAGTTCATGGTTGTGTTTTCAAGTGAAGAGGTTTGGTGTCCTTCAAGTTTGTGCTCAGGTTTGCTTTGTCTCAGGTTTGACAGTGATGCCTATCTGTAACATTCCCAGTCAAGTTCGTCCAATTCCTTTCTTTGCTTGAGCAAAATTTCCGAAGCACGTCTCTGCTTAAAATTAACTTTATCTCATTCCACAATTTTGCATCCTAATTAGAGATTTCATGAACCCTCAGCCAAAATACACTGTCTACATATAATTACCCAGCATGAAGATGAACTGAGGGAGTAAATTTCAGTTTCAACTGAGCTGAAAGTTGTAGCAGCAGAATAAAGAAGCTACAGCGACACAGTATACGATATCAGCCAAAAGGGAAATGGCAGAAATAAACAGGAAGCAAACAGGAAGCATCAGTGTCTGTCTGACAGCCTCTGAGGCACAGACGTGCATTGTGAGGGAGATATGTCATCCTATCTTCTTTCAATCTAAACCGTCGATCCGCGCACAGGTTTCTGAAAAAAAAAAAAATCATAAAAGGAATGTCTGCAGAGACATGTTTGCAGTTGTGATCCTACAGAAAAAGTATGTTATAATCAGGTATCTGAAGTGTGTTTATGAGTTTGAGGATGTTTGGGGTGCGCCTTGTTCTATTACAGTCCTTGAGTTTATTCCAGGCCTCCTCACAAAACAATGGTGCTCCTTATTGTTATCACAGTTTCCATTCTGCAGTAGGTACAATGGTTTCACACAACACTCGCTCAGCCTGACTCACCACATTGACAGTGTTTTACCACTATTTATAGCAACCATGACAATACAGAAATGCATTTTTTTCAGTGTGTGCATCCTGAATAAACATAGGTGCTGCATGTTTGTTTGCATGAGTTTTTTTTCTCCAGCCACCCAGGCTTCAGTTTTAGTTTCTCTGTGGAGTTTGAGTCCTCTGTTTAGAGCTGATTATAGTCCATCCAGGCCAGGCACGGGGCTCTCTGTTGAGACTACAATGCCCTCAAATTAGCAGCTCTGCCTCTTTAAACTACAGGGATGGAGCCTAAACATGCCTCGTTGAGGCAGTCAGCAGGCACCTTGTGTGATCTCCCCACAGCTCTTACAGGAAATCTCTTCGCTCGTACCTCATCATGGCTCTCTGTAGTCTCACCGAGGACGACACTCGGAGGGAGGTGAAGGGACTTTTTCTAGTGGGGTAAAGTGCAGAGCATTTTGAGGAAGTACTTTGACAATAACATAGTGATTCAAACACCCACAAGAACCCCTGATAACAACTTTGTTGGGTACTACAAATGATTATCATTACTGTTCAAATGCAACATATTGACTGACAATATTTTTTTCTTTTTTTAAAGATTATTTTTGTGGGCTTTTGCCTTCAATGGATAGGACAGTGTGTGAAATGGAGAAACAGAGAGAGAGAGCGGAGACTGACACGCAGCAAAGTGTCGCAGGCTGGACTCAAACCCGCGACAGCTGCAGCGAGGCAATGCCTCTGTACATGGGGCGCCCCATTGACTGACAATCTTAACTAATAACTTAAATGTGAGCACTACAATAAAAAATTTGAGGTTCTAATCTGAACACATGGTGATTTGCATGTGTCTGTGGTTGCCTGAATGCATATATGTGTGTTGGTTTTACGGCAGCGCAACTAAACAAAATATTATCAAAAATCCCAATACAACTAAGTGCAACACCCAAATCACAGAAGCTGCAATTTTTCGATAAAGGTACGCACTTGGTTTGCAGCCGAGTGTGACGCAGTTGGGATGAGAGTAGGTAACTCCAAGTATGAGGCCATTATTATCTGCTGGAAAATGGTGGATAGCCTCCTCCAGGTTGGGAGAGATGGACTGCTCCAAGCAAAGGAGCTCAAGTATCTTGGTGTCTTTTTCACAAGTGAGAGTAACATGGAGTGTGAAATATATAGGCGGTTTGGCAGGGCATCAACAGTGATGCAGGCATTTCCCTGGACCATCATGGTGAAGAAGAAGCTGAGCCGGAAGGCAATGTTTTCGATTTACCGGTCTATCTACATTCCAACCGTCACCTATGGTCATGAGGTTTGGGAAGTGACCAAAAGAATGAGCTCGTGAATGCAAGCACCTCAAATGAGTTTCCTAGGGTGGCTGGGCTCAGCCTTAGAGATAGGGTAAGAAGCTTGACACCCAGACGGAGCTTGGAGTAGAACTGCTGGTCCTTTGCACTGAAAGGGGTCAAGTAAAGTGGTTCGGGCATCTGATCAGGATGCCTCCTGGGCACCTCCCATTAGAGGTGTTGGGGCAAGTCCAACTGGTAGGAGGCCCCGGGGCAAACCCAAAACACTGGAGGGATAACATATATCTCATCTTGACTGGGAACATCTCAAGATCCCCCAGAAAGAGCTGGAAAGCATTCCTAAGGAGAGGGACATCTGGAGTACCTTGGTCAGCCTGTTGCCCCCTGACCCGGCCTCTGATAAGCGGATGAAAAAGGATGGATGGATGGTAAAATGTGTCCCAACATACCATTTTAACTGAAGCATTGTGCAGCTGGCCTAAAAAATAAATTCCAGATGTAAGGGAACATGTTTTCTTTAGAACAGACATCAGCAAAATTTCCATCATCATCTCTTTTTCAGTAAAAATGAAATGCAAAAAATTGTCATTCAAACTAAAATCGTGACTCAAATCCTAACATCTGTATATGTGATTTTTTTTTTATTCTTTTTTGCATATCATGCAGCTCCACTGTGTTTGTGTATGCGTGCATACTGCAGTGTATCTTAGTGAGCAGAAAGGTCACTACATCCTGAAACTGATGAATACTTTCCGCTTGTTTGCTGATTGTTGAACAGACTTCTGGGAAAGTGCTTGAGCAGTGCTGCCTCAGGCAAGGTCAGGATTTTCTGTGTGTTTGTGTGAGCGCAGAGGGAGAAGCGTTTTACACTTCACAGCACATCAGACACATTTCGAATTATGACTTATTCATAACCTGGGCGATCAAGGCGCTGTGGGTGAGAGGTCTCTGCCTCCCAGTTGCTTTTGATAGATATGTATCTTCAAACTGTCAGATCTTTGTTACTGCAGCTCTCTGTGCACCTGTGGAGTCACCGTCATAGATACACATCATCACCAACACTGACAGATCATGGGGTCTTATGCTTCTTTCATGAATCCTCCGCGATGCTGAGCCTGACTGATGATACAGGAGATAATGCTACAAGATGAAAGCAATAACGTGGTTCTGCATCTGATCTGGACCTGCTCATTCCCACACCGCTCTCCTGTCCTGACACAAACTAAGCCTGCCACACAAGATTATATGCATGTCGTGAGGGCCTGAGGCCAACTCACACACAGTTTTCCAATCCTTCATTCAGCGAGCCAACATGAACAGTCTCCTTGCTGCTATGAGACAAACTTTCTCTCGTGGAATTTACAAAAAATACAATCCACGGGCTGACAGCCAGCCATGTGGACTACACGTTTGGCTGTGAAAACATGTTGGCCAAGCAGCCAGTATGCTCAATAAAACTTCTACTAATGAAGCGTAACATCAGTTTGAGACGAGCCCTTTCAAGGCCCCGGACGTAGCCGTGGATACGAGGCAAATGTGGGTCAGTCAGTTGGCCGTTAGTTAGAGGAGCCCGCTGAGTAGTAAATCTAGAGTAATTGGTCTGAGATATCAGCAAAGACTCTGGTAACATGCCAAGGTGCTGAGGTAATGAGTGCTGGCCACTGTAGTCTGCTCTAGAGAGTGAAAGTGAATGGGGACTGAAGGTGGGTGGCTGAGAGATCCAGTTGACCCAGATTGTTCTAGAAAGAGTTTAGAAACAGCCGAAACAATTCCACTCGTTTACATAAATATAAAACTTGTGAGAGATGATGGAAATGCTTTTGTTTATCTAGAATGGCACGAGCCTGTCCCTGTTTAGGAAAGCGTCTTTGAGCTGTCGGATCACCCACCCAGATCAGATCACCCCCCAGTGGATCTGGGCTGGGAGGACTCCATTAGCTCATTTCTTCTTTACGCACTGATCCTGAACCAGAAACCTCAAACCAAGGCAATCTGTTCCCTAAGCTGCTGCGCCTGGTCTGGTCTGGTCATGCAGCTGGACCAGCCAGGAGGAAGGCCCTCAAACCAAAACCACATAAAGAGGCTGCCTCACCATCTTCAGGGCTACACAGATAGAAAATGTGGACACTGAGGAAAGCACAGGCTGCGGATGAGGGTCTAGTTCCCCTCTGTATCTCCGAGAATCAGGAACATAAAAAACCCCAAGAGACAGGGATTGGAATGGAGAACTGGTCCAAGTTGAGATCTATATTAGAATCAAAATCATATGCTTCTGAGCTTGTCAATTCCTTTCATCAATGCTGGCAAGTTTTTCTGATAGTTTCACTTTGCAATGACGTCAAACTAATGTGTCTATGTTGCTGGAAACTTGACACAAGAAGGATTTATGGTGTAGAGGAAGAAACAGTCCAAAGCGTGGCTTCCTTTTTCCTTCCTTTCAGTGCTGCTTGTAATGCCTGTAAATGACAATTTCAAGTAGGGTTGGACACACCAGCAATATGCTCAAATATCGTTCTACCCAACACTATGCCAAGTATTAGACCCTCTACGCATGAGTTTCACTGCTTCCCAACCGAGCAGCACGTCCATTACAGAGGGTAAATATCATCTGTTATAATAACATTAGCACCACGCAGGCAGGGTTGGTAGATTTTTTTGCTTTGACTACGAAAAATGCTGTACAAATATTATCTCATTTCATCTACGCTGTGTTCAGCCTCAGAAAAATCGTGTAGGCCTCCTTTTTTTTTTTTACACCCAGAAAGAATTGGACCGATCCTCTGAATCAATAATGGCATTAGTATCAATAAAATCTTATAATTTCCAACACCTAATCTCAGGGAATCAGGAAAATACAAAACCCTTAGAGATATGAAGATAGTATGATACCAGTCAGAGTTGGGCAGGACCAAACATATCCCACTCTCATAAAAGAATGCAGCCGAGCTCCAGGTGAGGCGAGGGAGAATGAAGCACTGTAGCTTGAGTACTGAACGTACACCTCCCACACAATGGGAGATAAAACTACACCCTCAGCTCTCGATTTCTCAATCAATTGCCTATTAATTTTCAAGGAAAGTCTTCATCAAGACTTTGTCCTGGCATGGCGGAGCAAATGATGCAACAGCAGGCAAGCCATAACACCTAGCCAGAATAGAGACACCCATGCCCTCCAGTGATTCCTTGTAAATTTTTATGTACTGAACAACAGATCGACAGAGAGCTCTTCTTTGCCCCTGGTCTGAAAGGCAAGCTTGTGAACTTGTGAAACCCAAACCATGACTATACCATCAGAGGTGAAGTGAGAACAAAGTCTTCTGGACAAAAATGAGCAAACGTGCGCACCAAACTAATGAGCTGTACATTATGACTCCCTTTGATTGTCACACCTGAAACCTGTAGCCTTAGGGGAGGCAAACATCCACCTGCTTTCACAGCATGATACAAACAGAGAGATAGCAAACGAGTGACTCATGCAAAAAACATACAAAGAGACACAAGATTTACATCAAGCTTTCTCACCCGTCCCAGATATTATGAAATAACCCGGGCTGCTCTCGTCATGAAACTCTTTCTTGCTAACCATAACCATGTGAGCCACTGCTTTGGTAGCCCTCCATAAACAGCGAATGAAAGAGGAGAAAATGTTTCCCATGGATAGGCATTCACCACAACTTGTGTCTCATTAACTTCATGGCGGCCATCAAATGCATGTTTGGTGCTCCAGAGTTAGTTTAGATTTATTTTACAGACCTAGATTAAACACTATAAAACATTTCAAGCTGTAAAAAGCCATTAAATGTTATTCTCCAACTGTGTATAAAGAGTGAAGACGTGCCAGCAGTTTGAGCTTCAAATACAACCAGGGGGCCTGAGGTTTCAATGACAATAAGAGGCCCCGAAATGTAAACAGCGAGTCAACAGTGAGAAGCCCTCCAACAGTGTGCTGAAACAATACAGCCCACTTTACTGACGCACAAACATAAAAACAAATACACACCCATAAACCGTGAAAGGTGCCAGCCTGTGCTCACTCGTCCAGGGTGTAATTGCATCAAAACGCATGACTTCCCCAGAGGAAAGTACGAGCCAAGCCCATTTGTGCGCATGTGTTTGTGCATGCATGTGCCAGAAAGCCTGAATAAAGTCGGCCCTCTTCATCTGGTGCCACTCAACTCAGACAAAGGCCGCACAAAGACATGCCGACACCGCCCCCCTCACTCACTCTCCGGCTCTCAAAGACATGCCACCGTCGGCCCAGAATGCACTCCTTCATTCTCAAAGACAGACCGCTGTGGCCCCTAACCTATTCAATCTGTGCAACACCCCGGCCCCTCACTCCCCGCGCTGACTCTGTGGTGGCCCCACAGCTTCTGACGCACAAAGCCCCTCAGTGACCCTCACATTTCACTTACACAAAGACAGGAATGACATGGCCTTGCTCTGCCCCCCCACCCCACCCCTCACTTCTTCAGCTCTCTCATTTGTTTCTACAAAGATGATGGATGAACACACAAACTTTCTTTTCTTTCTTAACAACTCTACACCGTCCCTTTCATGATGTGAGATGTTTGAAGGACCTCATAGGTATTCTTTGCACATTGACTAACAACTGATAGCTGCTTATACTTCCTATCACTTCATTTAATATAGAAGTTTTTAGATCCAGGCAGCTACTGGTTCCCACTATTCCTGCGACAACATGAAAACTTGCTGACACATGCTAGTGATAGGTAATCCATCAATACAAACATTGTGTCATCGCTATGTTGCCACAAAGTGGTAATACTGTTGTGAAATCTGGTTGTTGGTGCATTCACACGTCTTCCTCTCCGACATGAGACCGCTGCATTAACAAACTAATTTGGCACAAGCAACACACTGACTGTAAGAAAACATATGAAAGATGGGAACCTGCTTCCATTAAAGGGGCACTTCACTGATTTCACATCAGAAGATCAGTTTGTTTGTTGTAAATATTAAGATCCATTAATGATCATTTGCAAGAAGAATTTTGCTCTCTGGTGATTTCAGTGGCCTCCTAGAAGGAAGAGAATATAACATCTCTTAACATGCCTAATTTTAGCAGATCATAACATATCGGGTATGGAAGCAGCAAATGCTCTGCTTCAAAATGACACCAAACTTTTCTATGGAAGTCAATTTTTTAGCAATGGCAAAGGACAAAGTACGGCCTGCACCAGACTATGTAAGACGTGTTGCTTTTAGCTGAGCAGATTTTTTGGAAAACCTGTGGCCTCTACTGGCTGCTCAAGAGGAGTGTGGAGTCAGCAGTCAGTGACGGTATAAGACAGTCAATAAAACAGGTTTTTCAAAAAACTGTGAATCACTGCAACCATGTGAGATCTTTGGGCATACAGTCATAAATGTGCGCACAAAAAATTAGGATGATTGGTCCAGTAGTGTGCGAGATTAGCTCCAAACAGACAGACACACCCTCACACACACACAGCCGAACGCATGATCCTTTCCAGACTGTCAGTGAGTAGTTAACAGGATAACTTATACAAACTATTTGTATGGTTTGTTTGTGTCTTTTAAGTGTTATTCTTTCTTACATCCACTCATAAATCACAAAAATTCCTTCTTGTCTCACAACTTTCTGCTGATGTTCAAAGCACATTTGCACAGACAGAGAAAAAAGAAACACAAGAGGCAGAGCTTCCATTTTATCTAAAGTTTGTAACCCTCAATAGATCCATCTGACATATTGTCAAGACCATTTTTTTTTGCATTCACTTACGAGCACAGCTTTTTACAACTGGAAAAAAAATCTCCCTCTGCTATCACTATCACGTAGCTCCATCCAGTGACACGTAACAAGTTTGCACTTGTCGTCTGGGGGTTGTCAAAACTCATTCTAGGAAAAGTAGGCAGGTTAGGGCAATCACAAGTCAATTACAGCATAAGTGCAGCGTAAAATAAGTCTTGGAATTTTACTGGATGTTAAAAGAAAGTAGATTTGCAAGAGTATAAAAGTTTTTAGGTACTTTCTGAGAGATGTTGTTGATTCCCTCCTCTCATCACTTCACTACGGTTTGTCCTTGAACTCAGCGAGAATAAACACTGCACGTTTTCCTGGTTTTGTTTAGTTTATGATGTAGCACCACTTCCCCTTTCTGTGCAGTGTGTATCAGGCGCAGAGCTCCATGGGTGGCTCACACATGGATGGACCTCCTCCCTGCACTTCAAGGACACGGGCTTGTGGTGGAAAGAGAAACTGAGAGAGCTGCTGAGTGGGCATGTGTGCAAAGACAGTTATAAAAGTAATAAAAACAACACAAAAAGTGCTGTATGTGAGGCTTCTGGTGGAGGTGATGTGTCTAATAAGGCACTGTGCTGTGATGTCAAACTGCTGCCAGATGTTGTACCTGAACACAAAGCTGCAGCTGGAGATATCTCACCTTCTCCCAGTCTACATCCCTCAACAAAATAGCTGGGTTCAGGTGGCTGCCTCAGCACCAGAATCAATGGAGCATGCAAACTTAAACTCCTTAATAAGAGCTGTCAATAAACACTCGTTTAAAAGTAAAAGCTTGATTCTCAGAAAAATATCAAATAAGTTAGAGGAACTTCAACCTATGAAAGACTTCTTGCATGAGTGTGTCAGTCCAGTTGTTCATCAATGACACTTTCTGAGTCATATCTTCAAGCCAAAGAGGAGATGTGTGAAATCAGTGTCTAAAACACCACATTATGTGTCTCTGTCGCATTGTTTTCTACTCACTTGAAGTCAAAGTTGAGAGATTTTGCAGGCTCAAAGGTGAAGAAGCTGTCCTTTGTTTTGAATCGCCGCTCCTCTTCCCGGTGCAGCCCGAGCGCTCATTCACTCGAGTCTCCTTTCTTCGGGGACTCTTTCCTTCTGCCCTCACATAAAGCCATCCCACTACCATCTGACGTCCTCTTTTCTCCTCCCTCCCTCTTTCCCTTCCCCCACTCCGTATGACCGAGAGAAAGAAGAAGAAGAAAAGTTGCAGAGATGATGTGAGAGATGATGACGAGTTCCTGGATTCCGCGACTCCGCTTCCCATAAACGCCTCCAATAAACGCGTCGGGATGATTTATTCACTCTTTCTTCTCGGCTCTCTTCTGTCTGTGTGATGCAGCTCATTACAAATTACAAGTTCTCCCTTTCTCTTTTCTCATGAGTATCAACGCATTTTCTCACAGGTCTTGGGAATAAGTAGGATACACTCACAGATACTGAAATATAATACAGAATATTAAAATGATTGCATGTATAGAATTATGAAAATGAGATTTGGAATACAGTCACTCACATCCAAACAAATGTAGTATGGTACAACAGTAAAAAATAATACTTTTTTAAATCTGTGTCAATGTGCAGACTTTCAGAGCCTATTTTTCTTCTGTAGGGGAGAACGGGGTTGATTGTCACATTTAGGTCTTATCCCCTAGAGGGCGCTGTTAAAAAATCTTGGTGCTGAAACTTTTAAAAATAGGATCAGAGTTCACCCACAGGGTCATTTCCGGGCTGCATTCAGCCCCGTCAAAATGTAGCAAAACATTGATTCAAATAAAAATGGCGACACATTCTCACTCCCACCTGGCCAAAGACTTTCCACGTCCAGATACAGCGTGCAAGGTACCCTGTGTGCGTTGGTTGTTGACATTCTGGGATGTCATGTCAAGTTCTGCCTGTTACATGCATTGTCTTATTTCAAAATACACTTCTGTTTTCACAGGAAATTTAACATTTACATACAGTCTCTCTCAAAATAAAAGAGCTACATCAGTACAATAACACAAATTGGTGTTTTTCCTCCATCAGCTAACGCACTTGGTTGGGTTCAGGCTACAAACGCATGTGGTTAGGTTTAGGAAAAAAGAACAAGGTTTGGCTTTACAATCTTACAGGACACGAACACCACTCTTCCAGGTGGAAGTCAGTGTTTGTTGGACCCATCCACCACCGCCCCTGCCCACCCTACTTGGACTTTTGCTGCCTTAACTTTCGTTCTTGTCCCGCCACGTTTCCCCCTAAAGCTGCTAAGCGCCTTTAAACTCTAATGGTGACTGGCAACATATCATGCTGACGTGAAAGCACAGTGTCTGACACCGCAAGTCACTGCGTATGCGCTGGATTTCGACAACCTCAGAGTGAAAACGGGCTGAAAATGGTGGTGCATTTGGCTGTCGGTGGCTTAGTGGATAGAGCAGGCGCCCCATGTACAAGGCTGCTGCTGCTGCAGCGGCCGGGGTTCGACTCCAGCCTGTGGCCCTTTGCTGCATGTCATTACCCCTCTCTCTCTCTCTCCCCCTTCACACTTTACTGTCCTGTCTATAAAGGCAAAATGCCTTTAACACCTCTGAAGCACCCACCAAATGAGAGAAAATGTACCCAAAATCACGTTGTACACTGTTTCATACCATTTAAAGGAACATGTCATTCAAAATAGATGCAAAACATTTTGAGATTGAACGTGCCCCAGGAGTAGGGTCATTTCAGTCACTTTTCAGACACTTGACATTGAGGCCAGAGGATTTTTCTGTTTCTGATGTCAGAATGTACATATCGGGGTGCCCACTAGCTCACCTGGTAGAGCAGGCGCCCTATGTACAAAGGCTGTGTGTTTAGTCTTATGTCTTAGTAAGACATAAGTCACAACCAGGAATTGACTTCCTAAAGACTTTGTTTGAGTCTTGAAAGGCAAAAACTTTGAATATATCAAGTTTTCGGTTCAAAAGCTGTAATTTCAATCTGGTTTTTGTTAAGATAGAACCAGGAACATTTAACATGTTTATTAGTGAGCTTGAGAGGTGCTGGTTGGTGGATATTGTTACCTTAGGACAGAGCAAGGCTGGCGGTTTACCACTGTTTACAGCCTTTATGCTAAGCTAAGCTAACTGGCTGCTGGTTGTCACTTCATATTTACCGACATGCAAGGTTTCAATCGACAAACCCTTTGCAAGAATTCAAAAAAGCATATTAACCAAAATACTGAACTCTATATAAGTAGGTTATTGAGACTTAACTTTAACTTGACAGCTCTGATTCTTGGCTGTGGACTCACTGTTGTTTCACCAGGCTGCATTAAAGATAATCACCTTCTCTGTTTTGTTCACTGAGGCTCCAGAAAAGGTTTGAGATCATAAGCTTGCCTCTGCACGCTGCGTCTCCTCCTGCAGAGAAGAAACTGTTCTTTCCTCTCTCTTCACTACAGACATAAACCACACTTATTACATTGTGGTCAGTGGAACTGTGACAACCCAGGGACTGACTGTCACACTGGGACCATATGAAAATTCTAGGCAGGGCAAATACATTGTAGCAGGGAACAGTGAATGACGCTGGGCCCCAACTGCATGTTTGGAAGGATTTGTGTGGCTTGTAAGCAATGTTAAATGTTGACGGTGATAAACTGCTGGAGGAAGTCCATGTAGATTGACGTAGGCCCTGCACAGCTCTGTTTAGAGTCACTTGAGTGGTGAGTAACAGTGGTATTATGCACAGGCAGGTTTGAAAAACATGTTCATGTTTTTATTTTATGTAGGATGGAAACAAATGTCTTTTCTCAGCTGACTTCTGGTGTGTTTAGGAATCATGTTTAAAATATTCCTGTTAGTCTAAGTCTGCTTTAAATCATGTAGCAGTCGGCTAACAGCTCCAAGAGTCCGTTTATCATGTTCTCTGTATGCCTTAAAGCACTGTGAGCTGCCTTTATGTATGAAATGTCCCATATTAGGTCTTGCACGCTGTAAATGTTGAACGCAAGATCGATAAAAATTGATGATCATTTAACTTGCTGTATTCAGTGACTTTTGTTCAGCTTCAATGGGATGCCTCTTTCCCAAATTCCTACACCAGGAGAGAGTAGTCTGTTTGGAGGGATCCTCGAGCCTTGTCTTTGTGAGGCCTTGCACATGTTCAGCTTCATGTCTTCAGTCTCTTTGTTTTAGATACTCTGACAGGGAACATGCATCCAAATCTGATAAAGATGCTTCAGTGAGTGGAGGAGCTGTGATGTTGAAAAAACATCCTACTGTGACTACTCTGCTCCATCCAGCCATCTTTTTTCGTGTGCTTATCTGGGGCCGGGTCACGGGGGCAGCAGGCTGAGCAAAGCACCCCAAACGTCCCTCTCCACAGCAACACTGTCCAGCTCCTCCTGGGGGACTCCAAGGCGTTCCCAGGCCAGATCAGATATGTAATCCCTCCAGAGTGTTCTGGGTCTGCCCCGGGGCCTCCTACCAGTGAGACGTGCCCAGAGCACTTCCAACAGCAGGCGCCCAGGAGGCATCCTGATCAGATGCCCCAACCACCTCAACTGACCCCTTTTGACGCAAAGGAGCAGCGGCTCTACTCCGAACCCCAACAATAAATATAAATACCACCAATGAAACAGATAAGCAATGTTGGCAACAAACTGCGCTCAAGATTGCACTGAGGCAAATAACAAACGTCAAATGTCTCCTTGATGCAGTTTCCAGTCTTTTTTAGCACAGCGTCAGTTTGGTGAGCTTGTTATGTGATTATTTGGACGTCTTTGTCATTCACTGGACCTTTTTCAGGGCCCTGCCATTTCTTTGTGTGGGCCTGGCGGTAAATAGCAGTTTGATAAAGTTCATCCAGTGCAGTTTCTGTCAAGGCTGTCAGAAATAATGGTGAGCAAAGTTCCCATAAAGTGTCAGCGTTGTTTAGGGTCTAATTGTGACCACCTATGTGTTTGACATGCGTCATCATGGCTTTTCAGGCTTTTCCCCCATGTTTTGCAGTGATTGTGACTGTGCAGCTCAAACATTATGAGTTTCACCACACTGGTATTTACTGCATTCCCACAGCATGCTTTTTCTGTTATTTTCTATACAAACCTTAAAAAAAAACAGCAACAACTCCTCTTCGCAGCCTGTTAACACCAGCTCTCGTTTCCTCCTTGGGATGCTGCAGTGGGAGTTTGTTGAGTGCAGCTCTTCACGCTGCCCTCCTGACATTCTTCACAGCCTCAAACTTCATACCCTACAGTTTGTCTCCTCGCTCACACGGTGCCTCTGTGCTCCACCACGGCCGAGCCACTGTGTCATTTGGTCGGCCCTGCCTTCAGCACTTCCTCTTTCCACACCAGATCTGTCTGTGTGTGTGTCGTCCTGGTGAGAACACTGTGGGAGGCAAAGAAGTCTGTAAATAGATAAGTGTGGTCAGGACAGCGCTCTGGTCTCAGGAGTAGGAAGATGTTCTTAGCTGCAGGGCAACTCCATGGGACTGAAGAGACACTGGGAAAGATGATTGGGTTTAATGGTTAGTGGCTGTGGGGAGGAAGTTACGCTGTCTTTGCAGAAATGATGCCATGATGCCATTTCTGGTGCGTGTGTGTACAGATATGTGTGTATGTGTGTGAAAATAAGAGCTGGTATAATTGTGTTAATTGCAGTAGGGCTTGAGAAATACAGCTGCACTGATTCTAAAACTAACAACAGATAAATCGTGTAGTATATATATATATACATATATATATATATATATATATATTTACCCAAAGAATAGGTTTATTGAGTTTTCAGAACTAAGTCAAAAACAAATCATACTCATAAATTCTAGTTTCACACATACAAATCTTAGCAGCCTAAAACCTTCCACATAAACAAATAAACATGGATAACAAACAACAACATAAAGTGCCTTAATAAGGTTTCGGGCCACCACACACCATCAGAAGAGGTTCAGTGCTTTTTAGCATTGATTCTTCAAGTCTCTGAACTCTACAGGAGGGATGAACACCATCCTTCCAACAGATATTCCCACATTTCAGTCAGGAACACTTTAGTCAAATAAAACTTTATTTCCATTTGTGGTATTATATTTGGTAGTATTGCTCTGTTCTGGGGCCTCTGCCTTTCCTAGGCCCACGCAGAAAGCCTGAGGCCTCTCCAACATTTCCACATGTCTACGTGGAAAGTCTTAAGGCAACAGCAAACCTCCCTGCCCTTCCATGCGCCTACATGGAAAGCCTAATGCAGGGAGAGCAGCAGCAAAGACCCCCCCAGTAACAGAACAGAGCAGCATCAATGACAAACAGAAATGACACCGATAAATCAGATACAGCATGAAAAGGAGGAGCTGGGGTGGAGGCAGGTTGCAAAGCATCTTGCAGAGGAAGTAGTAGGCAGGCCAGAGCAGTTTAAATAGGGCGCCCTGAATGAGATCTGCCAAATGGTTGCATAGAAAGGAATCATGTGATCTATCAGCTGACTCCCTTCCATCAATCAGCTGCTCCATCAGTTGATTGGGCTGTTTGAGATCAGCTGATGTAGCTGGGATGTGAGCTGAATTTGACATTGTGTCCTGCCTGAACTAACGCTATGCTCATTTTGGTGTTTTGCTGATGGTGGTGAGGAGTGTTGTCTGGGGCCGTCACATACCAAGGTGACAGTTGGCCGTTGGACAACAGCGGGCTGTCGATGAGCATCTGTCACCCTAGTTTTTGCACTGTATCCCACACCGTTAGATGAAGTTGGCCCTTGTTGCTTGATTGTTCAGCATGTTGAATTGGCAATTGGGTCAGTGGAGCCCCAATCTGATTAGCACTTCAGTTCCATTTATGAGAAGAGAAACATCTTGAATCTGTCCCACTAGTATTTAGGTCTCCCCTTTTTGAGTGAGAGATACAGACTACTGCTGCCTCCTGCTAAGGTGAGTTATTTCCTCTCATGCAGGCGTAGAACATATGTGCTTGTTGACTGTTGGCTGTAGTCTTTGCCATGTATTGAAGTTATTTGATGTCAGTTTGGTACATTTGGGCCTTCAGGGCCCTGATACACCAAGCTAAGTGTGTGCCATTGGTCAGTGTCTGGCCAGCAGTAAATGTCCGTCACCCTAGCTCCTGCAGTGTGCCCAGCAGCATTGGCACTTGTTTTTTGGCCAGTTCTGCATGTTAAATTGCTGTCGCGGGCCATCAGTGAGTGAAATCACTGATTGGCACTTGAGCTCAGTACACGAGCATTTTGAGCTCCTTAGCAGAAACAGTTTGTAATTGTTTGTGTTATTGTTCATTAGGTCTTTAATGTGCTAACTGGCTAACTAGCGCTTGAATCTGTCCTGTTGATTATCTGTTTTCCTTTTTTTGAATGACGAATACAGACTACCATCGCCTGCTGGTATGAAGAGTTACTTCCTGTCATGCAGGCCTTTAACAAAGTAACATTCAATAATGCCAAACAGATTCATTTTCATCCAGTCATTGCAAACCTAATGCAACTATTTTCTGTTAGAATACCTTAGCTCATGTTCTTCTTTCACACACGTTCTGCCAGTCCTTGAAAGAATCCAGTTAATCAGGGGTTAAAATGCTTCAGTCCGGTGAGGTAAACATAAACACACAGTAGGCAGCAGTGTGGTGAGAGACCTGGCATTTAGAAAAATAAAGGAGAATCCATCATTTCCATTTTTGTTTGGGGGGAATTCCCAGCAGTATCTAGTTTGATGTTGACAATGAAGTCACAGCGGGACACATGAGACACAAATAAAGTGTGACATAAAGGTGACACAAGACTTTGTACCACAAAAACAAAAACACAGGAAAGAAGAGCGTAACAGATGAGTTAGGTCACTCAGTCAGAGCGCACAGATCCTGCTGGGACAAGCCAACCATGATTAAAGGCTTTCGAAATAAAGACGATATATCATCAGGTTGCATTTAATTTAATCTAATAAACAAAAAACAGCAGGGCGGCTTGATCTGTGTGTGACTCATCAGCGAGCACACAAATACGTAAACTAGAGATGATCTTATATGGTGATTTTGAAGAGTGCGTTTGGCTCACCGTGTGCTTTACAAACAATTTGACTCTTTGCTTATCCGAGTTTTATTTATCTGACAAACCCTCTTATACTAATCTCAACATATTAATCAACCTGCACACACCAGGAATGATCCACAGCATCCCCTGACTCATTCCCCAAAAATCACATTAAGCATTCGAACCTGACTCACATCAACAGTGATACACTGCTGTTTGTTTCGCCAAAATAAACACAACTGTTGGATGCAGGTGACTCTGTGAATTGTGTTTGGACAACACGTCTGTGGTTGCTAACAAACAAAAGAGAAACAACACACACCAGCTAACTCAGTCTGACATTTGAAGACGGTTGTTCCTCGAGAATGTTGTTCACAATCATACAGCCGTAAAATATAGAAAGTGTACCTGAGGATATCAAGAGAGCATTGTTATGTGATCAAGTTGGACTTTATTGGACTTGTCTAATATTTGACAATATATTCTCCTGCTGATTATCTCTTTTAGCACATTCAAGGAGTGGCAGGCTGTAGCTGTCCCGCTTTCTGTACAGTCATGCTGGTAAACTTTACTGTGACATTAGAAGCAGCAGTTAAAAGACGAGTTACTGTAAACCTTCTATACAGTTCCGCATCTTTACAGTCACTTCTTAGCAGTGATAAAAAGAAGAAGGTAATGAAAAGCTATGCCGCTGCTTTATTACAGTGAACTACAGGTTTGTTGAATCAAACCATCCCTCTCTTTACTTTATGTGTGTTCACCTGTTGTGAAGCAGCTGCTGTAGCTGTACAAATAAATCTGTGTTATATACCAAAGCTGATGTGCATTTAAGAAACATGAAAATGCGGAGAGGTGAAAATGCATTTTTATATACTTTACACACTTGCTACCCTGGAAATCCAGAGTTCTCGAGAGAGCACAATTTGAATTTGCTCAGCGAGTCACTCTGGCAATCAGTAATGATGCTCATTACCCATGCCGTTGGAGCCGAGCTGCACCAATCACATCGGTGTATCTGATATAGGCGGGCCAGAGGTGAGCTAAACAGATGACGACAGCGCTGCGACGACGAAGTCCAGAATCAGTCGGTAAACATTGCAAGATGGCTACGGATGAACACAAGTTATTTGAAACGGCGTTGGTCGCTACAACGAACGAGTTAGACTTGGCTTTTTCTCTAAAAGAGGAACAGAAGACGGCGCTTGAATCTTTCCTTTGCAAGAAGGACGTTTTTGCTGTTTTGCCGACCAGATACATCTAATCTACCAGTTAGTTCTGCTGGTAGCTAAGCGCTAAGTATTGTTCTGATTGGTCGTAGTGTTATCCAATAGTGTGCAGTGATATTTTCAAATGCATGCGTGGTGCCGCCCTCGAGTTGGGCCATTTTCATTACTCATAGCCAGACCCTAAATCTTTCTAGATTTGGGTCTGGATTTCCAGGCTACACACTTGCATTAACATTTTGATATTCTGACAGGTTGCCAGTGAAGGCCTTTTGTGGTCCTTTTGCCTTTAAGTGCCTGTGCACAAACTAATACTACGCTAATATTAAAGGAGTTATGTACAACATTCAGCTCATACGACCTTGGAGTGAGACTGGTTTGGTCAGCACTGTTGGCATTGTTAGCACCGTTAGCTGCTAGCCGGCAACTCAGCCACCTCCCTGTTGAGAACCGTGTGCAAACAACCTGCATCAGGATCTGAATCACAGATATGCTTGTGTGTGTATGCCAGTGGGTAGGATTTAGGACCATCTGTTGTTATATCTACATGAGGAGCTGCTTCTCTCTCACATATCCACCATGTTGTTTCTACAGTAGCTGAGAACGGACAAACTGGCTCTAGATAGGACCATTTGAGTTTTCGTCTCAGCCCCCGTAGTGCTCCTACACGCTTGGCTAACGGGAGAAGTTCAAGTTCTGCGCCCTCACCCCTAGATGCCCCTAAATTTTACACACTAGACCAGTGGTTCTCAAGTGGTGTGCCATAGCACATTGGTGTGCCCTGATGCCAGGCCCAGTGTGCCATGGAACTTTGTAATAACCATACATTATTACTGCAATATTCAACTGGGCCTACACAAAGAGTTATGAGTGAAATTTTAATTGACTGTGTCGGTATGTTATGGGCACCCATATCCTAATAAAGAGGCAAACTTAAAAACCTTAAAAAATGTAATTTGATTTAAAAAACCTTCACAGGGAACCTATTTGTGACACATCAAAAGCCCTAATTAACAGCCAGTGTGAGGGATGATAACATTTAACAAGACTGCTTTATTCTACGGAGCAAATGACAACAAAGCACTGATGAAGATGACCTTCCACCGAAGAAAAAAAAACTGTCAGTAGACAGTATCAGGAAAGCTACCGGTCTTCTTTTTTCTTATTTTTATTGTCTCATGTCTTGATAAGGGTGTTTTGATGGTGGAGGTTGAGAGTACA
The DNA here is from genome assembly GCF_006386435.1 of Epinephelus moara. Taxonomy (NCBI): domain Eukaryota; kingdom Metazoa; phylum Chordata; class Actinopteri; order Perciformes; family Serranidae; genus Epinephelus; species Epinephelus moara. The sequence continues at coordinate 30,204,826 of NC_065513.1, read as the reverse complement.
AACACCTCAACACCTCACCTCAGTTTCCACTGGATTGAGATTTGACTCCAACGGCCTTAACATGTCATTGAAATCTTTTAGTGCTGATCAAACCATTCAGTGAGCTCTTGTTCCCTGTATGAAAGCATCTGAATTATGTTTCTTCTCTCCTGTATGCGGGTTTCAAGTTTCACGTCTGTGCATGAGAGAAAAACACTTACTGAGTGGTGCACTGTTGTGCCCTCCTGTGTCTGAAAGTAGTATTACATTGTATGATTTTTACTACTTTTTTAAATGTAGTAAATCTAAAACATTTTTAAAAAGTTTAGAAGAAGTAGGTCATGATGAGTGGCCGTGACATTTGATTTCTCCACCAGTGTTTATGAATCACAGGAGAAATAATTAACACATCTATAAAGACTACAGCGAGTTTATAGGTCACAGAGTGCTCTCTCTCTCCTCCTCCTCCTCCTCCTCCTCCTCCTCCTCCTCTCACTCAGTGTCTCTCTCCCTATCTGTCTTCCTGTGGCCTACAAATCCACAAAGAATGGACGGTTTCAGCAGAATGTCTTCTTCGGCTTCAGCTGTGATTGGACCAGAGGCGGGGGTGGAGGTAAACGGGGGGCTGCAGTGGCACAGGGAGTCCCTCTATAACAGGGAGAGGAGAGTGAAGCAACACAGAAAAACAACATGTGTGAAGGTTGTATAGGGGGAAATGGCACCGAGAGGTGGGGTAGTGTTGGCTTTTCATGCTCTTATACATGTTTTCATTTTCTGATTGAGGGTTCATTGCATTCAACACGTGGGGAACTTTTACAAACTCTGCACACACACAGAAACACATGCATGTGCAATGATGTAAAGCTGCAGAGAAACCGGTCAATAATCAGCACACAGCAACATTACCATAACTTGCAATGCAGTTTTCAATGCAAAAACATAATCTAAAGAACAATTTTCAGTGCTCTACCTGTGTTGCCACATGGCCAGAGGAGCATGTGACAAGTCCAACACTTTATCAGTTCATCAGGAGTTAATAGTTAACGACAACTTTATCAGTGTCAGCCCAGGTCATTCACATTACAAATGTGTCTCCCCACAGAAAGAGCCGTGCTTGCAAACTTCTAACTTTGCGCAGCCTCTTCCCCCCCACTCTCATGCCTCAAATGTGGCCTTTTTCCCAGCCCGATCCTCACCCCTTCAACCATTCCAGCCCCAGCCCACTGTGAAGTGAGTGAGTTCCTCCTCCCCCGCCCAATCAGCCATCACTCCTTCTCCTTTCACCGTCTGCTTCAGCCTTTGGTCCCTTTGTAACTTCATGGACAGCCCCAGTTCCAGCTTCAGCCTGCGACAACTAGTTGTGGCTGCAAAGAGAAAACATTTTTCAGTACAGCTGCTGGTCAGCGCCTGATACTCTAACTGGAATAGCTGGAATAACTCCAATGAAATGAGATATGGTAGACATAGACCATGTAAATAGATTTCATACAACTGAACCACGGTGCAAAACCACATGGCCTTACATGTAAGAACTCTGAAGAACAAAGAAGACTTGTTACAAAAGGGGCAAAGTTCTAAAATAAAAAAACAGGCAATCATATCCCTTTCTGAAAACTCCTGATCACTCCAAGCCTTCTTGGTCTCTTCATCGCGTGTTGCATAAGCCATTGGGTCAGTCAACATGATGTAATGTGGGCATGGTGAGCAGAGCTCCCTGGGGTGCATTTCATTGCTCTTCTCAGAACAGACTCGTGGTTCAATGTGCTCTTGGAATTTGGGGGTCTCCTCCATTGTGGAGATCTGCCACCTGACGCAGCACCTCAGTGACACTCGACACATCAGAGCTATTTCTGCTCTTACACACTCGCAAACATGTGGACAAACGCTCACTGAAAACACCATGTGCACCACACATGCACACTTTAACCCCTGTGCCTGGGGGAAGACGTTCAGAAGGTTCCTTTTGGTGCCTCTGCAAGTGAAACTACTACACCTTGTAGTAAACAGACCACTCCTCTCTAAATGCAGCCAGTACAAAAAAGTTTCAGTTGCCTGTGAGGACAAACTATTTTTTCCTGTTGGATGAATGACTGAGTGGTGCGCTTACAGTCGTCACCCGCCCACCAGTTTAAGGCACTGATTTTAGTAACCTTTTAACATTTTTTGGCTGCTCCGTGTGGTAACCTTTTACAAGCTAAAGGTCACAAACTCTTAATCTTTCTTGGTCATATTTCTCCTGTTTGTTTGAGAGCCTAGTTTTTATCAAGATGCGCAAAATACCTTTAAACCTTTTATTTGGCTTTGGCTTAGAGTTAGATGCAAAGATTGATATCATATTTCTCACACATGAAGCTACGACGGTTAGCTTAGTTTGCACAAGGCCTGGGAACAAGAGACAGCTAGCTTGGCTTTGTCTAAAGCTCATTAATTAAATGTTATATCTCATTTGTTTAATCTGTACAAAAAGCAAAGTGTAAAAACAACAGTTGGTGAGTTTGACTCCAGGAAGTCACCTCGCCCTTCCAAAAAATGTTTAACTACTACATCTTGCACAGATTAAACAGACAAGAGAGTAAATCTTAAGTGAACTTTAGAGGTGCTGGAGAGATTGATCATGAACAGAGGCTAGATGTTTCCCCCTGTTTCCTGTCTTTGTACTTAACTAAGCTAACCGCCTCGTGGCTTCATATTTAACAGATAGATTCAAACTATTCCTCTGGCCTGTGAAGTGAACTTTTCCCCTTTAGAGGAAATGATATTGTTCCAGCTCTTAGTTGAAGTTATATTATGTTTACACTCAGTGACATATCCAAACCCAAGATGCCATTTTATGGTTGCACCGTTCATGAAATGGAAACATTCAAAAAGTCTCAGGTCTTTGCACTCAAGCCCCAAACCCTAAACTTTTGAGTTTTGAGTCGTGAACAAGTCATAATCCATTTCACCAAATGTACAGCCATTTTAATGACCGTATAATATATTAAATTTACAAAAACCATGAATGTTCTTTCACAATTTGTACTTCTTTGTTAAAACAATTTCGTTGGACATTGTTGTGTCTCTGTCTGAAATTTTCGACCTATTCGTTTCTTTGTTGAGCACTGGCTAGTTTTTGCAAACTAAATTATCTTTTGCATAATTCTTTCAGTAACATAACTTTAGTTCTTCATGGCTTTCTCCTGCAGTTTGTTTGGATGCTGTTGGACTGGTTCAAACTAAATGGATCTGGGGAAGTAAATGCTGACTTGCTGGGAATAAAAACCATTAAAGTTAGCCAATTCAGGGAATGAAGGGAAATGAACAAATTCATGACACACATTTTTGATTAACACATGTTTTTGCTTGGGCTCGGGGGGATAGTATCAAGTATTTTCAACACAAAAGGCTCGTGTCCAAATTAAGTCACGAGTCACTGGTGTTAAAGTCCAAGCTGAGTTGCAAGGTTTTTTTGATTTTGTCGAGTCTAAAGTCATCAAATTTGTGACATGAGTCAAACCATGTGACTCGAGTCCACACATCTGAGCGATAATGCTAACAGGATGCATCGGTAGGAAAAAAAAAAAGCAATATATAAGTACGTAAAATAAGTAAACTGTACACAAACAAAGAGCAACACAATAAGCAAACAGATTAAAAACACAAAGCTGTATCATAAGAAAGCATCAAAATAAGCAGAGTGTAATAAAGACACAGACTGAATGGCTGACGTCACATTACTGACTGATGGAAGTAAAAAGCTACTGCACAGTTTAACCACAGCAACATTAGATCAGCAGAGTGATCTGTGCACCTCTGATTCAAGCTGATGAAATCCTATGTTGAACTATAGATTAGAGGCATTTTTCTGAACTTTGACTCTGTTGATAAACACCTATCTGTAACATTCCCCCTGAAACTGGATAGACCCAGAGCGGACAGAGCTACACACCAGCACTCTACTGAAGGTCAATATCCTGTATCTCTGTGTGTTGCCGTGCGTGTGTGTGTGTGTGTGTGTGTGTTTTAATGTGTGTCTGTGTGCAGTGCATTGAAAAATAAGATCAGCAGAGGACTGTGAGCAGGAGGTGTTACTGGTTAACCTGGATTAATGCAGCAAGCTACATGCAACAGTGGTTTTTAAATCCAGATTGTTGGACAAGTTAAAAAGCAGATTCCCACAAAAGAGGGGCCAGAAAGTTTTATTAACTTTAAGTAATTAAATTTTGTCAGTCACCTAATTGAGTAGTTCGCACAGATTAACATACACAAACCACAAATCTTTCCCTTCTGTTCTGAGGCCAACATAGGAGCTTCTGTCAGTCACCTCACATTGCACTGAGCCTCGAGTTGGGAGCATCGCCAGTCTTATATTTCAAGACCAACAAGAATTGGACAGAGGTGCATAATGCTGCACAAGCTTATCTCTTCAGGCCTTTGAAGATGGTTCCACTGTGAGGACACTGCAAGTTTGTAAAGTCCCTACTTGCATCAGACATTTCAAGGTCACATGAAGAAGACAAACACCAGAATGATTTGAGTTGTTGTAATCAGGCTGTATGTATCTGCAGGCGGCGGCTTTGCTTCTCCAAAGTCTGGTCTTTTAAGCTAATCCTTTTATGTGTTACTCCACTGCAGCCCACAATTTACCAGAAAGCAGTTTGCAGCACAGCACAAATGTTAAATCTAAATGTTAACGTAATCATTAAACTGGCAGATGTCTTGCTCTACAGCAGACCACATGTCCCTGTCCTACCTGAGCTGACTGCTGCCCATGCCATCCCCATTGATCTGTCAGGCAGACTCTGTTGCACAATGTCCAAACAGACATGTGGCAATTATACGTGAATTTGGCACCAAAATGAAATCCTCCCATGTTCATCCCGTAGTATAAAGCTGGCAAGGAGCATCTCTCCTCACTCTCCGGGTCAAAAGCGGGGTTCGCTGTTACCAAGTGCTTGGTGCTGCAACTGAAACTGGGAAGACGATGTCAGCTGGCAAGAAGGTAAAACAACATTGCTTGCGAGGACACTGCGTGTATACCACTTCTGTTACTCTGCAGAGAACAGAGATGTTGTCGATGCAGCATGCAAGTCTTTAACATCGTGCAATGTAATTACATACAGCAGGTCAAAGTTGTCCTGCTGGTCAATGGACTGTGCTGTTATGAGCAAGGTGTTTTCAGTGCAGGTTTTATGTGTGTGTGCATGTTGTGTGTGAAACAGCCAGACTGAAGCCGTCAGTGCTGGAGAGTCTCAGACTAGAAAACCTCTTTACCTCTGCACCTTTGCACCCATTTGCACCAACTGCAACAAACACTGCAAGGGCATACATGCATGACATTACATGTCTTATACTGTCTTTAATTCACATACATTTTGTCTGTCCTTCCTCCCTGTTGTATTTATAGCAATATTGAGTGATGTACAAATTATCAGTAAGCTTATGAACTATTCAGTGTGGAGCTCCAGTGAACAGTGTGCGTGGGTTCCTTTGCTCCCACAGGGTATCCTTGAGCGTCTGAACGCTGGCGAGGTGGTGATTGGCGATGGCGGCTTCGTGTTTGCTCTGGAGAAGAGAGGCTATGTGAAGGCCGGGCCATGGACTCCTGAGGCTTCTGTCACACACCCTGAGGCCGGTAAGACAGCGCACACACACACAAGTATTATATGCAAAACCACAGGGAGGGAAGATATGACAAATCTGTATGTTTCCATCAGTGCGTCAGCTGCACAGGGAGTTCCTGAGGGCAGGATCTAATGTCATGCAGACATTCACGTTCTACGCCAGCGATGACAAACTGGAGAACAGGGGTCAGAACTTGAAAATCACTGTGAGTACAGCCAGCTTCAGACCTCCACTTTCCTCCACACTGACTGTGGATTTATCAATAAACACGATGTGTCTGCCTCGTTCTTTCAGGGCGCAAAAATCAACGAGGCCGCCTGTGACCTGGCGAGGGAAGTAGCCAGTGAAGGAGACGCCATGGTAGCCGGTGGAGTGTGTCAGACTCCATCCTACCTGAGCTGCAAGAGCGAGACAGAAGTGAAGGCCATCTTCAAGAAACAGCTGGAGGTGTTCATGAAGAAGAACGTGGACTTCCTGATTGCTGAGGTGGATTCATGTCTAATTTCAAGTCATGTCAAAGCTGCTTCAATGTGATATATGATTACTAGAGCAAATGGGCACTCTGTGGTGACTGTGTTGTTTCTGACACGCAGTACTTTGAGCACGTTGAGGAGGCGGAGTGGGCCGTGCAGGTGCTGAAGACCAGCGGAAAGCCTGTGGCTGCTTCCCTGTGCATCGGACCGGAGGGAGACATGCACGGCGTCTCTCCTGGAGAGTGTGCTGTCAGGCTGGTGAAGGCCGGTACGTATTTAATCCACCCAGCACAATCTCACACTTTACTCTTTTGTCTTTACGCTATCTGATGCAGCTAACCATTTCCTTCTGTTATCTCAGGTGCCCAGATTATTGGAGTCAACTGCCACTTTGACCCAATGACCTGCGTGAAGGCTGTTAAGATGATGAAGGAGGGAGTGGAGAAGGCCAGGCTGAAGGCTCACTACATGGTGCAGCCCCTGGCATTCCACACCCCCGACTGCAACTGCCAGGGATTCATCGATCTGCCAGAGTTCCCCTTCGGTAATACATTTTTCTTGGACATCAGAGGTCTGGTGTGTAGGATTTAGTCGCATCTAGCAGTGCAACCAACTGAAACTTCCCCCATGTGCCAAGTGTGTAGGAGAACTACGGTGGCCGATGTAGAAAATATGAATGGGCCTGTCTAGAGCAAGAGTTTGGCTTGTCCGTTCTGAGCTACTGTAGAAACAAAATGGTGGACTCTGTGAAAGAGAACCCGCTCCGTATGTTGATACAGACAGCTCATTGTAAGGTAGCGAGAACCCATAGTTTATAATCTACCAGTATATCCCCCTAAATCCTACACTATGGACCTTTCAAAGAAAAAAAGCATCACCAGATGACAGTTGTGTACTTGGCAGCTTTTCTCAATTGTCTCCATTTTCCTTCCACAGCCCTGGAGCCCAGGATCCTGACCCGCTGGGACATGCACGCATATGCCAGAGCAGCTTACCAGGCCGGTATCCGCTTCATTGGTGGCTGCTGTGGGTTCGAGCCTTACCACATCAGGGCTATTGCAGAGGAGCTGGCCCCCGAGAGAGGGATAATGGCCGCTGCCTCAGAGAAACATGGGATGTGGGGCGCTGGTCTGGAGATGCACACCAAACCCTGGGTCAGAGCAAGGTATAACATCCACCATATTCAACACACTGACACGCACACAGTCATGTGAGTGATATTATTTTATGGATCTTTCTGCTGTGTGTAACCCGCGTCTTCACCTCCTACAGGGCCCGTCGTGATTACTGGGAGCAGCTCTCTCCCGCATCCGGTCGTCCCAAGTGCCCTTCCATGTCCACGCCAGAGGGCTGGGGTGTGACCAAGGGCCACGCTGACCTGCTGCAGCACAAAGAGGCCACCACCAGCCAGGAAATGAAGCACGTGCTGGAGATGCAGAAGAAGGCCAAGTCCACTGCATAAGCAAGGAAACCGCGGCACCCGTCCTTTCGGTTGGTCAACGAGAGAGGGACGAGGGGGAAGGAGTGAAGTCTTTCTGGGTCCAGTTTGGCGATAATAAGCACTTGTAACAGCGATGCTCCAGTTGTGGAGTATTACTTTGTAAACCCCAAACAATAAACCTGAGTTTGTCACTCAAATTTTATGACTATGTGTCGTCAGTGTTGAATGAGAGCGAGAGGGCTGCTGCAACAAACCTTTTTAAAACTTAAAAAACAGCTCACACTTTTAACATATGCATTGATTCAGAACTCAGTCCTTACAGGCATGTTCAAATTGGCTGCCCACTATCAAGTTGGACTTTACAAAATTCTTTATTCAGGGTCCAAAAAACAGAAAACCCACCCACTAGCAGGAGGACAGACAAACACACTAACAACCCCAATCAACCGGGACACTCACAATACTCTCATTCAGTTAAAGGGGGGAAGGGAATGAGTGGGCATGGCAGCTGTATAACTACTCTTGCCAATCAGAGCAGCTCCTTCTCAGACCCCTCCCCTGCTTCGGGGAGATTTATAGTGAACTTCTGCTCCGCTTCAATGTTGCTTCAACCTCTCAAAGTCCTGAGCAGTCAGGGGTCCACACAGCTGCAGGATTATGGCACCAGCAAAGAAGGTATGTGAGAACTCTTGTCCAGAGATGAGCCTGCAGAATGTCCATGTGGGGGATTCAAATGAGTCAAAATGTTAGTAATTATAATATGTTTAGTTTCTAATTGTGCAGACTCTTGAGCTCCAAATTTAAGAGAAGTGTTCAAGTTTTGAGATATTTGTGTGTGAGAATCATCTCAGTGCTCTGCAGGGGAATGGTGGAGGAGGGGAGGCAGGGGGACATTTTATGGTTGTGTTTTTGTGTTTATTCTGGGCAGAGGGATCTAGTCTTTCTAATGCATCTTCTGCACAACTGGCATATCAGGTCACATATCTGACCGCTGAACCTTTTTGAGCTGTTCATGGAGGCATAAGACCAGTAAGGCTACTATAAAGTGACTTGTAAAACATCCTGATGAAAACTCCTGGAACCCTCATTGTCACTCTCAGCAAGTCCAGTATTTATGAGGGTTTTCAGAAAGACTGTGCTCTCAAATCTGACCCTAAGTGTGGTTTAAGGTGAGGAGGATCTGGTGAGGGTTCATGACATGAGGGCACACCATGTGGAGCTTTTCACAGATTCAAATATGTGAATGAATGAGTGGATAAATAAATTAACAACTGCAAATATTTAGACAAAGCAGTGAATTCAAACTCATCACAGAGATTGCTATTTAGTCAACAGTTTACACTTTATGCCTGAATTTTGGTGTAAATGCATTTTGCAGATGCAGAATCAAATGTGAATCAAATAAACAGAACATAAGCGGAATTTTTTCAGATTTAAGTTATCGCAAAAAGTCAGATTTTTACTTTGACAGATCAAGCGTGTTGGAATCAAAAGGTTCAGGTCAATCAGTCATTAGAAGCAGTGCAGCTGTTCTCAGACGTGCAGCTGTCTTGATGACTCAGGCTCACTAAGAGAAGGGTGGCATGTGCACTGGACGAGGAAACCACTGTGGAGAAGAGGGGGAAATGTATAGATATTAGGGTTTACCTGAATACTTAGACGAAACGATTAGAGGTTACAGATAAGGTAGTTTTTACAAGGAGTATCTTATAATCTGAGTAAAGTGTTAATATCCAAACGTGAAAATTCTCATTTGAGTAGCTGTGTTTTAATCTTTTACTCTTGTAATCAAAAATTATCTGAAGCTCCTCAATTTAAGGTTTAAAATAACTTCCAGAAAGGTCCCAACCACTTTAGTATTAAGCCACACCCACCTTCGATTAAGCCACGCCCATTCCAAGTACAGATAGGAATACAGATAATGTAGTTGGTTGAGAAGAGACAGATACAGATAATGGTGTACTCGCTCATCCATAACGGATATTATTCTGCACTTAATTCTAGATTTCTAGTGTCTATATTCCTCTCGTCTAATTAGCATTCTCTAATGTAAAGCCAGGGTAGCCAGAGGTGGTTCGTAATGCTGCACAGGACCTGTTCCAAGAAGTGCTCAAAAAACTAAACCTGCAGACCCTTTGGCCTCATGGGCTCATCTTCAGCCTGCCTAGTAGTCATTCAGTCCACATCATTCTAAATATTCACTGACCCACTATCACAGGGAATTTTGGAGCGTCTTGACGCTGGGGAGATCGTGATCGGCGATGGAGGTTTTGTGTTCGCCCTGGAGAAGAGAGGCTACGTGAAGGCCGGTCCCTGGACCCCTGAGGCAGCCGCAGAGCACCCTGAAGCAGGTGAGCTCACCCTATTTCACCAACCTTAATACTCTGTTTCAACTTAAAATGGCTTATTCATTATTCTCTGAGAGTCTTCCATGCAAATGCCTTTCCTTGATGGTTTGTCTAACCATGCAAAACTGTTTGTTGGTGATTTCAGTGCGACAGCTGCACAGGGAGTTCCTGAGGGCTGGGGCCAACGTCATGCAGACCTTCACCTTCTACGCCAGTGATGACAAACTGGAGAACAGGGGCAACAAGCTCAGCTTCACTGTGAGTTAAATCACATCAAACATCTCACCCCTTTTAGAAAGCTGCGAAAGCGCTGCTCATCAGCTGTAGACCTATCTTTAAACCTGTAATCTAACTTTCCACTTACTATAGAAATGCTGATACTTGACTCCCACTTTTGTTTCACTGTAATTTGCCTTTCGTTCCACAGGGAGCTCAGATCAACGAGGCCGCCTGCGATCTGGCCCGTGAGGTCGCCAACGAGGGTGACGCTCTGGTTGCCGGAGGAGTGTGTCAGACTCCATCCTACCTGAGCTGCAAGAGTGAGACAGACGTGAAGGCCATCTTCAAGAAACAGCTGGATGTTTTCGTTAAGAAAAATGTGGACTTCCTGATTGCTGAGGTACAGATTTTAAAAAACTAACATCTCTTAACCATAGAAAACTGAATTTTTGTAGCATTTTCTGTTGAAACATTGTCCGACTGTGAGCTGATGTGTCTGTCCTGCAGTACTTTGAGCACGTTGAGGAGGCTGTGTGGGCTGTGGAGGTGCTGAAGGAGACTGGGAAGCCTGTGGCTGCTTCTCTTTGTATCGGACCAGAGGGAGACATGCACGGCATCTCTGCTGCAGAGTGTGCCGTCAGGCTGGTCAAAGCCGGTGGGTACAGCTTTCTTTGATAAACCCATGAGCATAACTTGTTACTGGAAACTGGAATCAAATGTAAGAGAAGCAGGACATGTGAGACTTAACTTTAAATGTCCATTATGTTACGTCTCCATTTGTAAATAATCACCTGAAATAAGAACTGTTGTGTTTTTTGTTACCTTAGCACTAGCTGTTTACATACACAGTGGATCTTCTTCCACAGAGTCCGCCATTTTGTTTCTACAGTAGCCCAGAATGGACATATCAGACGCTGGGTCTAGATATTTTTGCATCTGCCACCATAGTTCTCCTACTTCTCACTGCTAAATGCCACTTAATCCTACACACTAGACAAGGGATGTCAGTTAACCTTAACCACAGAGAATATTTTTGACCAGTTACACATGTTAGTTTATGGTTTAATTTTTACTTTTATTTTAAAATTAACTGGCTATCGTGAGCAAAATTAACAGAAACTGACACCCCTACACTCAGTCTTTTAAACTTGATGAACCCCTGTCCTCACATAACCTCTGGTGTGACTGCAGTGCTCTCCAAGTTGGTAAGGGCAAGATTTCTAACCAGTAGACATGAGATAAGACACATCTGTTCATAGTCTACTGGTATCATAAATGAATAAATACATTCCAACACTGTTTCCAGCTGTTATCAATGCCAAAATGTCGACCATTAAACGGAATCAGTGTCTTATAGATTCAACCCGAACCTCTTGTGTTTGTGCTATGCTTATCTGTAACAGTCAGCTCACACTGACGCATGTTGTCGTAGGTGCCCAGATTGTTGGAGTCAACTGCCACTTTGACCCAATGACCTGTGTGAACGCTGTCAAGTTGATGAAGGAGGGAGTGGAGAAGGCCGGGCTGAAGGCTCACTACATGGTGCAGCCCCTGGCATACCACACCCCCGACTGCAACTGCCAGGGATTCATCGATCTGCCAGAGTTCCCCTTCGGTAATAATACACTGCGCTAAATGTAAAATTTACCATTGCAGCAAGGTCAAGCATTTAATTAATAATATTAATAATATTTAATAATATACAACTGATTTCTAAATCTTCTTTCAGGTCTGGAGCCCAGAATCCTGTCCCGCTGGGACATGCACAAGTACGCCAGAGAGGCCTACAACGCTGGCATCCACTTCATTGGTGGCTGCTGTGGCTTTGAGCCCTATCACATCAGGGCTGTTGCTGAGGAGCTGGCCCCCGAGAGAGGCTTCCTCCCAGTTGCATCAGAGAAACACGGCAACTGGGGTGCTGGTCTGGAGATGCACACCAAGCCTTGGGTCAGAGCCAGGTCAGAGGCAACTTTTAATCTGTCGCTGAATATTAAAAATATGCACCTCAACTCAGTCATGTGAAACATCAGCTCCTCAGCACCAGTGACTAACTGGTTTGACTTTGCCTTTTCTAGAGCCCGTCGTGACTACTGGGAGAACCTGAAGCCAGCCTCTGGTCGTCCTCTGTGCCCCTCCATGTCCACCCCCGATAGCTGGGGTGTTACCAAGGGCCACACTGACCTCATGCAGCAGAAAGAAGCCACCTCTCAGGACCAACTCAAGCAGCTGTTTGACAGGACAAAGAGCCACTGAATCCGTATGTGTCTTTCAGACAGCTGGCAGCAGACCTGAGTCGTACAGCCGTGCCGTGCAGCTGCTGACGCTTCAGTGGTGGGCGCTATCTGTATACAGTGCTGCAGCAAACGTAATGTCAGGGGCCGAATCTTGACTTGAGACTGTTGCTGTTCTGTGCAATCTGTTGATTGTGAGCCTGTCTTTTGTATGTAGCCACAGGGGCATCTCAAGTCAGGAGTCGGCCCGTGTTAAGATCGGGACCTTTTTGTTTTCCATGAGTCTGGACCAGTTTGTTAAAAAACACCTAATAAAATGTGAATTGGCCACTTGACTGTTGATGTGTTTTCTTGCTGTGAATCATCTGTATTGGACATTGGACAGAGCTATTCAACCTCTGTTTTATTTGTCGCAGATATGTTGATACTTTACATTTCAATTTTCAGTTTTGGTAAATGTGTCACTATATAGGCACAGAAACAACTTGGTTAGGGTGAGGAAAACATCATGTTTTGGCTTAAAATACACGGTTTTGTCCAACAAACATGGCTGGAAATGTCCCGATGCCTCGTTAAAAAGTTCCTGTTGTTGCTACAAACACAGCTGGACATTTTTCTGAAAACTGTATCGTTATACTGACGTTGGCTCACAGAACATCTGATGATGAGGTGCACATTTAAACAGGATCCAGGAAGTAAACTTTATTGTAGTCATGGTAGGTGAAATGTTCTAAGGTGATTGTCGGATGTTTGGTTGTTGTTTTTTTTTCTATAAAAAGGAATATTAAGCAATGTTAGTAAGGTTACCATTTTTAACTCACGTCATTAATGCATCCACTATGGCATTACTCTTAGTAACAACAGTTAAAACTCAGGAAACTTAAAACAATAAACACAAAACAATCCGTCAGCTTTAAATGATACATACAGGATCAACAGAGTAAAACATCATAAAGGTGCAAAGTCCATATACCACTCACGTCAGTCCCCTCTTTATCCTGCCTGGTATGTTTAAAGATAAAAAGTCCCAGATCTGAAGGGCGCTGTTATGTAATCTTGGGTTGAGTGGTCTAGTCAGGAGTGACAGTCTGATGCAGGTGGGGTGGAGACTGGTGATTTACCAGTTCCAATCTCTCATTAAGAAATACAAGGTTTAGTCTCCCAAAACACGGCCTGCTTGGCAGGTAACTTGCCAAGGTCTCATGCCAGCCACCATCCCTGCCTCCATCTGATGGGAAACTCAGCTCATATACATGCAATCTAAACTACGTCACTTTAGAAATGTTGATATGATTCGTTTGAAACATAAAAATGTAACATATGTGTGGTTTGCAGACATCTTGTATAATGTCAGCTTTTTATTCTGGCGACTGGGCTGAACTATTATGCAGGGACATACGCAACATAGACTTGAAAATGTCAAAATAGAGCAAAGCTTTAATGAAATAAAATCTATCATTTAACTAAGCCCATATTAGTGACAGAACATTAAACAGCATGCACATATTAACACCAAGGTTTCTCTCTGCAGTCTGCACTATATATCATACAATGAACATGTCATAAATGTTTTGACATTATCTCATCTCACACATTAGGTCAGGGGCTGGGGATTAGCTTTATTGTTTATAAGTGTTGAATTACACATGAGTAAAAAAAGACATTAAACATTATAAGGCTTTAGAGAACCATGCAATAAATAATGGATCCAGTAGATGGCGGTGTTGCGCCTGACCGCACTTACAAAGAGCCTTTTTAAAAAAGATGCTCCACCAGCTTGCAGTAGTGGTAACACGTTGGTTTTATTATTGGGTGCAATAATTCAGCTGCTGGAATATTCTGTGTAGTTTTCAACTGTGGAATATTTTTCTGTATAGCCTACGACTTTATCATGCGCATAACTGTATATATTTCTTATGTTTAATATTATTCTACTCTTGTTTGTTTTATTGATGCATGTGTTGTATTTAAATTTCACACTTAAAGCCTCGGTCCAGCGATGATATATATATATATATTTTTTTTTTTTAATATCCTAAGCACTAGTGTTAAACGCAGAAGCATAATGCACATTTTTATTTATACTTTTATTTCATACTCTTATTCTTAGTTTTTATAAGTCTCTGTTCTTTACATCTGAGTGACTGCATTTTCTCCTCAGGGATCAATAAAGTATTTCTGATTCTGATTTTGAAGTCAGGATATCCTGCTTCTGCTGCTTTGATTTTGAGCACCCAGTTTTGTTTTGTTTTGTTTTGTAATCTGTTTAATGTCATGTGATTCCTATTATGTATTATGTAGGGCCAATAATTGCTTTTATTTAGGTTGTAAATATATAGCAGGGTGACTGATGTCTGTCTCTATTCTAGTATATGTAAATAGTATGTCTATGTGCAATGCAGCATGACAGATTCGTGCTTTAATCTGTGTAAAGCGCACTGTGAGTTTACTTCTGGTGACACATCTTCTCTCATAAACGATCTCTGCTGATTTCCTCGCCTCTGATTGGACGAGCCTTGGCCATTTGACCTGCTATCGATTTTTTCTTTCTCCAAGGCGGAGTGAAATTAAAGATAGGGGTATGATATTTGTCTTTGACCTAGCGCAGTACTCTTATATTGACATTTTAAGGTATCACAGAGACAATTTTAGTGCTCTGTAGTAGTTTTAAAGGGGATAAAAGCCTCTGGAGCCTCACCTGACCTCGGCTGGTTGTGCTTTACAGCGGATTAAGGTGTTTTATTGGTCTATTTCTGTATGTCCTTTTTGACAGGAAGCTAATTTACAGCCGGGAGTGACAGCAGGCTGCAGTAACGTTATGGCCTGAGGATTTGACCTCGCAGGGACAACCACAGGGTCAACATATCTATCTGCAGCCTGCCATAACCGCCAAAGAGATAAGGACAAAGAGGTAAAGTATCGCTAATAACAGACTCAAAATGTAGCTTTATTGTTAACCATATACTTACCGTATAGTCACACGTTAATACGATTAATATTATTGCTGTATTGTCTAAATACCAGTCTCCTATTGATGCTATTCATGTGTGTACTGTGAGAGGCACCTTACCCTCTCTGCAGCATTACCATGAACCGCATCCTCTGGACCACTTATGGTATAGACGCCACTGTTTGTAGTGACGGGGGCGCCATCTTGTGGTGTGTTTCCGCAGCTGCAACGAGCTGTTATACCGGAAGTGAACCCGTGAGGTCATCATGGGAAGCAAAGTCAGCTCCAAAATGGCAGCCCCCGCCGCCCGAGTTATCCAGGTAATGCTGCTCCTGATGTTTTTCATGACTGTAGACATCAGTGTGTTGAGCCCAGATTATTGTTGTGGAGTAAACATATCATTTTTCTGTTGTTTGGATCAAGTCGGTTGTTTTTGTTGAGGCCTTTTTAAGTGACAAATCCCGTCGTACCCTTGTTGGTGTCCTTGTTTAACCGCAAAACACACAGAGAAATGTTATGTACAGCGACAGAAAAGCTTTTCCCTGACTGAATTATTATCAGTGGTTATTGATATTTACCCTGTTATCCCGGTCTGTTAGTGCTATTTTACAGAGTCAGATCTACCCAGGATATAGGCTAACCTTAGCTAACTTTGTCCATACATGAGGTTTAGCTAAAAGCAGCTGTCAGTTAGGATAGAAACTCATTATTCACTATTATTCAGTCACTTAATAGTTGGTTATTTTGTGATGTTCTCTCACATAAACATGCCTGACAGCCTTTTTACTTGTAACAAATGTTAAATTCACAGCCTAGCAAGCATGTAAACAATGTTCGTATGGATTAGGACAGCATCTAATGATTATTTTTATATGTCATCAATTAAGTTTTTGATTATTTTTTGGTTGCTTGATGAATTTTAAAACAGTTTATAAGAGTACCTCTCTTTATTTTCCAGAGCAATGTTTTTTATTTTCATCTCTAAATTTGCTTTGTTTTGTTTAGTCCAGTCCCATTTCAGGATTTAAAGTCTTGTCATTTATAGATGAGCAGTTGCTGGTAATGAAACTCACTCCAATAATGCTACTATAAAATGTATAAAAGAAACACACGCAAGCTAAAATGAGGATTCCAAGACATGAGACACAACACACAAGATAGTGCAGAAGTCAAAATATTGAATGAAAATATGACATATATAAAATAAAAGACTTTGCTAGGCTGCTGGACAGCAGCGATAAAATGAATAAATTGTGATACAGTCAAGATAAAGAAGACAATATTCTCGTGAATCCCTGAGGGGAAATTCAAATTTTTTCACTCTGTTGTCATATACACACACATTCACAAACAGGACCTATACATGCATTAAATGGAGAGATGTCAAAGCGAGGGAGCTGCCTAGAACAAGGGCCAGAGCAGTGGGGGGTTCAGTGTCTTGCTCAAGTGCACCTCGGCAAACAGGCACCTCTCCAGCTACCTGTCCACGCGCCATACTTTCGCACAGGAACGTTACCATTAGCCATAGAGACTGGATGGTTTAACGCCACCCCAGAGGAGGACAGAATTTGTTTGTTGTGTAATTTAGGTGTTCATCACCATTGTAAATCGTTCTCAGAGGCAGATACCTCAAATATTCCACAGATGTTTGGGGTCACCTGACCCTTTATCTTACACAGTTCACACAGCTGCTTGTTTTTATGTGTGTTCGCAGGCTGTTCGGCCTCACGCTCCTCTGATCAAGTTCCCCAACAGACATGACATGGCACGGCCCAATGGTAAGTATGATGAAAGTAACTAATGGTCAGACAGTGGACATAGTCTTCCTCTTTTATTGTTTCACATTGAATTTGTTCTGTCTGTGCCCAGCATGCCAGATGTTAACATCACTTCAGGTTGAGATCATGTGTGTACAGTAAATCTGCAGTGTGGTTAGAAATGATTGATTTGAAACAGTGTAAGGGTAACTAGAATTTGACCCAACACATGAACTGTTATTGTTTTATGTTTTCTTAACTGATTATGTGTAATGTCTCCTCAATGCTTCTTGAGCTACTCTTATCAATACTGACTTTTTTCTTTCCATTTCTAGTCCTAGAGGCATTGAAAACGTTAGCAGTTGATTTACCACCGCACAACAATCCAGCGCCGCCTCCGTTATCAAGACCTCATGTACCTTTGACCCCCATCTCTGGCACGCCAGACACCTTGGCCTCTATTCAGCTACTACCTGCAAGGTACCGCAGGAGACCGGTGGCAGTGGAGGAAATGGAATTCATCCAGGTGAGGGGTCAAACAGAACACCTACAGCTTGAGGCCCAAACACACCAAGCCGATAGCAAAGAATTAGTGGCGATGGAGGCCAAATTGTTGCGTCGCCTCACGTTGCCTGTGTCTAAGCCAAAAAGTTGTACTTGAACACACCACAAGGACTACAGCCAACGATCAACTAGCATTTATGTTCTGCGCCTGTGTGAGAGGAAATAACTCAGCAGTAGTCTGAATCTGTCGTTCAAAAAGAAAACCGGAAGATCAACTGCATGGATTCAAGAAGCTACCTTTTAGCTATAAGCTACCTTATATTTACCTTGGGCTAGCAAACAGTAACACAAACCAATACAAACTGTTTCCACTAAAGAGCTCAAAGGTTAAAAGAAACAATTTTACCTAATATAACAAGATTGTTTTTTTAATCTCACTCCCTCTTAACATAAGCCGTTTGTTCGCTTTTCTCACTTCCGTTTCTCTTCTTGTGCACTGAGTTGAACTGCCAATCAAGAGTGATTTCATTCACCCACAGCCTCTTCTGTCTCTGATGCCGAATGATCACGCTAAATCAGCCGGAAAAAAGGCCGACAAAGGCTGATATGGGCCGACTAGTGCCAGCAGTGCAAGACATACCACAATAAGTAGGGCAAGAGATGCTCACCAACAACCTGACATTGACTAAGGGCTGATTATTGGCTTGGTGCGTCAGTGCCGTTAGACTGTACCCAGAGCATTTCACTCTGACAAGTTGGCCTTTTAACTTTGGTATCAGTGAGAACAATATAACCTTTGTCTTAGAGTCAAGATAAACCTGCATAGTTTTCTTTGGCCTTAAAGCACCCATAGAGTTCAACTGTTGTCTGCATTGATACTGTAGTAGGTGGTGTGATGTTTTACGATTTACAGCACCTTACAATAATTTTACAACTAGTTGGATAACTTGAAAATGTAAACTTAAACCTGTGCAGTCTCATGCCATGTTCCTTATTTATAGAAGTGTTTTTTCTTACAAATTTGTGTTCTTTCTGTCTTTCTTGGCAGCGTGGTGGACCAGAGTGACACGAAGCGACTCATTCACTGCAACCAAAGTCCTTACTTGTTGGAGATCAGTGTGTGTCTTTAACTTTGTTCCTCAGCACAAGACAACCTAATGCCACATGAGACATGATGTAGAATAAAGTATTGGATAAATCCTGTTAAAATGTACATACTTTTATTTTCTAGATGTTAAATCTTAATTGTATTTAAACGGATATCTTGGTTGTTATAACGCACAGCAAAGCCATAACCAATAGCGTCCAGGTTTTTCATACTCACTGTACTGTCACTACAGCTATTCCTCCAGGTTTCTTGTTTTTGTTCAACATTATATCCGCTTGGTTTTTCTTAATTTTGTCATTATTTTATTGAGCTTTACTTGCACTACCACCACACTTCAATCCAAGCACAAGGCTCTGGTGCATAGAATAAAATGATTTCATGCCTTTCACTGCAATCCACTAACTCGTCTGTTTGTTGGACCTAAACAAGGCTGAAGAGATGCTGGAAATCAAGTTGAATTATGACTAAGTGGAATGGTGTTCATGTGAACTACTGCTGGATTTAAATGATTAAAAGCATATTGTATTTTGAATGTGGTGTTCTTATCATGCTTGGCGTAAACGCTTAGACACAAAACAAGCAGAAGATAAGGACGTGAACATATTTAGGATTAATCTCAAGTATTTATTGTTGTTACGGTTGCTGGCATGCTCTATATGGTAAACATTAACAACATTGAAATTTCACAACAGTGCAGTATGACCAGCCACCATCCATGTGTCACAGGTTTTCTAACTATGAGATCAGTAAGCTGTTTAGCACTCGGATGAATATTGGCACAAGTAGCACAGACGTGACAGAAAGGCCAAAAGTGATTATACACTTCACCTGTCCATCTGCCTGGCAGATTGTCATTTTCACCAGAGCTGAGAGAAGCTCGTACAGTTTCAGTTTTTAATCATCTCCTCTTGCCGTGAGTTCATCGAGGAGAAGTCACACCCAGGTAAACACATATGAGAAAACAAAGCTGCATTAGTAAGCACATGTCTGTCTTCTGGCTAAAGTAAAAGAAAACCAGCTCCTAAACACATGAATGCCGTTAGAGAGCAATTCATGGCTTTACAAAAATACCTCTGGATGTTTAAAACCCAAATATCAAACACCAGCTATGAACTCTGAAGAAGGAAGTGCAGTATATTCATATATCATATAAACACTTACAGCAACAAGAACTGTCAGGTCACAAATGGGCACAACACTAGAAACACTGAGGTATGCACTGGATTACTCTGATTATTTCGGGAGAATATTCTGTCAGCGCCGTGTTACTGAGGAGTGGAACTTTTTTTTTTGTTAGTTTTTTTTTTTGCCAGACTAAACATTGCACTTGAAACGCAGTAGAAGCAATCTGTGCTCCGTACTGGAGGCGAAAGGACTCATCAATTGCTCTGTTCATCCAGTTCCTCAAAAGCGGGTAAGAAATCAGCGATGGTGTCCACCACGTAGTCGGGCACCAGGCCCGACTTGGTGGTCAGCTCACTATTCCTGTACTCCTGGGCCTCCTCGATCTGAGACACGCCGGTGAGAGTGAGCATGGTGTCGAGGCCGCAGTTGGACCCAAACAGCATGTCCGTCTCTAGGCGGTCCCCGATCATCAGGCACTGGGCGGGGTCCACCCCGCTGAACTGACTGGAGATACACTCGAACATGAAGCGGCTGGGCTTTCCAATCACAGTGGCTTTGCGGCCTGAGGACACCTCCAGGGCTGCGGTGAGGGACCCAGAACCTGCAGAGGGTGCAGAGGAGACAAAACATTAGATTACAGTGAATCTTAGGACACATCCTCCCCTCCATCCTCACACTCTGATTCCTCTTCTTTAAGTATGTTTGGGTGCCACTGAGATATTGTGTATCACATGTCACTTATTCACAGTGAGTAATTCGTCTGTGTGCCTGAAGGCCACAGCAACCCACACACTGTCACAAACACCAATGTAACACATAGATTAAGGCGAGCTTTATTCTGCAGTGCTGATTAATGGTTTTAATACTGCCAACTTGTTTTTGCATGTGCTAGTCTGCTCCTGTTCACGTACAGTGCAGCCTACATAGGGCCCAGTGGCTACCTGATAGTGGTATCAAATTCCTCAGATACTGCCTAAAATGCTGAATTGGGTATCGTTGATTATAGTCTATGCACCGATCCCATACTTGGCTGTAGGTGTGAATGTGAGTGTGAATGGTTGTCTGTCTCTATGTGTCAGCCCTGTGATAAGTCTGGCGACCTCTCCAGGGTGTATCCTGCCTCTCACCCAATGTCAGCTGGGATAGGCTCCAGCCCCCCACAACTCCTAACAGGATGAGCGGTTACCGAAAATAAATGAATGAATGAATGAATAAATATTGTTACGTTAGCTGTTAGCAAAATGTAAAATTAGATAACAAAATAAAGTTAGATGGTGTCATCCTCTGTGTTTATCTCAAGGCAATTGAATCGAACGCAACTGGACTTGGTTTTGTCTTAGAAGACGTTTCACCTCTTATCCAAGAGGCTTCATCAGTTCATGCTTGTCTGACTAGGCTGGAACTAGTCTGACAAACTGGTGTGGAAGCACCCAGGTATTTAACCTCTGGGGAGGTCTTCACAAGGCCAATGATGTCACTGGTTCGTTAGTGCTCCAATGGTGTGTCAACGACAGTCGTTGAAACTCCTGCTGCAACGCTGCAATTGGAGTCGTTAGACTGGGTGCTTCCACACCAGTTTGTCAGACTAGTTCCAGCCTAGTCAGACAAGCATGAACTGATGAAGCCTCTTGGATAAGAGGTGAAACGTCTTCTAAGACAAAACCAAGTCCAGTTGCGTTCGATTCAATTGCCTTGAGATAACTATGACCTGGATGAATGAGAATATCCACAGGCATCTTCTGTGTTTGTTCATCTTTTACCTCAGGGTTTAACCTGAGCCATGTCATACAACAATGATAGCAATCATTTCACAGCCATAAAAGGCCAGTAGTGTAAAGTTGCATTTATTTTTTTAATGTAATAGTAATAGCAAGTTCAGGTTATCAGAATTGTAACGGAGATGCTATTTTACAGGGAGACATTGGTTTCAGTTCATTTCAGTGCAACATGCAAATTAGAGTCCAGGTTCTAGAACCTTTAACTGGATTAGGCCCTGAAGCCTCACATTTCCTGGGGCCCTGAAAGACTCAGGTTCTGCATCATGACCTCACTTTCGTATAGTTTCAGGAGCATTTTCGTCTTTATAGTGACAGTAGGGCAGAGGCAGGAAATGAGGGGACAGAGGAGGGGTGACATGCAGCAGAAGCACCAGGCTGGACTGGAATCGGCATCATTGCAATGAAATGGTGGGCATCTTGAAAACTTGGGCCACCAGGCCTCTCTATTATCACCTGATCTTGAGGCCCTGCAGAATGGTTTCAGTACCTTTAATGTAACAGTTCATGCTGCACTTATATGATGTATGTTCATTCCTAAATAAATGTGTGTTTAATCAAACTGGGAGCATGAGAGCACTGGACAGTCACAGATAAACGTACTTGATAAATGTACAGATAAATTGAGACATTTCTGCAACAATGGGGCTTCCACAGACCAGTTTAAAGCATGATTCGTGTAATTTAGGGAGTGTATAAAGAACAGGGTGTACTGGGTGTTTCTGCAACAAAAAATCTAATTCATTTTCAGATAATTTCTGTTCATCTACAGCTTCACTGAGAAAGCTGTCTATCTCTTCGGCCATATACCTACCTTTATCTCAGCTTTGTGTCTGTTTATTTTGTCCACATTAAAAACGTAAATCTATCTGTTTGTTTTTGGATCCTCACCACAACCGCGCACCTCTATATATTGTTTACCTTTTTGGAGTTGTGCACACTGCTGTTTTTCAACAGTACTGGACAGTAGGGTAAATATACTGTAGTGAAACTGCCACGTGTCGTCTGTTGTGTGCACTTTACATGGTGGGCTACACAACCAAAGCACAAAGAGCAAGAAGAATGGCAGTCAATGGGGGGCCCCCTATTCAGCCATGGGTAATCCATCACAGTAAACACCATGTGTATTTGTATTTTATACTAAATAAGTGTGCACTGCGGCAGAAATGAAGCTGGAATTTGCAGGATTAGCCTTAATATATCAGGTCATGTTGCATTTACATGATGCATATTTATTCCTAGATAAATATGTGTTTATTCAAACTGACCTATATTTACCCTTTGGTGTTCGAGTAAATACACTGTAATGAAGCTGACACGTGTGGTCTGTTGTGTGTGCTGTACATGGTGGGATACATGAACAAAGCGCAGTGAGAAGAAAGGCAGTCAATGGGGACCCCTTCCTATTCAGCCATGGGTCCATCACAGTAAACACCATGTGTGTTTGTATGTTAGACAAAATAAGTGTGTAGTGCAGCAGAGATGCAGCGAGAATGTGCAGGTTTGATCCTGAACAATAACTCTACAGTTCTGTTGTTGGTTGGAAACAATTTTGTTCATGCTGGAAATAAACAGAGGCTGTCTAAGTCTGCTACAAACCTCCATGTTACAGTGGATACACAGAGTCACTCCTCTCCACAGATATCATACAGAACACCACAGCTGATATTCTGCTGTCTCACATTTTAAGTGCTTTACCAACTTATATATTTACTGGAGCTTAAGTCTGCAATGTGAAGAAGCTTATAGTGAAGATTGGCTTTTATTTTAGACATAAGACTCGTTTTACTGTCAGTGCTACGAAAAAACTTGTGGAGGCCACTTTTCTGTCTGTGGCTGATTATAATGACACATTGTATGCCTCCATTTTACATGGCCTTGATTCAGTGTACCATGTATCTCTGCGTTTAATTACACATGCAAAGTCACATACTCACCTCTGCACTCTATGATTTGGTGGGTTGGACATCTTTGACAATTCGCAGACAACAGCACTGGTATATTTTTTATCTATAAAGCAATATTGGGTAAACCTCCAGCGTACCTCTGCACCTTTCTGTGTGTTTTAACAGATCTAGGGAAAACTGCATTCTCCTACTCTGCACCCGGGACATGAAATAATCCTCAAAAAGATCTAAAATTAGAAACATTTCTATCCACTGATGAATTTAAGGGCATCATTAAGAATGTGGTGAGACATGTGCTCATTTTTCTTGAGAGACCATTATGTTTGAATAGTTGTCTTTTACTGTGGATTTTTGTATTTTATGTTGTGTTTATTGCATTTTAAATGTATTTTGATTGGCTGCTACTTCGGCCAGGTCTCTCTTGTAAAAGACATTTTCAATCTTAATGGGAATTCCTGGATAAATAAAGGTAAAATAAAAAACAAAAAAAATAATAAAATACAAATAGACATACTGTTCACTGTGACGGACCCATGGCTAATTAAGGGGGGTCCCCATTTACAGCCATTCTTCTCACTCTCTGTGTATTGTTTATGTGCCTCATCACCCTTTGGGCCCACCATGTACTGTGCATTGCACACAACAGACTACAGGTCAGCTTCATTACAGTTAATTTACCCTGACACCCAAGGGTAAATATACATATCTTTGAATAAACACAGATTTAAAATGTGTTTTGATTGGCTGCTACCTTGGCCAGGTCCCAGGTTTCAAGCTTAATGGGACTCCCTGGTTAAATAAAGGTTAAATAAAATAAAATGTGCAGCTGTATGGAGGAAAAAAGAACAATATAATAAAAATCTGTGAGGAATGCTTAAAATAGTTCCTACAAATTGAGGATCTAGCTGTAGCTGACCTCCTGGGCTGCTGGACCTGTGCCCAATGTCAGTAATCTATGCATGCTTGGCACTGACACAAAGATCATCACCACCATACCTGGCAGTATCCTTCCACTTGACAGAGGGTGCCAGGGGTCGTTGTCGGTGGCCAGGAACAGACAGTCCGGGTCCCTCAGGTAGCACGAGGCTTTGGCCAGTTTGAGAAAAGTCAGTTTGTCATCATGTCCCACCAGCACCGCCTTGACGTCCGGAGCCAGGGTGCAGTTATAGATGGTGGCGTCCGGGTCGTCCGCCTCCTCCACGCAGGGGATGCCCGCCTCCTGCAGCTCTCTGCGCAGTCCGTCGCAGCCCATGACGAACACCTGGCCGCGGACCTTGACGACGTCTCTCAGGTAGAGAGCCGAGCAGTAGGACGAGCTGAAGATCTGCTCCAGCATCACGTCGGTGAAGCCGAGCCGGGAGAACTTGTGCACATAATTCTCCCGGGGCCTGGTGCAGTTGTTGGTGACGAACACTACGTTTTTGCCGTGCCGTATCAGCGAACTCACCACCTTCGCCGCGCCCGTGATCGCCTTCTCTCCGTGCCATATGACCCCGTCGCAGTCGAAGAGGATGAAGTCCTTCGCTTCGAGCAGACTTCGGATCTGCGGACCTCGAATTTTCTGGCAGCCTTTGAACCCAAAGGCGCCTGCCATTCCGGCTTTTCCCTCGGTCTCTTCCGTCTTTCACCTGCTAGTGGTCCCCCATGGCAACGGCTGGTGCATAATGTGGCGAAGACGGCGGGTGAAACGATATGAAAACAAATCAATGTCAGGAAATCACATTGCAGAGTCCTTGGTGCGGTTACATACACGGACAGCGGGCTACATAAACATTGACGTATAGCCACGCCCACGTTGTCAGCACCGACCAATCAAACGGCAGCGCTTCAACCAATCAGGTTCGAGTGTGTCACAAGACTTATATGAGCAGCATCATGAAAATTACATTGCGCCCTCTTTGTAGCTGATGGACGCTTTTACATTGCATTTTATTTTTATTTTATTTGTGTTCACAACCTGTAAATAACAGAGCTACATAAATAAATAAATTATAAATAATAATAATAATAATAATAATAATGATAATAAAATGTATTTGATATATCACCTTTCACAGAAATGTAATTCACAAATTGCTTCATAAAATACAATAAAACATGCAATCAATAAAAACAAAGGCAATATAACAAATAAAACAAAGCAACAAAATAAAGTTAAACATAAAGCAAATACAGGCTACTGAGGCCCCAACACACCAGGGAAACAAGTACGAGACAATTTAGGGTGGGACAGAGGCCATTTTGAAAAGATGGGTCCTCAGTTGTTTTTAAAAATTTCTAAGGACACCGCAGACCATAAACCTAATGGAAGAGAGTTCAAAAGTGTTGGAGCCACCACTTCAAAGGCTCGATCACCCCTCATTTTGAGTCTGGAGCGGAGGACAGCCAGTGGGTCCTGTTCTGAAGACCTAAGGGACCTACTGATGATATACTGTATGAATGGAGGAGATCACTGATGTATGCAGGTGCCTGACCATGGAGGGCTCTATACGTGAGAACAAGAAACTTGAAGTGAATCCTGACCCTGATAGGAAGCCAGAATAAAGACACTAAACGTCGATTCAGAGAGGATTTGTTTAGATAAGTAAAAGGAGAGTTGCAGTATTCCAGTTTCTCTTGGGTTGGACCCCCCCCCCCAACACACACACACACACACACACTAAAATGACTCTATTCCAAGTAAAAGTTCTGCTATCATTATGCACAGTGGCCCCTCTCTTTGCCTCCCAGAATGTTATATATAATGCCTATATTACTTTACTGGATTATTGCTATTGAGACTATAATGTGTAAACAGCATTTTAATCTTGTAGCCAGTTCAGTTGGAGCTAATAAGTTCATATATATTATGTTGGGTAGATTAATGTATAAAATGTACACACAAGTAGCCTAAATCAGTGGTTCCCAACTCATGGATTGTGGTCCAAAAGTAGGTCGTAGGTCCATTCTGAATGGACGGCAAGTGACTCACAAACATGTCAAGTTTGGGGAAAAAAACCACTTTATTTTGAAGTACAGTGAATTTTTGGCACGGCGTTTATATTTTGAAGTGCTGTTTCTTGCTACAGAGTGAGTGAACAACGGACAGCTACTTGACAGAGCTTGACAACATGGCTGAAGTATGATGCTGAATGTATTCAACCATGTGGACCTTGAACTAGTGACTAAGGAGAAATCTGGATCCTGTGGTTGGACCAGTTGGGGACCAGTGAACCACTGGCCTGGGTATGCTGGGTCGAACATTGTATGTAATAGGTACTGAGTAATATGTTGCACTGCATCCACTCTTTGTAGTGTCTGTTGTAATTTGTATTGTTGTGTGATTTTGTTGTTTGGTTAAATGTTGTATTGTATTTTTATAGTTGATGTTCTGGGATGCAAGACAAATGTCAGAATCTTATTCTGACAGTAAGGTGAAATCAAATAAAAAATGACATATTTTACAAGATTACAGTATTTTTTAATATACAATTTTATTTCTAATATAATGACTATATGTGAGATAAATGTAGTGGAGTAAAAGAATAAAGTAGCATAAAATAATACTCAAATACGGTACGAGTAGCTCCAAACAAATAGATGTGTTGCATGTATCACCTAGACATGTAACCAATAGCAAGAATCATAAAGTTTTCAACTTCATCATACTCTCAGTTGACTGTTTATTATTATCACAACAAATGCAATCTAGTTGGGATGTGGCTCAGGAGGTACAGTGGATTGCCTACTATTGCTCTAATCGAAAGATTGGTGGTTTGATCACCAGCTCCTTCTCCAGTCTGCATGTCGAAGCATCCTTGTACAAGATACTGAACCTTAAACAGCTTCTGCGGAAGCATATTTTGTTATAAATCAGTTCAAGGAGGACCTACATGCAGACTAACAAGCAGGTTGAAGTTTTTAACAAAAAGCGAGCTTTAATGCAGCTGATAAAAATACATCCAGAACAGGCAAGTAGGTAAAAGTCCAAATGAAAGCAGAACCAAAGCTAAACTGAAAAACCACCAAGAAAAATACAATGAACTCGGGCAAAAAAACCAAACAGAAGACAGCACAGGGAACAACACCAAGAAACACAGGGATGAATGCAGGACAAAGACCAAAGGGGAAACACACAGGAATATATACACAGAAAACTAATGACAAGAACGAGACACAGCTGGAGTAGGAGGACACTGGCAAAAGGAGGGAGATGGGGATTGGCTTACAACAAGGGTGTGGAGTGGAACACTAGGGTGGAGCAAACAAGACTAATACAGAACAGGTGTGAAGGGAAGACTGTGGGAACAGGGAAGGACTAACGAGACAGGTGTGACAAAAAACAGGCGGGAAAACATACAAAGACAGGAAGTAAAACCAGACAAGAAGCAGATTAAACATGAATGAATAACATGAAAGAAGGAACACAAACAGAACACTCCAAAACAAAGTCCTTAGGATAACTGAATATTAACAAACCCAGGATCATGACATATTAATGTAGAAACAGAGTAGCAGGTGGCACCTTGTATGGCTGCCTTGACTAGCACTGTATGAATGTCTGTGTGGATGTAACTCTGTATTGTAAAAGTGCTTTGACTGGTCAGAAGACAAGAAAGGTGTCATTTATCACTTTCAATACCCCTTCAATAAATCTTGCCTTTAGGACTCTAAGAGGCATTTCTAATTTTTTGGCCAACCAATATATATAAATGAGGTTAGATTAAATATTAGAAACACCTCCTGGTAGAATGCAATACAATTCCACTACAAAGTACATCCTCTAAAAGGATCACACAGTTGAAAAAAGAACATTATAACCTTCACGAAGGAAACATTTATTGCAGGACTGATTCTGTGTATGGTTTTGTAAAATATTTATCTAGAAGGTAGCCAAGTAAAGCCATCAGAAAAAAATGTAATGGAGTAAATCTAGTGGAGCAGTAGTGTAAAGTTGCGCAAAATTAACAGTAACAGTAATTAACAGCAATACATTGGTGGTCATGAACCAGATACTGAACACTGCCCCTTTACCAAGAGTATCTGAACACATTTAATTGCTTTGTTTTCTAGAATTGGTTAATTCCTGTCCAGAAAGCCATGATTTATTTAGACACACGTCTCACTCTCAGTTAAGTCGTCTTCTCAGGTCACTAGATGGGGCTCTAACCAACAAATCTGAGCTTCAAAACATCCACTCAGAATAACCACCGTCACTGCTGAATACCAGCTCAAACCATGTTTAATCAAAATTGACATTAGAGCTGCGACATCTCTGTCTGACACCTGTAGTGAAAGTGTCCTGGTTGTAAATAAGATGTAGACAATTGCAATTCCATCTTAAATTAAAAATGAGAAACAGCACAGTAAATTAAATGCAGCTACAGTATCAAAACAGCCAAAAGTGGCAGTTTATTACTTTTTGGAAAGTTGTCTGTTTTATTCTGGTCACTACTGCTTCTATCTTCTTATTCTGGCAGCTATGTTTTTCTGTTTCCTCCCTTGAACCATGATTTTCCTGTATTCTATTTTCCATTCATGTATTCTTCTTCTGCTTCATTAATGTTTGCTCTTTTTTGCCCCGTAATGCTTTGGCTGCTCTGCCCTGCCTGTTTTGGATAGCGTGCGAGACAGGGGAAGACTCACTGGCACTTGCAACTGCCAGACAAATAGACAAATGAAATGCAGGGAAGGAATGGACAGCTGAATGGACAGGGAACAAGCTGTCCTAATTGGTCATTATTTCCTTGCTAATCTATATTTTCCTCCCTGCTAACCCCCAACACAGATGTGAAGAGTGGAAGGGAGGACAGGACAGAGAGGGGGGGGGTCCTCCAAGGCCTGGTCTACCCTCAACAGTGGCTTGAGCGCTGACCGTGAACATTGCTGTTCGCTTTTGTGTCTTGTTTAGAAAGAGGAAGGGGACTCAGTGGAAACCAGAAGAGGAGGGTGTGGGGGTCAGAGTTGAGACTTGCAGGTGGTTAATCATTGAAGAGCCAGTAGACCATAACGCTACCCCAAACACACACGTGCATACACATACACACATGCATACACAAACTTTGCAGGTAGAGCATAATTCAGGTACATTCTGTGACATACTTTGTCTACATTAAACCAGTCAAGCAAATCAACACAAAAACATTCTTAACATTCATACACTAAATTTGGACAAATGCAACGACACAAAAGCCCATCAGTGTTGCTTAGTTAACGGTGTATGTGCATGTTTGCCTGAGTACTGTCAACCACCCCTGCTTGCAGCACAGCCAGGTCAAAGCAGCACGGAGGTGTTGGACAACATGGCGCTGCAGTACAAATGAGACGTCTGGTAGACATGACGGCGCTGGGAGGGGAGAGGGCAGGACACTTGGCATTAGGGATATTCCACTGGAGTGAAACTTGAAATACAGAAAGTGAAAATCTTTCAGGGTAGAGAAAGGACTCAAAATGAAAGGCAAAGTTGAACAACATTATTGATGGCATCAGCAGTTTTTTTTGCACACTAATGTTGTTACCACTTTTAAACTTGTGTAATTTTTCAGCTTTGCAGTAGTTTGCAGCTTTCATTTTGATAATGAAAGGGAATGTTCTGGGAAAAAAACACCTTTTTCTAAGTTATGCTTTTGTCCTTGGTCCAGTGTGTAAGATTCAGAGGCATTTAGCAGTGAGGACTGCAGACTGCAACCAGATGAAACTTCACACATGTGCCAAGTGTGAACTCCTAGTTAGGATTCCCTCAGTGTTCATTGTTCAGGAGATTTTTACCAGGAGTCAAATTATATGCGGAGGTCTCGTCCTCTCCAAAACAAATCGACCCAGTGATTTAAACTGGTATAAACACTGAATAAAGCAGTTTCACATTAAAAATCTGTGTTTTTCCGACGCTGTTTGGCTTGTCGCAGTGTTTGGTTTGTTGACTCTGGGCCACTGTAGAAACATGGCAGTGGTACATGGCAGACTCCATGGACAAGGACCTGCTCCATGTGTAGACATAAGCACTCATTTTGAGGTTACAAAAAACCCAGCAATTCATATATGTAAGGTGATTTTACACTAAAGAAAACATAGATGTTATATTCAATTTTTGCCAATATATCCACCTAAATCATACACACTGGATCTTTAAGAGATATCTTTTCTGGGCCTGGTAGGGCTACAGGGGTAAAGGAGTTTGAGTTCATCACTTGGCCAACGCAAACATCTCCTAGGTTAACATGAAGGTCTGTTATCACTTATCTAATTTTTGTATTTAAAGGTGTACTTGTATAAAACAGTTACAGCACGTACTGTTTATTTATTGAACATTTGCAGTATTTTAGAGTAGCAGGAATTCATTTTTTAAAAGTTCCCATATTGGTTCAACTTTGAAGTCCAAGATAAACAAGTAACACAGAGCTGAGGTATCAATCTGGAGTGTCCCAGAGGAAACACTAAGTACAGCTATTGTGTTTTTTTGTGTTTGTCCCTGCTGTTCTTGTTCTTACAGAAAGTCCAGCAGAGAACGACAGGTCCAAGAAGCCCCAGGAAGAGAACAAGCACCAAGTCCAACAGGTATCTCTGGTACCATGGTTGCATCAGTGACGCCGGCCTTAAATGAGTTCCACCTCCGCTGTGCAGGATGTGCTCCACCCACTGAATGAATCGAAGGGCTGGAGGGACAGGATGGGATTTGTGGATCCTGCTCAGGAACAACGCTGAAGACTTGAACCTAGAAGAGGAGAAATGATTGGGAGAAATAAAGAGAGAGAAAGGGAGGAGTATAGTTAGACATCTCTGTTCTCTACTGGCATCACAAATTTTGCCCAGCCATCGAACCACAAACCTGATGTCCTGTATGAGTGTTTGAATAGTGGAGCTGAGCAGTTCCCTGGTGACGTGAGTGGGGTTGATGGCGAGGCCAAGTCCCTTTGTTTCAGCCCTCACCACATTATCAAACTGGTCTCCAAACAGAGGGATTCCCAGCACAGGAACAGCATGGTACACTGCCTGAAGCAGACTGTTTTGTCCACCATGGGTGATAAACAGACGTGCTTTTTTGTGGCCTGGGGTAAACAGAAAATAGAGAAAGCTTCAGTATTGAGTAAAGGAAGTTAGAGTGTTTGGGTGCAGTGCAGGCTCATAAAACCTCAAGATGAGAACAGGCTGTCCTAGGGTTTAAACAACATGGGGATGTGCATACACAAAATGGTCGATTTCATTGCTGTGATGCGGCCGTATTTGTATCTCACTCTGTTTATAGTCTTCATGATGAAACAACGTTACTGTACATTTAAAGCAAGCACTTGGGTCTTGTAGTATGTCTTTGAATATGAAGGGATTAAATGGGAAGAACGGATCTGCAGTGCAGCAGTGACCCAGTCTCTATCTGCTGCAGTCTCGGCAGGAATCTGTCTTGAAATTTACTATTTTAGTCTTTTTTCAGATAGCCCACAATGCCTTCAATAAACAAGGCTAATGACAGTCTATCATACTGCAACGCACCATTATGTTTGTAACACAGGGTTAGGGTAAGAAACTGTTCCTACCGAGCAGGTCATTTAGAGGGAGCCAGTCCAACAGCCTGACATTGGGAGGTCTGTCCAGGTAAGATGGCCATCGTTTGGGGTCGTACCTTCAAGCAAAACACAGCAGGTTCAGGCCATTTCCCTAAATATCCTGACATTACTGGAAAATACCAGTTTTTTGTGTCAATTGTGTCATGCTTTTACCTCCACAGCACCCCTTGAGGGATCCTCGAGAAGCCAGCCACCAGCTCTACAAGCAGAGGGTCCACTGAGACGGAAGAGACCATTGATCCCAGAGTCACTACAATGAAACCTGCTTCTCCAAAATTAGAGATCCACAACTCCAGATCCTGAGGATTGAAAGAGTAGGGGTACGGGCAATGGAAGGAATGTGCAAAGAAAAATTTGCAGTGTTGAGTAAGCCAGACAGAGAGACAGATGGAGAGAAGTTAGAGTGAGAAAGACAAAGACAGGGAAATAAATTAGAAATTTGAAAAGCTCAGTCTCATTAATCTATCTAAATATGTGTATCAAGGGGTGAAACCTGTTCTGGAGGCTTCGCAGGTTTATTCAGCAGACCTCCCACCAGCACAGTGTAGGGCATAAGAGGCTGGGGGAACTCCAGTGAGAAGTCAGTGTTGAAGGCCCAGAGTTCAGCTCCTCGATGTAACTCCTCCAGACCACCAAGCAGTGAACCTGACTCAAGGTGGCGTTCAGCTACTTCCCTAAACACTGACCATACGAGTTCCTGGCCTTTGATATACAACACAAGACACAATCAAAAAACACCAACCGTGTATGATAAACATTTGTTGAAAGCCAATCAGATTTATTATCATAACTAGTGTCTTAACTAATCAGCTAGATCCCTTCCTGGCTCACTGCAAACACAGAACAGTCTTTCAGTAAGAAATTTAGAGTAGATGGTGATACAAGAAAATACCATTGCCAAAGGGGATAGTCTGGATCTTTTGAAGTGGGGTTGTATGAGATACTCGTCCAGAGTCAGTGTATTACATACAGTAGATGTTAGTTGGCATTCTCCCAGTTTGGAGAAGCAGCACAAGTGCCAACTTGGAAGCTGAAGGCAGAAGCACTCAGATGGAAGCTAAGCAATGTACTGCTGTGGACGGGGGCAGCAGCTCCTGTGTTCAGCAGCTCCTGTGTTCAGCGAGCCAAAGTTACACTTTTGTCAGTGGAATTGGGTGGCTTTGAGCATAGATGGGGAACTCAGGCTGTTAATGGCTGTCTGATGGCAAGGTGAAGCAGTAGAAATATTCTTCGGTGGGACTTTTTTTGGTGGCTAAAAACGTTTGGCTGCTTCCCTCCATCCACAGCAGTACTTTGCTTAGCTTCTGAGTCAGCACTCCTGCCGCTTCTCCAACCTGTGGGCATGCCGACAGACATCTACTGTAAGAAATACATTGACTATGGATAAGTACCTCATACAACCCCACTTCAAAAAATCTGAACTATCCCTTTGAGATGAGAAAATATCTCATTGCATGCAAACAAAGTTAGAATGGAGCAAAGCAGGCAGATTTTAATTTAAGAAGAATTAATGTAAATATTCTCACTACATGTACAATCATTTTACACAGAATATTAGCCAGTCATGAATGGAGGAAATTAAGATGTTTAAAAAAGTATGGATTACTATATTTAGATGATGTGCTAACAGCAGCGGAAAAGGAAGATGTGTGAAATGTGAGATTTAAAAGTACTAATATAGAGACAGCACATTACAAATGAGAAGACAATGAGGTATGAGTATGTAAAAACCTATATTCATAATATCTAAAAAGGCACTCATTTAAAATTCTTCTGCATTACAGTGTGTATTAAAGATAATAGATAGATAATCCCCTTGACACTATGTGATCTCTTATTTAACACCATCCTTACCTACAGGAGCCAAGACAGAATAAAAGAGGTTCTTCGCACGACCCCAGAGGCTCATGTGGTCGGACAGCTGGGAGCCGAAGACTGGGATGTAGGAGACTGGGCTGGGGAGATCGATGGACAGAGGACCATTCAGAGTGCCAGGATAGAAAGCTATGTAGCTGACACCTGGGGCAAATCAAGTAGGAAGTGCATGGAAATGTAGTAATGTTAAGATCTAAAGGATAATGGTAATTATGACATAATCCAGAGTGATATGAGCAGCAGATGTACCAAGTTTGTGTGCCAGGATGAAGGAGCAGGGGTTAAAAGCATCAAGGATGGCGATGTGGTAGCGTTCCCTCTGGAGGAAAGTTATTATCTCTTTATCCCCTAACAGCTTGTCGCACTGATAGGACAGGTGCCCCATGAAGTTGAGAAAGTTATTAAAGGTATCCCTTGAAGACAGAGAGAGGAAGAAAAAGAGACAGAGTAAGAGAAAGACAAACAGAGAGGCCACGGGAGTGAGAAAGAATTTAAATCTGATATAAGCCAATGCTGTTGATAATTCACTGTAATACAGGAGGGTTCAAAAGTCTAAAACAGAAACATATTGGGGATCAGTGTTTAGACAAAGTCAAGAGCCTTAAAAACACTGATGGAAAACCAGACCTAAGAAAACAAGATTAGGTATCTTATGAGAGCTTGTCTCCTAAAAATCTGTGTGATACCTTCCCAGTAAAAACAGTCTCTGTTGCTCCAGGAACCAGTTATTGTATTCTTTGATGTATTTCTCCCCTAAGGACCAGGTGCTTGTCTGGTAACTGTCTGCACGGCCTGTGTAGGAAAAACCTGTGAGGACAGTCAACAGAAATTTGCAGTTATAAACATGGAAATTAGAGTGACTACATCAGAGAAAAGATGAAAAAAATGGTGTCAAATATTTCTCTGTGTATGTATATTTGTGTGTATAGTGTATGACCTGTAATCACAGGGTTGCCCAGCTGCAGGAGCATGCGGACCTCATGGCCATGCTGATGTAAGTTGTGAGAAATTTCATCTAGTAACAAGTAGTGGCTTCCTCCTGGATCAGAGGAGAGGAGACAACATGAAATAACCGTGCTGTCTGAACATGTGTCTCACTGTTTGCAACATACTACATGAATCATACACACTTACTTTCTTCACTCACCAGTCATAATATCCCTAATACTACTCATAAAGGACACTTTAACAACCACTGCTCCACTACTCACCAATTAGACAGACAGTCAGGATCTTGGCAGACTGAAGGACTGGAAGAGCCAGAAGAGAAAACATCCAAAATACAATTCCCATGTTGTTCTTAGAATACCGCACGCTGACCTGCAGCCAAGGTCCTCTTAAAATAGTCCTCCAATTCAAACATAAACTGTAATGAAAACTTTGATGCGCGAACAAGAATTCCTTATGAGAAAGAAAGTTGGATCCAGTGAGTAACTGGGGCAAACAGGCTCGAAAACAGAAATTTGATCTGCACAAAATTTTCCACAAGACATAAGAAGGAAAAAAACACAGGATTACCAGCATAAAACAGAAAATTTACATCGTCTTTTCAGAGCACCACGTAAAGTCCTGAAAGTCTTCTTTCTGATCTCACTGTTTGCGCAGGAGTAAAGACTCTCTTAGACACTCTGCAGTGTCAAGTCGATACGAGGGAAATCCAAAATCCTTACACAGTAAACAAAGACTGTATCCAGTACGCTTTATCTTGCAACAAATGTAAAACGTCCGAAATAAGGCCCTGATTTATTCCGTATTATTCAGGTTATAGATGCAAGTCTGCAAGTATGATTCTGTCTGTATGACATAATGTGAGTGGCTCTGTTTTCTCTAAAAGTCAGACACTGAGACGTCCAAGAGCCTTGGACCTGCAGCGGTAATGAAAGGGAGGGAAAAAGAGACAGGGAGGTGGGTCAGAGGGGTGGGGTGTTGGGGTTCCCCGAGCCTTGTTGTATCAAATTAGACAAACGGAAATGTTAACAGGACTTACATTCTCTCAAGGCTGCTGACAGAATGAAATCCCCTCAATCAATGAGTACATGAAGGAACTTATTGATGATAATGATGATATTTATTGTCACACCTGTATCTAACTAAATTAATGAAGCAGAGAAACGTTGCCATATCTGCTGTAATGTGAAAAGTTAGCAAACAGCACTGATTACATATCTATACATGCCCCTATTTTTACACATTCAGTAATTCACAAACAGCATGCACAGTAACTTGACTGGCAAACAGGCAGCAGTGGCTGCTAAGTAGAGTAGCTACCGTAACACATCATCACTGCTGAATGGACGTTGGTAGAGTTGTGGGTGCCCTGGCAGGCAGTTGCTGGTAAGTCAGGCTTGACATGTAGGTTATCCTGGACAATGCACTCATTGTAGCCACAACCAATGCTTTTCTGTGTCAGAGAGGTCATTAGAAAAACAAGTCAGTCAGAAAAACTGCTGGAGTGTATCAGGGGAAAAAAAGGGAATAAGAGAGGTCAATCCTGCCGTCGTTGATGTTATTGTTGTGATTCCACCCTGCATCAGGCACAGACATTTCTACATACTGACCGCAAGATGTGGCTGCAGACGTATTTATTTAATACTGAAACAAGCGATACATTTCAGCAAACGTCAAATGTAAAAGTAATGAGAACGCTTCAACATCTTTTGCATTTCCTTAGTGAAAGAGTTCTTTGTGATGCAGACACCAGTGTGTGTGTATGTACGGTATATGTATGTCTTATACTTTAGGAAACTGCCAAGCTGTTAGCCTCTGCTTCATCCTGATGGGCCAGCAGCACTCTGTGAATGTTCTGAGAGACAGAGAGAGAAGTTTGAGAGATGAAGATTTAAAAAAAAGGAATACAAAAGGTGGTGAGGGAGAGAAAGATGGGAGATGAAGGTGAATCCTCATGTGGGTTTGACTATGTTAAAACACATGATGGTGGACACTCTGGATGATAAGCATGTGTGACTGATCGCAGCAGCAGAGGACAGAAGGTGTACTGTTTTTGGATTCTCATCTAACACACACTGACAGATGAGTCTACACAGGGACTTACTACAAGCTGGTATTGTGTTGAGGTCTCCATCAGGCCCTGGATGAAAGGATGCTGGGAGAGAACAGAGAAGGGGATGCAGTCCTCAGGCTTGTAGCCCAGCTCTCTGAACATATGCACCAGGTGCTAGAGACCAGAAGGGATAAAGAGTATTACCATGAGAGACAAGAATTGTTATAATGAATTGGTTAATAATTCTGCTTAAGAAAATCAATTTTTAAGGATAAGAGCATACCCATTAAAACGCACATTGATATTCTGCCAACCCACAGAATCAGTAAGTTAAAACTATTAAAAGCTTTAGTTTATTTTTTATTTCTTTGCCTGTATTTTACCCCCATCCTGAAAAAAAATGTGTAGCCTCATTTATTTTAAGTTAATTACATAAATGAGGGTGTGGACTGTTCCCTAAATATCCAAATTATGGGAGCATTAATAATCCTTGTGGGCTGTCACTGACACTGTCCCTGTAAAATCCACACTGCTGTAATAAGTTACCTTTTAAAAGTGACTCTCCTACAAAACCACAAAGGTTTGCTACTCCTCCCTACTAGCTGTCAAAACCAAGTGAAGCGTCTCATGTTTGCCAAGTGTGTGGGAGAACTATGGTGGTCCGTTCAAAACACGAAAATGCAAAAGGCCCTCTCAAGGTGACAAAAACACAACAATTCTTATTTTCAGGTGATTATAAACTAATAAAAAACAATATTATCAATATTATATTCACTTTGCCAATAACCTTAGTCGTACACACTAGACCTTTAATGAGTTCATCCATTCACTTGCCAAGCCCAGTTTTAATCAGTACATGTAAGGGACGGTCATCTTTATTTCAGATATAAAGGGTATCATTGTAAAGCGATGTTTGCCCTATATGTCGCTACTATTGGATTGTGAATAGCAGCCATATGTTCAGTAATACTTGCCCCTGGTTGTTACTATCATGTTGATATAAGAGGTACAGTTATACTGACCATGTCTACTATCATTACAGTGGTATGTTTTATTTTACTTCAATTTATTCATTGTCTTTGTTTTGTGTGATGTTACGTCTTTTGAAAAGCAATGAAAATGCATAATTTAAAAAAGTTTGAACATTTGTACCTCGTTGTGCTCCTCCTGACTCCTGAAGCAGCCTGGAGGAAGGAGGCTGTCGTCTTTCATCTTAGTGACTTTGTGGCAGATGACGGCAAGGAGAGCAGGGATGGACACTTCCTGTTCCCCCAACGAAGTGCTTGATGCGCACTGAGTCTCTTCTTCCTTGTGGTCTCCATCAAGTTCTGAGGAGCTGAGCTCTGCAGCCTCATCTATACTGGGCATTGACTGTACACACAACAATACAGATACTGCTCCGTTAGTGTGCAATAGTTTGTATCGAAGACAAACATTAACACCCCACAACCACTAAAAAAACTGACACATGCTGTTACAAAACCACTATTTCACTATTATAATTCTGGACCACCTGAAGACACTGGTGACACAACATAATATTTATAAGACAGAGGGAAAAGAAGAAGTGCTCTAGGAATGACTTTCAAGCACAAATTTCATTCACTTTACTTTGTACATTAATTTACTCACCTTGACAAGATGGCCGGGTGAGGAGTGCCTGAGATGTTTGCCCAGCACTACACTAAGTGCTCTGATGAAGCCCTGTCTGGGGTTAGGGTCGGCTGCAAAGTACTGCAGCATGGACACATAGTCCAGTCGAGGGGGAGAGACAGAGCAGTCCGCAAACAACTGGAAAAAGAACTAAGAAGAAGAACAGAGACAAATGTTACTGTTAATTTATTTTATTTATTACATCAAAGGCAGTTAATCTGGGTGCACAGTAAACACAGGATGTTCAGGTTTGATCTCTTTGAGGCTTAAAACAAAGTGGATAGCATTGTGATGACTGTACCCTTTATAAGTTTGTGTTTTATATTCATTTCTGTCATAGACATAACTGAAATTAGCAGAAAAGTCTTCTTACAGTAATAAAGAGTTGAGTAATGCTTCATTACTCTTCTTTGTTCATTATTTTTATTCCTTTAGATGTTTGTGTATCATGACCACTTGAAGTTCCCATTTCAGGTTTAATAAAAGTTTACGTTAACCTGGACTTAAGTAGGCTTTGCAGGTAGTTACCTTGCGTAGGTTAGCCAGACGATCATAAGGTAGCAGCTCAGAGGGGTCTTCAGGGATGGGCTGGATGCTCTCACTGGTGAACCACAACTCTGTCTGGTGAAAAAGTTGGCAAAATGAGTAACTCAGACATTTATATATATATATATATATATATAAATATATATATATATATGTATATTCAAGGAGCTACAGTTTTCACTTTATAATATGCTTAGTATACAAGTCTCTGTCTCAGTGCATATTAGTAATGCCACAAGAGCAAAGATGGGCCATGGGGTGTGTGAGTGGATAGATAACTTGTCGATATAGGTTTATCCAGAGTGGAAGGACATAATGTCCTGAATTCATAGTGCACATCTGAGTTTGTGTGTGTAGAGACCTGTAGGTACTGATCTTTGTTTATATAGCCTGTGTTGCCAGTATCTGCTGCCTTGAAACCACGTAGCACGCCCAGCAGCTGTGATAAGGACGGAAACGTCCACGGGAGGGCAGCGCTGAGCAGAAACTGACGCCAGTCTATCAGCTCATTGTCATCCATTAGCAGAGATACAAGCTCCATCAACTGTGGACAGCAGAGAAAATGACAATGCTCCTGTAAGACATGTGATGTGTCTTTTATGGTAAGTGGAAGGTATGGAGCAGGAATATTTTGTGTCTAATAAAGTGTTCATAAATTTTCTTCCTAGTAGACTTTGGTGCTATGAGGCAAGGGAAGAAAGGAGTCTGTGAAATACTTTGAAGAGTACCTGTGTTTCATTCATGTTGATCCAGGGCTGAGGCAAGGTGTCTCTGCCCATGTTAACAGAGATTAAATCCCTGACCAAACTGGAGAACTCAGAACTGGACATGAGGCCTGAAGGTCAGATCGGAGTGAAAAGGATAAATGCATGGATGGATAGGTGGATTAATAGACCCAAGAACACTGCAACTTGTCTCCCTTACACTAACCTGATGGGGCAATGTTGCATAGTGCTCGGTGGAGTGACTCTAGCTGAATGATGGTCGGGGTGGACCGTGTGGGTTTCTCCAGAGGCGGTGGACGAGGAGGGGGAGCCGGGGGGCTTGCCACCATGTGGCAGTCTCCATTCAGGTAGAAGTCAGTACATTCCTGGAGAAGAGAATATAGAGAATCTTAAAATGGGAGGACTGAGGTAAAGGAGACTGTGGCGGTCGCACGCTGGGAGAACAACTGAGATTTCATCCTGCAGTCGCTAATCTGTAACTAGTGTATGCCACACTGTACCTTCCTGGGGTAGACATCAAAGGTGTGTTTAAAAAAAAAAAAACAATTAACACAATCATAAAGTCATTACGTACCAAAACCAGCTCATTCTGCATCTTAGCACCAGCCTCTATGTGGTGGCGAACCACCTCTGATAGTTGGTCAATACTAGAGGAAAGGAGACAGATACAGATGAAACATCAACTATGTCTTCTGTGTTTAATTTGTAACAAACTAACTGACTCAAATGAGTTAGAAATGGTTTGTTCTTAGCAGAGACTAAAACCTAGTTTTTAGAGGGCTTTCATTAATTTGGATATGCTTTATGTTACATGACTTTTTGCAAATCTTTTTTGTTTAAAAAACAGTTACACACAAGTCCAACAATTCAACTCTGGGGGCTCACATACATGCACACATAAAGCATAATGACATGACTTGGAGATAAAACATAAAGCATTTATAACACACTAATCAAAAACAGCAACATTGATAAAACAGGGACAGCGGGGCAGTGCTTCATTCACATTAATGCACACATGGCCCACCCTGTGCTGTACCATACCTTTTCATTTCTGCAAGGTAGTGTGCCTCTAACCACCTCTTCATGCTGCTTAATGCCTCCTCTGCTCTGCTTTGCAGGGAGTGCACCATCACCAGACCATGACCTTTTAACAGCGCAATGCGCACCTTTGCTGCATTTGCTGGAAAACACACGAGCAGACAGGAAGAAAGAAGAACACAAC
The DNA here is from genome assembly GCF_006386435.1 of Epinephelus moara. Classification (NCBI taxonomy): domain Eukaryota; kingdom Metazoa; phylum Chordata; class Actinopteri; order Perciformes; family Serranidae; genus Epinephelus; species Epinephelus moara. The sequence continues at coordinate 30,163,843 of NC_065513.1, read as the reverse complement.
TACATAAGCATATTGATCTTGTACACACATTCATGCATGTGTGTGTGCACATAGGAAAATACACAAAGGAATACTCATAATAACAGACAACCCTGCACGTATATGTTATATATATATGTTAATATGAAAATTAAATATACTTTATATGATTTAAATAAACTACTGAATCTCTGTGCATGCATACCCTCATGATCCAGTGCAGCTGCATATTCTTTATGTAATTTGTTTGTGAGTAGTTGATTATGAGTCTTCTCTGAGTTTTTGTCATCAGCCGGTGCAGGGCTGGGTGCTGGATTTAATGATGATGGACCTGGAGGAACAAGATTTTGGAGGAAGATAATGATAAAGGGGACCTTCTGAAACACACAGTGCTTGTCAGAAGGCACCTCTGTGCTCCTTTTTCTTAATACCTTCCAAAAGATATACCTCTCTGTTTTTTTGATGACTGCTTCCCTTTTTCCCTTTTGTGTGCACTTGCAGATGCCTTCGCCCTCTCCTTCTCTTGTTGTCCCTCCTTCTGCTCTTGCGTCTCCCCCTGGTGGCCTTCTGCTGACACCTACATGCATGTATTATCCATACATCAGGAATTAAAAATATGTATTCATACCGTCACAATATGCTCATGCAAGCTCTCAGACGCAAAGCATTACCAATTTGCTCATGGCTGTGAGTGCCTCCTCATAGTCGGAAATCAGTTTCTCATGGGGTGGCTGGAGTTAATAATAAAAAGGGTTAATATCTCTTTCTATAGGACTGTATTAGTAGAACGTAGATTCTAAAATGACAAAAGGATTTGAATTCACCTTGTCAGATTCTGTCTGACTCTGGTCTTTCATCTTGGAGTCAGGACGCCTGGGGAGGAGTTGAGCAAATTGTTTATGCGTGTTCATGTTTGTGCTGAGGAGCATTTGGACTGTGAGGAAATGACAAAATCCATTTCATGTTTCAAACACAATGCAGAAAACTTAAAGGAAATACTATGTGCTGTTGTGCCTCTCCCTTACAGCTTAGTTTTCCTCTTGTCCTTTCTGACATCCATCTGGCTACACATACTTGGTGACTTGGTCACCGCTGACCTGGTACTAGTGAAGCAGAATAAATCATTCACTTTCTGCACTCATGAGCTGTATAAACTATTCACATTTAGCTTTTCATGTCAGTTTAATATCTTGTAGTAACATGATTAGGTTGCTATCAACAGTGCGTTACTTGCCTCTCGTCCTGATCCTTAATTTCTGGGGTGTTCAGCAGGGGGATACGATCCAACTTGGAGGGTAGCTCAGGAGGCTCCTGTCTCTGCAAGCTCAAATAGTAAACTCTGAGAATATACAGTGTGTCCTGGAAACGGTCCATCTCTACCTATACAACACAAATAATCCCACATTATGGTTCTGCCAGTCAAACTGAAGAGATACAGAAGAGACATGTGTGCCTATACACCATAAACAAGACAAGGCCCAAAAAGAAGCAAAAGAACAGGTTCAAAACACAAAGAATAAAGGAAACTATACCATGAAATTATAAACTATAGCCACCACAACACTGAAATGTTTGTTCAGTCAGATGCTTTCACAGAAACAGAAAAGTACCTGCATGAGCACAGAGTGATGGTTGATGAGGACGGCAGTGTGTTCCTCCAACCAGCCATTATCCATGAGAGCAGCCTTCTCTTGCTCGTCCTCCTCTTTACGCTTGTCACTAATGTCCCACAAACGTTCACGCAGTTCCTGAGCACACATCAGGATAAACAGTATTTTCGAGATCAGTTTAACAACATATGTGTTGTATTATCTTATAAATTGTTCTCACATCCAGTCTCAGGTGCAGCTCTGCTTTGGTGTCCTCGTCTTCTCTCATATCATCAGGTACGTTGTTGAAGTCCTTCTGCCAATGAGACACTAACTCTTGCTTCAAGTCTGGACGCCCCAGGTAATGTTTATACTCCTCTCTGCAGATACAGGAAACCAGGTGATACTTCGATAGTAATACATGTAATATTAATCAGAGATACTTCTTTTAAATACATAAATGTCTTCTTTTATTTGTAATTATTTCATTTAGGTCACATCCAATTGTACCCCAAGATAACGGTACTCAGTTGTTCAACTGTATCTAGCTGTATCTGCAGCTCAAATACATAAATGGAGAAAAGACTGGCATAGAAAGGTGCCCATGATACAAATGCTTAGTTACGTGCCCATCTGTACTTAATGTACTTTTTAAAGGCCTGGCAGATTACCTGATGTTGAAAAGGTGACGGTCAATAACAGTGCGTTGTGAGCGCAGCTGCTGCATCACTGTCTTTACATTGTTCACATAGGAATCACACACTGTGTCCCAATGTTGACACAGGTACTCTGGGATCTCCTTCAGATAGAGATGGGAAGGGGAAGAGATGAACAAAGCCGGGGGAAAGGGAGAATTGAGGACGATTAAATAAAACAAGACATAATGTAATGCAACAGATTTCACAATGGTATCGCCTGACATGCAATTCCATACAAGTGAAACAGACTTGAAAGTGCAATACAGCTGGGAGAACAAAGAACCAAAGGCTGAATCATGTTAGATGGCCACCTTGTGGTAACGCCCAGTGAGTGCATCTGAATGTCATGACACTGACAAAACCAGATTTTTCAGGGTAGAAAGAGATTAGGAGTAAACATCCAACTCTGAAAGACAAACAGACATAAAGGTGTATCCTACTGGAGGAAGGGGATCATCCACATAGACCCAGCTGGATGAACCAGGGCAGGGAGAGGCAGACTCAGGTGAGTTCTTGGGGACTCCCTGAGAGTCCTCATTGGTCACTGAGGACATTGATGCCTTCCTAGAGTGCCCTATTGATTAACCAGAAGAAACGTTTATAACTCATCACTATAATAAAGTTAAATTAATCATGTTCATGGTCAGTAGATGAAATTTACAAATCATCTCTTTGATGCAGAATTTCTTTTAAGACTTTGAAACAGTAATGAAACTGTGCAATCCACAGACTATTGATCAAATCACCTCTGGGAGAGTGTGTGTTGGATTTGGAGAGTGACTTCACACTTTGAACTTTTTCCTCTTTAAGGCTGGAGTAAGAATCTGTAGGACCAGGGACACTGTCTGTGAGGGCCTGAGGTTGATCTATAGGTGGAGATGTGGCTGTAAAGGAGTCCAGAACTTTCCCACTGTTCAACACAAAATCTTCACCAGGAGGAGAGGCAAGAGCTGATGAGGGAATATACCAGAATACTGTCAGTAAATATTTTGTTTCTTTCAGGATTGACATACTGTATTTGCTAATACACATAATTTAGTCTAGCAAGAGACAGATCTCATCATAATCATCATGATAAAAATAACTTTTAACCCCTTTTTAACCTAATCTTACAGAATAATGCAGAAATTTATTCTGAGTGGGATATTGAAGTTATTACTTAAATGAGTTACCTTCCTGTTTTTGCATCATAACGTGCAGCAGGGCAGACTCCACCCTTTTGTAAAGCTCCTCCTCGTCTACCTCTGCATCAACACGAACCAAAATGTTTTGCTTTCCACCATACCATTTCTCTAGTTTTGACCAAGTGTCCTGAAAAGCTTTGATCCTTGAGGGGGAAAAGGATATAAGATATTAGACACACAGTCATGCAGTAGCAGCAATGTGTTAACTTCATTTTAGCTTTCCATTTCTTTTTTGTTTTTTACCTGTGTGGAATCTGTGCTACATACACGTTCCTGTCTGTGGGATGGGAGGTTGTAGCAGCAGCATTATCTATATCTGCACCAAGTTTGGGGAGCAAGAGAATCACATAAACACACAGACATACAATTAACATTTAACTGGTTATTGTGTATATGTATACATACACATACCATCTATCAGATAATGTGTGGGTGCACACAGAGGCGTGTCATTAGTTCCCACCAGTATAACATACCCGTCTGACTGAATGGACGTCTGACCACACACTCATCAGGGATATCCAGCAGCAGAGCCACATCCAGAACAGGAGGTGGGGGTGTTGGAGGTCTGGGTGGGTTAGGATCAGCAGCAAGGTTCGTCCTGCTGCTTACAGCACTATTCCCTTCATCTACAGACCCACCCAGGGCTTTCTCTAGCAGGTGAGCCTGGGTGATATCCGCTGGAAAGCCATCCAGGATCCAACCTGACTGAGCTGGAATCTGCCTAGTAAGGACACAACAAATATAACACTGTCTACAGAGAGCTTGTGGAGTTGTTGTTTATTTTGTCCACACTGTATACAAAATTAAGACTGTATCATTGAGATTTCTCTTAACTGCAATAATACATAGACTAAATCCCATGTACAATATTTTATAGCAATACAGGTTATGTGCTTACCTGATAGCCTCTACTATGATCTCCACTAACAGCTCATTAGGGATGGCATTGCCTTTCCTTAGCTCTTTTTCAGCAGCTGCGCCCTGCAAGCCCTGGGTAGACAGCTGGAATGAGGGACACATGTAAGCAGGAAGAGAAATTTCATTTCAGTTAGGTACACATCAATTATGGAAAAAATGTTTATTACTCAATATTTCAAATTAATACAATCCCATAAAAGTCATTATTTATCAGCAAGGAAAAATGTCTCAGGTTGGTTGGTGATATAAATTGAATACAGGTCAGATTTTGCGTAGGCAAATACAAAATAGAGTCAGAAGATCATAAACTACACTTACTCTTATGTTGCTGTCTTTACTTTCCTCTTGAGTGTCACGATCTGAAAAGCATTGAATTATGAGTAAACACCTACCTCAATAAGCAACTGGGCGATATTCCTTAAAGGTCCAGTGTGTAGGATTTAGGGGGATATATTGGCAGAAATGGAATATAATATAGTTTTTTACTAACGTGAAACTAAGGATCATCATGTTTTCCACTGAGTTCACCATGTTATTTTACAGTAGCCCAGCTCAGACAAACCACACACTGGCTCAACTAAATCTTTTAAGATTTAAATAGCACATTATTGCGCGATTATAATGAGCACCGCTTACATTGTGCTTTCAATAAATACTACTGCACTGTTCAAAAATTATTAATTGTGTCTCAAATTATTCTAGGGGGGGATAGCTTTACTGAAGGGGGAGTCATGCCCCCCCGTCCCCCCGGGATTTCCGCCCCTGAGATGTCACTGAATCCTAGACACTAGACCTTTAATATCCAGTTCATATTTTATCACAAGCATAGAGACATACTGAAATGTATAATATAAACCAGCACAGAATAGAGTCATGCTGGCTTCAGTAACCCACCAGGCTTCAGTGATGTGGAGGATGTGACTGGTTGCTCATTGTCTTTCTCTCCCTGCGGCTCTGTGACCTTTAACTTCTGTCCAAAGATTTTTGTTTGAGAAAGTGAAATATTTAAGATCACTGAAGACATTTGAAGGCCACACATTTACAAGTTTATACATTTTTTTTTTTGGCACCGGCAGGAGAGACTAGTGAGGTTTTATGGTCCTGACATTAAAATGTTTTTCTGTTAATCTGACTCACCTCCTCTCTGTTACGGTAAGCATTCAACGCCTCCTCAATCAGTGTGTCAGCTGATAAGACATAAATGCCACGGGCTAAAGCAGGAAAGAACATACCCAGCAACAAATAAGTCATACAGTCTCACTCCACACATTTCATTTCAGTAAGTACATAAATAATTTTTGTGATTTTTTTTGTGTTTCATCTGACTTGCTATGTACCTTCAGCAAACTTGGCTAGGCAGGTGGTCTTGCCAGAGCAAAACTTGCCAAGGACACAGGCCTTCAGGGTAAAGTGAGGGAATGAAGATGACAAGGGTTCTACGATGGCCGGATGAACAATGTTCCTCAGTCGAACGACAATATGCCCGAGAATACTGTTGTTGGTCAGGGGTAATTTGGACTCCCCTGCTTCCTCCAGCCATGCCCACTCACCAACCATGTTCTGACAAACATGACATATGGAGGATCTTCAGCATTCAGTCAGTTCAAGTGCAAACACGTGTACACACGATTTGAAACTCACAGTGTATTCATCATAGTCCTGGTTTTTGAGTATGTCCTGCTTCTTAAGCTCTGTGGGATCTAGTGGTGTAGAGAACTCAAACCCTGGCTGCTGGCACTTAATCGGCTCATAGAGAGGCAGACCACTGAGCAGCAATTCCTTCCACTCTCTCATCGGCTTTGCTGGAACCAGACTGGACATGACAATAGAAAAAAATAACAGAAGGGAAATCTAGATTTAATGAGTGAATGTGTCCAAATAGATTCAAAATAAATCAAATTGTTCTTTAATTGAGCCTGAAAAATATTAATCTTTACTGTATTTCAAGACATGTAAAACCTCGGTATCAAGATATATACAAGGTGAATATTGAGCAGAGATGTGTGGGCAGTGCAAATCTGTGCATAGTGCATAGTGGGAATTATTTATTTGATCACGAGAGGAAGCAGACAGGATGTTGACATCTCCGGATTTTATTTGACCACTGGTCAGCTGTGCAAGAACGTTTCCAATATTGGTAATGTTTTAACAGGCTTTTGACTCGCACCTGAATTAGCACTGTGCTACAATGCTTCAGTTTTTATACAATACATAAAAGATTTCAGTCAGATTTCAGTTTGTGAATACTTTCCTAATACACCTTTTTAATGTTTTCATGTAAAAAAGAAAGAAAAACAATGAAACAATGATGAAAAATAGCAACAAACAAATACTTAAAGGGCAATTTTGTCACAACCCTTGTCAAGTCTTGGTTTATTTCTTTATCTTTTCTGTTTTCATGCCATATCACTAACTCTTTTGTCTGTCATACCCGGTCACTCCCTTCTGCTCTTCAGTCCCTCAGTACTCACACCCGCCAGATTTGATTTGATCCCTGTTTTGCCTGACCTGCCTGTCTGAAATTTTTTCTTTATTCTTGGACTTGAGATTCCCTTGCCTACCTTTCGTCAGATTTGTTTGCCTGTTTGCCTGATCTCTCCTGACCCTTGCCTGTCTTGAGCTAAGTCAAGCTGAACTTACACTGATTACTTATGTGTCATGCTCTGGTGTTCTAGTCCGCCACTCATCCAGTGTTATTACACATTTGCCCATATTTCCTTCAGTTGAAGGAATATGGGTTTATTTTACCAACTCTGACCCTGAGTCTTTCTCTTTTAAAAGAAAAAAGCTGCATATTCTACTCTGAAAATTAAGAAAAACCTTTGATATGATGTTTGAATAAAAACTTTGTTCAAGCATAAATAAATAAATAAAATTAGCAGACATAGCAGTGGACTTGTGCCATCACTCCCTCTGTGGCAAAAGTTTAAATGTCTTTACAGCCAGAGTACATTCAGCTCTTAAAACTAACCTTTACAATCATTTGTGATAATACTTGGTAACTACCAAAAGACACAATGTTCACAACACATTTTGGAATTTCCACATTTATCAGCTGACTCACCAAGAGTCACTTTGGAGGTTTCAAACCCAAATACCATGTACATATTTCTACTGCACCATTAAAAGCAACTGTGTTACGTACTTCCCAGTGAGCAGTCGATACTCTCCAACCTTGGTGGCCAAGTCCACTATCTGTTCCAAAATGTCCTTGCAGATATTAAAGTGCTTCTTGTATCTGCTCTGAGCTTGCTCAGCAGCAATCCTGTTACAGAATTCAAGCTCCTTTCTGATCTCTTCGGCGAGCTCCAACTTATCCTGCTGAGCCAAAGCCTAGACCAGGCCCCAGTCAGAAAGATGGAGTGAGTGGAGAAGGCATCACAGAAATGTTCCTGCTAATCACACAGTTCTAATAAACTAAGGAGATTAAAGATGATACATAGGTCATTTATTATTCACTACGGTATACTGAATATTTAACACTGAAACCTTGATGAACCATGGCTGTTATCCTTTGCAAGGAATATATCAAAGTATCTACCTTCTTTTTAGCTAAATCAGCCAGATAGTGTGACAGATACAGTTGTTGCTTGTATACATAACAGATACATTATTCATTTGGTCAAAATCTATCCTTTCCTTCTCTCTGCCTATGACAGTACTCAACCTATCACTGACACAGCCTATTACGAAGCAACATTATAGAGAGTATCATTCTTCTTCCTTATTCATCCTATCTCACCGCCTCCCTCTCCAGAGCCTCCTGGAAGTCCCGCTCTCTCCGCTGCTTGTACTGCTGCTCTCTGAACAGGCGGTTCTCCCGGATCCGGTCCTTCTGCACACGAATCTGGAGGAGTTGAGTTGCCAAACGCTGCTCCTGCTGAGTCTGACACGTCAGATGCTTCACCAGCTGGTCCTCTCGCCGTGCCTCCTGCAAGGTGAGGCAGAGAGGGCTCATCAGTTAAATGATTTTAGGTCAAAATGACAAATCACAAATAACCGACTCTCTACAGTGAAAGATTTCGAACATGTTTTCATATGGTTTACAAAAACTGGAAGTTTCACCTCTTGAGCTTCATGGGCCTTGAGCCGCTCCACCAACAATCTGTTTCGCATTTTCTCTCTCTGCTCGCGAGTCACAGCACTCTTCTCCAGCCTCTGCCTGACATCCTGTATATACTTGCTATTGGATTGCAATATCAGCTTGGTTCCACCTCCAGGGACCTCACAGCCCTGGCTGCTGCCATTGCGAGGAAAATCTCCAGAGAAGGACTGACCACTAGAGTTGAAATGGGCCAAATCACTTATGAAGTCGTTGTCTTAAAATATATTGGTGAATATCTTATGTTGTCATAAAACATTCATACAAACATTAACACTAGATGATAATACCGCACAATACAAAATCAATTTAGTGAATGTTTCCTTTTCTCTCACCTTAACGAGGACGCAAAACCACAAGTAACCAGTTTCTTCCTTGTCTCAAACTGGGCTAATTCAGTCTGGACCCTCTGCAGACAAAATGAACAGAAATTGCAATAACACGAGAGAGACAAACAAACCCATATAATTCATTTGTTGTCTGCGTGTGCTGTGACAAATTGTTGTCGAACTTGTGGCATAGCAATGGCCTTAGAGGCAGTGCTGTATACAGAAGGTCATTAACTGAAATTCCTAATAAATCTGAAAAATCCCAGGGAGAACCTTGGCAGAGATATTAAATTAGAATTAATCCCCCCTCTCAGCTGTTGAGCATTAACAGGTTATGGTTTTTAGAGGACCTGGGAACATACGGCAAACTTAAAAACAAACACAAAGTTCTTAGCCTGGATTTCTGTAAAGGAAAGGATATTTTTGAGGGGACTGCTATTTATATTCATGGCCCATTATCACAAGCAACAGCCTCTATGGGCACCACACTATAGCTGAGCTTGTGTCAGCAAGCCAAAACTGAAATTATCACATCATCATTTAATCTAGATCACACCTGCGCCTGTTGTTCTCGGCAATGCTTCTGCTGTTGTCTCCTCTTTAGGTTGAGCTGTGACGTGTACGGAGGTGGCTTAGGCACTTGGACAAAAGTGGCCTGGGTATGAGTCATGATGCCATTGTGCTTCTCATGACACACACGCTGCTGCAACATAAAGAGTTCCCCAATGTCATTAGCATGAGCTTTTTTTTTTTTTTTTTAATTCAAGTGTAGGTTTTTCACTTATTACTGGTATAGTATTACAGTAATGTCCAGCACCAAAATACAGCAAAGAATTGCAACTGTGTGATATTTGAAAGTGAGAATCAATACGTAAAAAGGTGATAAAGATGTAAACCATAGACTGTCTTAAAGCCTAGTTATAAATTGTGACAGGGGGATGTATTACAACACTGCCTTGTACTTTCCATGGTCTCCAATACCTTCTCAATATTCTTCACTCTCTTCTGATCCTGGTCTCTGAGTTGTCTCTTCTGCGGGATGGGATGGGTCACAAACGTGTCATTCGGTTGCAGGCATTTCTTCTCATAGTGTTGAGTAATTTTCTGTAGCTTTAGCTCTGCATCGCGTTTCACCACCTGATGCAGTCGCTATGCAAAAAGAAAGACAGGAAAATGCTTGCAAATACAAGTTTTGTAGATATTATGTGACATTAAACTAATGATGTGAACTTAAAACATAAAACCACTGACTGACTGAAAGACTTCAGAGACAGTCAGAGTTGCCATTCTTCACTGTACAGTTATTCAATGTACTGTTACTTAAGAACCACATGCACATTCTACACATAAATCTATACAACCCCCCTTACGTCAGAGTAGATCTCATGTTCTTTTTTGTGCAGGCCAGCAGTGGCTGCAGGCTGCATGATTTCCATCAGTCTGCTGCTGATTTCTGCTTTCTTCTTCTTTTCAAGTGAGACATAGAGTTGGTAAAGGAGACGCATGGCAACACCCTGCTTCTCCTGCATCAGGTCCTGGGCTGTGTTTATGTCAAAGGAGATCCCCAGTAACCGGAGAGTAGGCTCGACACGGGTAAAATTATTCAGCCTGGAGATGGAGGTGCTATGAAAAAAAGGGTGCAAGTAACTTTAATACTTATGAACACCTTTAATGAGCTGGAGAATTGCAAAAGAAAGCTATATGTTAGTAAGGGATAATGGACAGATAGCTAGAGAAAGAAAGAGGGCAACTTACTCCTTCTTCATAAACATACTGAAGTCATTCTGCAGCTGGTATTTATGCAGAACCTCCCCTATTAGATAACCACTGGAGAAATCCTTGGCAAAGGTCTTTGGCTCTGTGAAGATGACAAATGGATGTCATTTACGTAAACTGACATTTACAACATGATATTTTTTAATTTTGCTCACAGCTGAAAACATATTGGACAACAGTAGGTTATCAAAGACATCTAAAATGACTAGTCTGAGCACCTGTCAGGACTTTACAAACCTAGCTATGAAGCCAGCTAATGTGAGTCGACAGGTTTTTAAGGTTTTCTAAGTTAAAAAACGTCGCTCATTTCCTATCCCATTCAATATCCCATACCTGTGTTAGTAAGTTTACAACTGTTTATCAACTTTGATATATAGTTTCTAGCTCAGTTTTTCTTAATTCACATGCATTTAGCGTGCCAAAATAGTCACAGTCAACACTGACTAGTTAGCTTAATTAAGCTAGCAGGTAGCTAGTTAGATACGCTGTGACTTCAGTAACTTACCAACAGCTTTTGACAGACGGAGCTCCTCGTTCAGCCACCTGCACAATATGTCCGACATCTTCTTTCTTTAAAGTTCAACTCGGACTGAATACTACCTAATAATTGCCATCTTACTGGGTAATAGTAAGACTCTTTAGCTCGCTAATAACACGACTGGAAAACAGGCAAGCGCGTAGGATATCCCAGAGGTGCACTGTTGCCATGGTGACGCGTCAACAGGGTCGCCCTGCGTGCTCCAGGAGGGGCACTCGTGGGAGCGGGCGCGCCCAGCTGGCCCTGGATCAGTTTTCTTACCCGCAGTGACATTAAACCAGGAATGTAATGACTTGAAACTGGTCCAGAACCAGTTTAATTCCACTCTTGAGAGTCAGCAGGGACAATTGTATTTTTAGCAACACTTCACCGCTGTTGTCCTTCAGTAATTACGGAGGGAAAGAAAAGAATAACTTAAATTTATTGCACTAATGATGTTAAAATGTTGAGCAAATTGATTAGAGCAAATAGCTAAAGACAGTTGTTTACATTTCTGCACTGTATTAAAATTGACAAGTAAAAAAAAAAAACACTGACAAACTGTTAAGTGGCCAGACAAATAACTTTATTGCCTTTAAACAAGAAGCATTTCAATGTGTTATTAGTGTTAACATTTATTTATTCACTCAGAAGCGCTTCACTGTCTCTTTTCATTCAATCAATAGTAAAATAGTCTGCAGTATCATGAATTTTAAAGCATTTTCAGAAAGGTGCACAATACTTCTGTCATGTTGTCGTGCACAACATTAGTCAGTGTTAGTGTTTTAAAGCCATAGAGAAACATAAACATGATGTTTAAAGGATTTACAAGCCACTGTTTTGTAGTAATAGTTTAAACAACATGCATTGATTTTGCAAAAACATCTAAGGCCAGAGATGAGGATGTGTAAGGCAGCGAGTGTGCCCTGCTGTGTAAAGCACAAAATGTTCTTAAAGGAAACACAGGCTCCAATTTAGAAATGTGGATGGACAGTTGAAAAAAAAGGTAATGGACTGAATGGAAAATTTGATGTCAGCAGATGCCATGTACGAGTCTGCATGGTGAGCACTCTTGTCCTACTTACAATGATTCTGGCAAAGTAACACTGCAGTGATAAGATAGGAATGCAGTGCAAGCTAAACTATAATAAGTCTAATTCAGTTTACATGACTTTTCAGACACACTTTCATGTGTCTGAGTGCACAACAAATATACAGTCAAAGTGTGATACCTTTATATTTCATATGACTTTATATATCTGGCGTCAACACAAACAATTGCCTTTATTCTCTTTAGATAGATGGTTAGTCAACTTCAACTCTGCCTGTTGTAGTATAATTGGGAGTATAATTTTATATCATAAGAAATAAACAAATTAAAGAAAATTACAGTTATGTACAGTCAGTCATATAAAACAAGGATTCAGAAGAAAATAAAAAGGTGCCATTTTGTTGATCCAAATCAACAAAGCATGTAACACATAGCGTTCATAGGTTAGTCTCCAAAGCCGTGCTTGTTTGAGGAAGCAGGCTTCAAAGGAAAACAATCTGCAGCCATGTTTAAATACTCAAAACTATATCCACCCTTTCCCACGGCCTTAAAATGATCACTGATCTTACGATGTAGCTGGTTGGTTCACTCTTTACCCCAATTTGATTTGACCAATTCTTCCAACCATTTTTCCCATTAATCAAGATAAAATTCAGATCAGTGTCACAAGACAAAGAGAAAGACGTGATACATTTTTCTCAGTAGTCAAAGAGGTCTGCCTGCCTGTCATCAGTTCATCAGTGAAGCCATCCATTATATTTAGTCGAACTCATCGCTCATTTCACAGTAGTTTTACATAAAGCTTGTTGGCTGGAGGCACTGAGAAATAACAGACCGCAGGCTGCCACACAGGCAAGCGAGGGGCCTGGCTCTGAAAAATATGATAAAATAAACATCCCGGTTCCCACTGGACGAGAATATCAAAAAATAATCTTTGCATAATGATGCTTTTGGGAAGCCTGGCCAATGGTGCATCCTTAACACCCACACTGTACACGAGTGGAGAGCAAATGGAGTATGTGGAGTCTACTTGGGCAATTAGTGGCCTGTGTTTGACACCACAATGGAGATGCCAAAGTGCTGTCGAGCTACCGATATTCACAAGGTCGTTTCCACACATTTTTGTCAGAAAGAGCTAAGTGATAGCATTTCTGGAAATTCTATATAATTTCCAAATACATGTTTTCCCCGTGGTCCCTTTTTCCAGTCACAAAATGTACAAGGACACTCCAGGAAAAAACAAATGAAAAGATAAATACTCACATTACAAAAGAAAAAATAAAAGTATTTCTAAAAATAAACAAGCTTTCAAGCACAGCAAATCAACATCAAATGCATTATTGACCACCTCTCTGGGCTTGAAGATAAAGCAACCAAAAAAAAATACTAAAAAGGGCTGAGAATAACATCATGTCAATTATAATATAAGCTTCTAAAATCATTTGAAGCGGACATCCTTCGTACGTTACGCTCTGTGCCAGTGGAATCTGTAAGTGCATTACATTTCTGATTTGTTCTGTACTGCATTACTGTAACATTTTCTTATTTAATATACGTAACATTTAGGAGCAAGGCGGTGTATGAAATGTGATATGGTGCAAATGACTGGAAGCATTACATTTATCAAGGCAATTTTAACACTGCGGTAAACCATCAAAGCTAATTCCCATCATTTGTTCAATCCCAATAATTAAATTGAGGATAACACACAGCAACATTACAAAATGGACACTGGCCTTACTGTGAAATGCATTTCTTGACAAGGGGAAAAAACGAATGTATTAAAAACTCGATTAAGGAAGACAAAACAACAAAAAACACGAGAAAGTAACATACATTATAGTGTTTTTGTTAATTAAATTACATCAGTTTGTATCATGTTCTAGCTTATATCTGTGTATATATCCATGGGGCTCGTTACCCACACAATTCCAGACCATAACAGACAGCACCACTCCTGTATCTGTGTAAAATAATGACTGTTCTCGTTCATAAGTGCATTTTTCAATCAACATCTCACTGGTCTGACAGTAAATTCTGAAAAATAGATCACGTCTGTAAGGATAGGAGCTACCTTGGTTCTGATCCAGAAGAGTGCCATCTTTACATACCTTTAAAATCATTTCTATTTACAACCAAATGCCTCTTTTCCTTTCAGTAGCTCATCAGCTGTCATAAAACAGGCAAGATAATCCCAATGGCGGACCAGCAGAAAACATAGATGTTGTAAACAGAGGTGTTCTGTCTACTTAGCTACCTTCTATTGAAACTGTTCTTTTGTAGTGTTCTTCCAAAAATGTCCTTTGCTTTTATTGTGCTGTCATTTGCTTTTGCATCTTTCTTGCTTTCAGTTTTCTTCTGTAGTGTAGTAAAGTTCACAACACGAAAAATAAAAACATCTGAAATGCAAGCCGAACACTGGATATACTCAACTGAAACACATGATATGACGTTGCTAAATGCCCATCATAGGAAGTCACAGACAAGGCAGTGAGGGGACGTAGCAGCCACCAGGCTGCCGGGGGGGCGCAATAAATATGGTCGAAGAGAGGCACGAGGAAATCATTTGAGAGATTTCTTGTCAGAATAAAATTGTTTTGGTCCATAAATATACAGATTTATGGTATGTATGGCAGAAAAAATTAACTATTTATCTATTTCTGTATGTTTGAAAGAAACACCTTAAACAGCATTATTAACCTGCTCTCAAAGTGCAAGACTGTAGTGCTGCATCAAAGGGGATATTTACATTGACCATATGGGTTAGGCTTGTTTCACGCATGACACTGGTAACAGTAATGAATCATAAAGTTTGATGTTACCCGCCCCTGGCCTGGCTGCGAGTAACAAGACAGAGATGACATCACGGTTTTGTGGATGACAGCAGATTGGTGAACCAGGTTGCTGCCGACGATGACAGCGGTCGCTTCTCCTCTGCGTGTTCCTCTCCATCAGGGAGGAGGAACTGAGTGGAAGCAATTGAGGTGGGGGATCCAAGAGACGGTGCCAGGCCACCGTTTTCCCTAGCTTCCCCAGGGGAGTCCAAATGCCAGGAGCTCTGGGGTTTGTAGCCCCCAGCACTGGCAGCCTGGGGCTCGAGGAAAGGCTCGGGAGAAATGAGGCCCACGTCATCACTTGGGGCTATAGACTGCATCTGAGGCCGGTACCCTCCTCCACCGATGCAGACAGACAGATCAGCCTGCGGTTGGTGGCCCTCAGAGGAGCCCTGTGGATCCAGCTGGAAGACCAAAGAAGATCCCGAGGTCTGGATCCCTGTGTACGTCACATCAGTGCGTGCTGAATCCAAAGAGGACGCAGACGAAGCAGAGGAGTCTGGGTAACGCGGCCTGATGGGTCGCTCATCTACCACTTGGTTGTAGTAGCGTAATGACGTTGGCTCATCTGTGTCGACTGGCTCATCTCCTATCCCCTCCCCGTCTTCATCCTCATCTTCTTCAGGAATGACGACGAGTGCTTCTTTACTAGAATCCCACTCGGGCCTTTCAACCATGTGGACCAAACTGTGGGGAGATGGCTTCACATCCAATGGCCCCTGTCACACACAGAGAGTGTTTAAACATTTACTCAGTCAGTTTAAATGGGAGCTAACCGCCTCATAGTCTTCTCACAACAAGGACGACCAAAAAAACAAAAATAGGGAATGGTTCTATACATATATTTAGCAATGAGTTTTGTCTACCTGTGGCCTGGACCAATCTCCAGGCAACTTGGGCTCAGGTATGTCTGGATAAAACGCCTTCTTCACCCTGGTGACAAAGCAAAATGACACTTAAAAATACATTATCAAAAGGAAATGTTGCCTTGTTGCTGCTTGTGTCTACATTCTTCATGGGAACACACACGAGAGACACAGGATAGAGCATAACCGTCTCACCATTTCCTTTTCTTGTAGCAAATCAAGGTGACAATGGCCAGGAATAAGGCTGTGATTCCCAGGGAAGCCAAGATCTCCAGGATCAACCAATCAGCTGTCAGGACAAGATAGTAGAGATATTAGACTTGAAGCAAGACAGTTATTTTTACTGCTTTTGAATTAGCTGTAATTATCTACATATTTATACTTTTTTACTTTTATTTTGATTATATTTATACTTTACTTTTACAGCCTCACATAATGGTAATAGTTGTAGAACATAACCAGTCGAAGCTATACACATGTAACTAAACATTCACGTACTGTATGGCTCCAACGTTATGGAGGCAGTGGCGCCTGTGTCCTCGCCTGCTGACGTGAAGGCCTTGACAGTGAATTTATAGGAGCCTTCAGAGAGACCTTCTACTGTGTAGCTCCTGCTGTCTAGTTCTGTCAGATTGGCTGTTCAACAGGAAGGGTGAAAAGCAAGAGAGGCATGGAAAGGAAAGACGGAGGGAGAAAAATGGAGAGAGCAACGAGGAAGAAAGTGTGTGAGTTGAACAGGTTACAAAATGCACTTTCTACCACATATTTCGATCAACGTGGTCATGAATTATAGATGCATTTATATACATGTACCTAAAAGTATGAGCTGGGAGCCATTGCTGACATAAATATTGTAGCCCAGGAGGAAGCCTCGTATGTTGGCCAGCGGGATCTCCCCCCAGGTCAGAAGAACATCAGAGTTCTGCTGACTGGCTGACAGAGGGACAGAACTGGAGGGGACTGTGGAAGCCGCAAAGGAAGGGAAGAAAAAAAAACGGAGGCATAACAATCAGAATGAGAACAAAGATACAAAAATTAAAACAAAGAGTGTGATTTCTGAGGTCATTGCTTTTCACATGCAGTACTATCCTTACCCAGCTCCTGCATGTATCCCTGCCAGCGCTGCAGCAGCTCTGGGGCCTCTGAGGAGCAGCTGTACAGGGAAATATTGTACCTCACACCTGGCTGGAAGTTGTCTGATGGCAGAGAAACACATTATTATGATATATATTATAAATATAAAGTATACAGTACAAATTCAATTTAACCTCCTTTTGGCAGACATTAAAGACAAAAGTTATGTTTGAGTATGTTGTAAAGTGAAAATTTTGTTTAGTTTTTAAATTCTAAACACTGTCCATTGTCCAGAACCTCTAGAGCAATAAATAAAGCCACTGCGTACGTTTTTTTTGTACTCACTCATTTACATTTTATTAAGAGTTAAAGTTATGCAAGTGGGTGCTGCCTGTTAACACGTTGACAATGTTAGTTAGGCAACATAACCATGGTGTAACCCCAGGTTCTCAATCAAAGAGCATTGGCATAGCTTAAGCTGTCTCTATTTCAGTGTGTTTTCAGTTCAAGAAAAAAAATTGCAACGTTTAAGTTGCTTAAAAAAGTCTTGCTAGGTGTTTGGTTGTAGTAAAAGACCCTCTAAGGAGTCAGATGTTCAGTTTTTCTGGTGAGTACATGTTGTTGGAATGGTTTTAAGCCTGTTTTTTGCTAGCAAAAATTAGCATTGCGTTATCACAGTTATCCATAGACTGTAAATGCACTGTGCTAACAAAGATAGCGGCTAGCATTAGGGTTAGCTACACCCTCTCGTCCAAATATGGTCATTTCTTATCACCCCTGGTTGTAAAAATTCAATATGGCTCTGGTCAAAATGCAAAAATTTAAGCATCACAAACGGATGTCACAGCATCTTTGTCTATTATTTTTTCACAGTTTATGTCCATAGCCAATAAGCACAGGGTACAAAGACACTTGAGTTTTTAGACTTCACTGTCTGCAGAAACACAAACCGTACATTTGAAATATCCTGAAAACAATTTTTCAGACTTGGTTAGCAGGCATTAAGGGTGGCATACCTGACTCAATGGAGACATTAGTGCTTCCAGCAGCCACTTTGATCCACTCCACAGGGCAGTCCCTCTTACAGGAAGCATCATACCATTCTACCACATAACCACAGGTGGCGTTGGCATCGCTCTGCCAGAACAGAGGGAAACCTCTGTCTGTATAAACTGCCCTGGACACAGCAAGGGGTTCCACATCTGGAAAGAAGAAAATATGTATACTGCAATGCAAAAACCACATGGCTTTATTTTCTCCTTTTATAACTAAGTAACTGCTGCTTTCAAATTAGACAACTGGGTCAAGACGGTGGAGCCAAACTGTGGAAATTAATCCAGATGCTCTCAGTAACTAAAAACTTCACATGAACTGAAACTTGTGCCTCAGAGGAAACAAGCTAATCACTTTTTGCCTTCTCACTTCTTATATACTACAACATCCCAAACACACTCTATTTCCACATACCTGTCAAACGTAGAGGTATAAGTACACTTGCAGGCTGCGACGCCCAAGCAACGTTCTTTGCAATGACGGTTGCTATATACTTGTCGTCACCGCTGAGGGTAGTGATCTGTGTGAGGTTGATTGATACAGCAGAAGTGTCTGGTGGAACGTTTTTGGTGTGCTGTAAATTTTCTTCAGGGCTCCAGAGAGTAATTTCATAACCTGTGATCAGACCATGGCTCTGTCTTCGTGTCAGAGGCTAAAAGATATCAGGTGGAAGAAAGGAAGGGGGAGAGAGGAAGACAGAGACAATTTTAAATCCCATTTTACTCACAATTTCAGACATTCCTGGTATATATTCACAACAGGTCAAGCTTCTTTGTGTCAGAATGGAGAAAGGGAGTGAAAGGAGGAAGAAAACCAAGGACAAAAGATATAGACTACAACAAAAACACCCTGACAAGTAATGCACTTGGCTTATGTGAACATACTGCACATCAGTGCTCTCTGCAGTTAAAATAACAAAATATAAATTATAAATCTAAAACCAAATCGAAGACAATTCTATTCAAAGATGAAAAACAAAAGATACCTTCCAAATGACCTGCCCAGTGTGGTCTTTGTTCATCCACATCCACACATCAGGAGCATCTGGAGCTGAGAGAAGACACAAAAATACAACTGAATTAGGCAAATGGTACTGCTGCTGCTGTTTTGTAATTGTAAAGTGACAATTCTGCTACTGAAAACACAAACGATGACGACTAAAAGTAAAAACTAAATCTTTTGAGTTTGAAAGTTCATTATTGATTTTGAAAATAGGAGCTTGACAAAAGACTCTAGCACAAGGTCTACTTTGAAATTATTATTGGTTGCAGCTGGACTTTACTGAAATCTCTGCTAAAATAAAGAGATACCACTAATGAACCCTTTACCATAAGATTTGGTTTTGAAGGAAAGTGGTTCGCTCCAGTTTCCCCACTTCCAGAAATTCTGCTGGGCACCGCAGCGGACTTGAACACTGTGATCCTCATAAGGATACACGTCGGATATAACCACTGACCGCAGACCTACACCAGAGAAGGTACGCTGGACAAAAACACATGCATTAGACATCATTACTGTCTGGAACATTGATGGTCACACAAATGGAGAGAACATGCTGATAAGAGCTTGCATTTGTAGAAAGTAATGTGGTAGGTCATTGGTTGTAGAACAGTGGAAGTGATGTGGCCTACTGGGCGAATGGGCAAAAAACAGAGGGAAGGTTTTGCACATTGAGACAGAGCAAACAAATACAAAGAAACGGACATGTGGTCTTACTCTGCAACACACACACACACACACACACACACACACACACACACACACACACACACACATACACACACACAACTCACCTTTGTTTTGATCCCAAGGGAGGTGACTTCTACCTGGCAGACCAGAGCCAGAGAGGAATAGCTCTCATACTTCCACTGCCACATTACAGTGGCATTCCAGGCATTGACAATACAGTCTAGGTTAGATGGTGCTACTGGACGCACTGAGGAGAAAGGGTGAAACAACAATCAATTACTTTTTTTTGGATGTGTTTCATGTCTATATTTACCTCTATTTAGAAAAAAAGGGAAGGTAAGGGTGATATACTTACCTCTGTGACTGAGCTCAGCAGAGTCAGTGAGGCTGTACTGGCCAAGAGTATTCACAGCTACCAGTGTCCAGTTACCGTCCCACTGAGCCACGCTACACTCTATCTGCTTTCCCGGCAGTTGTTTCAGAGTACAGTCCCTACAAAAAAACAAAACAACAAAACAAATTACCAGCAGATTCACCGAGAATGTGAGAATCAAAACAAACCAAATTAAAGACAGACAACTTTCAACTTGTCCCCCTTTGGTATTTCCAAGTGGTATTATTTTTGGCAGCACTATAGCAAAGACAACCAGATCACTTTCCACTTTCCTCAAAGACTGGGGACTATCAGCAACACAGGACGCACTGCAGTTTGTTTTTCAGTTACTTCAGTCGTTCCACCGTCCACCATTCATGCTACTGGAACAGTAACTGCAGGGAACTTACATTGATACTCTTTAGTAACTGAGGATAGTTAAGTTTGGGTGGCATCACTTTCTTACAATATACCAAGGTACTTAGAAATCCAGATACCATGATTTTCAATAGAGTGCTGCAGGGCTGATGTTTATTTCTGGGCCAAGAAGGAAATTAACATCACTCTGGTTCCCTCAACAAAAAGCAAACAGGATTTTTCTATTGGATTTTGGATTACTGCAGAAAATAAGCTCTGTGGTTAACAAAAGTTTGTGATACATGTTTTGTTCAGCAAGATAATCTTTCAAGTGTAAAATGCAATCGCAACATAAGGCTACAAACAAACTACACCACAGTTGCATGACTTTAACACCGCCAAAGTCCCTTAAGCTTGGGTTCAACACAGACCTTATTTCATTTATAAAACAACTGACTTTGAGACCAGGAAACCACGAGTGCTACGAATCATTTCCGTATTTTAGGACTCATTCCTGCACTACTCTGTATCGACGCTCCATGGCACAAGATAGATAGTGCTGCACACAATA
Organism: Epinephelus moara; assembly: GCF_006386435.1. Taxonomy (NCBI): domain Eukaryota; kingdom Metazoa; phylum Chordata; class Actinopteri; order Perciformes; family Serranidae; genus Epinephelus; species Epinephelus moara. The sequence goes on along the minus strand of NC_065513.1, from coordinate 30,142,880 downwards.
CCGTCCTTCACCGTATACCCTGGTGAAATTTCATAATGGTATGAAGGTATGAAAAAAAGATACCGACCAAGCTGACTAACAGCAGCTACTAGGGATATAAAAAATGCACTTCCTTTGCGTCATAAATTGAGATGTCTTTTTTTCTGGGAGATTGATCCCGGTGGCAGACAGACCTGCATAGTGAAAGCAAGGCTCATAGGGAACCAGTCTTAACACTGATGGTGTCCTTATTCAATTCCCATTATATTATTCAATCAACATTCACTTCATAATAAGTTAAAAACTTGTCTATTTCCACTTTAAATCAAAATACAATAAAATCACTTCGGCTACTTAGTCTCACCTACAGATGCAGACAGACAGCAGACCCAAACACATTCATAATGTGACTTCTCCTCAAGCCAGCCTTCAGACAATTCCTGTAAAAGCTCTGGCAGACAGCCAATCCAGTATCAATGTTAAATGGACACACAGAAGCAGTAAGTGCTTACTTAGACTAAGTGCCTTATATTTCTTGTCATCCTCTCTCTGTTGGTGGATTTTTTTTTGGGCAGAAAACACTTTTTAGAGAAAGGCCTGGGGGGAACAATCATAAATAATGCACGGATCAGTTCTCAGAAACAAAGTGACATTGTACCACATCCTGGCTCGTCCACGAATTGCTGTAAAACTAGCCAAAAAAAAAAGAAAGGCCACATCATTCCATTATTGCCACCTCTGTCCTGGACCATCATGACTTTCTGCTGTGAGTTGCCAAAATACTGTGTCTTTGCTTCTTCCTCTCTTATAGCTTTGTGGATCAGATCCAGATACTGTTGTATGATTATAGGCTTTTTTGTGTGTCTTAAGGTACTTTCACAGCTAACCTGTTTGGTTGGTGTTTGATTAGGTTTAGGTGGTGATTCAGGTGATGTGATCGCTGTCAATTAAACCTAATTGCAGACTATACAATCATACCCAGACAGCCACCAAAGGTCAGCCTGTTTCCAACTAACTCTGGTGCAGTTGGTTTATGGTGTCAAAGCAAAGCAGATCAACCACAGGATTTTGGGATTTCGGGATTTCAAAGTAGATATTGAAAGCTGCATCCATATTAAATCCTTTTGCTGATTGACTGATTATGGAACTGGTAAGAAACCAGTCTCCAGTAGGCAATTTGAGGGGGGAAGAGGTGGGTGCCATCGGTCTTGTTAGCAAAAAGGCCAAAATGCATCCCCCTTGTTAACCTGCCATACCTCTCCATCCCCCAGGTGTGGACCCAGATGCCATCCTATCCAGACCCACACCTACAGCCGCTAAATTATTGACAATTATTAAATTTTGATGGCGCGCTTCTATTTTAACCAGCACAGTATTTGTAGCACTGGGATGGCACACTTGCAGACCAACTGCATGCATAAAAATCCACAGAAATAATCATCTATTTCTATAATCATCTATTTCTATGGTTAAATCGTTTCAAGTGATGCTCCTCAGCCATCTCATGAGCCGATCAAATCTTTGATTTCTGATAAGCACTGCTGCCGGAGTCAGTGGGGGTGTTCCCCGTTAAAAATTAAAAAATTGCCTACTGCCAATTTCCAAGCCTGGCAGTGTCGAGGTTGTGTCCTACTCCATATATCTTAGAATCTGTAGTCTGCTTTTTGTGAATGAGCGAGTGTGTACATTTCTGCCACCCGACCCAAGCCCTGCGGTTTCCGACACAGTATGAGGTTACAGATCAGGTTACAGCCATTTTCATTGGTACATGTCATGCGTGAGCCCAGATGAGGTTTGGCTGTTTTCAAGAGTAATTGTGTTTGCGAGTGTGACTGTGGTACCTATTGTTCAGGGTGTAGCGTGTTCCTCGTTTGCGATACAAGTTTGTGTCTCGTCCTTCGTTCCACTGGCACACAGCTGAGATCAAGTCATTGGTCTCACACACAAAATCCCTGGGCAGTGGTGGATCTGGGGAAGAGGACAAGAAGTAGAATCTTACTTTACCTACAGGAACTTACTGATTTACTTGGTGCTGACTCCCTCTTTATGCTATTCTGAGCACAATTACCCATCCTGAATAAAACAACCTTTCACACTTCAGCTTATCTCCATCCACTTACATCCAACAAACACCACCGCTCCGGTCAGTTTTTGCTCAGGGGTTTCGTAACAGATGACGTTGGTTCCCGTCTGGCCAGACAGTCTCTGATTAACTGCTGTAGTGGCATAAGTTCGCCTACTGAGCCGCGTCGTGTTCATGAACATGCTGCGGTAGCGGATACTACCAAATTGCTTCCCCTCTTCCACAATGCAACAGAAGGTGGTGTTGGCCCCCACTGGTACAATTCTGTCTTGGGGGTACATCTGGAATTTCTCATTGCTGGGGATATCGTTTCCTGAAAAGAAGAAGTGAGGAAGAACAAAGAAAGCCTTTAAATTTTCAGACAAAATGGGAGAGGGAGATATAAATAGAGATCTATGTTTAGGTACAAAGGATGTCATTTGTTTGGCTAAAGAGACAGATCCCAGAGAGAAAAGAATTTGAGTAAGAAATGGTCTTAACGTCCCCTGAAGGAATTAATTCATCATGTTAATCCGAAATTGACACGTCAGGCAAAGCAGTATTTATGTCTCTCTAATTATTGCTATCCTACGTGTATGGGTGTAATTACTCCGCCTCTGACCTTGAAGTATCTGAGTGTCGCTCCATTCGCTTGTTGTTTGTCCGTCTCTTGAGCGGATTTTGATCGAAAGCGAGGTACACTCCAGAGGTTCGACTGAGGTCCAGTTCCACTGGTGCCGACCACTCGCCTGACTCACCGTCACAGGCACCGTCTCCTACAGACAATTTACAGAAAACACAGTGAGAAAACAAAAAGTCCGATCATATCAGCCAACATTAACTCATTGCATACATGTCTGTATCGATGTATACGTCAGCCAAAGCATGACAAGAAATTAAAGTACAGAAATGCCGATAGAGTCACTCTTCTACAGTTTCTTAAGGGCATTTTCCCATTGTAAAATGTTCTTCCCAATACATTTCTTGGTCGCAGTTGTTTAAAAACACAAATNTATATATATATATATATACACATATATATGTGTATATATATATATATATATGTAAAGGTCAGGCTACCTCCTTTCGCATCAAAATGTTGCCAATTTGAGCATAACTGTACAATAAGACAAGCATAAGAAAAGCTCTTACGTAGAAAACAGTTTCATTGAGTTCAGTTCTTAGAATCATGAGGTCAAAGGTTGTGGCTGCTCCTCCCAGCCAGGATATGGACAGTTGCTGTGTATACATGTCAGCTGACAGGCTCACCTGCTGGGGTACAGTGAGAACTGAAAAGAAAACAACATGGGGACAATATTAGGTGAATTAAATAGCAATGTATACAGACTCAAGCTTAAATCAGCAAACATAGTTTTAGTGTCAGCCCCATAGAACTAAAGAGCAAACCTTTCCAGATGGACCTGCTATAGTACATAAATATTTAACACTTAAAACATCATGTGCATTAAGCTTTGCAGATCATTGATTTATCAGAGTGTCGACGGTGGGATTTCCCTGTAATGGAGTTTGGTTCTTACCATCTTTGGCATACAAATGTGTAGCTGAGAGTCCCAGGAGAACACAGATGAGCCAAGCCAGCTTACAGCTAGCATTTGAGCTGGGACTGACACTTAAGCGAAGCATGGTGTTCAACTGGCCGAGTCACTATTTGTAGATGGTTCTCTCCACTACAGCAGCACCATGCTAGACATCCTGAGAGGCAAGACACAGACACAGGGTGCCCTGTGGGAAAAGACAGCAGAAGAGAGAAAAATGGTAAATATACAATAGAGATCTGCTAAAAAAAAACCCCGAACATAACAAGAATAAAGACAGATAGCACCAAAGCCGCAAGGACATTCCACCCAATTCATGGTGAGAAAGTCACCACTGTGGAAACCTATTTTGTTTAAATAAAACCCCTGAGGACTATGCTGTGAAGGTGGTGTTGAGATGAGGACAGCTGTTGCGAAACTGTGAAGTTGGAGTCATGCAAACATAATGTCTTTATTCATGGAATATCCTGGCATATTATTCTAGCAGTTCCCTAAAATGTCTCTCAAGGTTTGGCTTGTTTGCCCTTGTCCCTTATAGGTTCTGGGGAAGAGCTGCAATCCATTGCAGCATTTTTTTTATTTCTGCAATGATTCCCCATTAACTGTGTTTGATGTGTGAATGTATGCCAAAGCCAAAAGCTCCACTGTCAGGAAAAGCCAAATCTTACATCAACACAAGAAAACACGTCACAGAACACTGTATTTATACAACTTGCCGTCTTTGCTTATCCCGTTCACCTCTCATAATCTCAATTTGTGTAGTTTTTGAATACTGAAGGTTTTTTGCTGCCTATCCACTAACAATCTGCAAGCCACTAGTAGTGTGAATAGCCAGATGGAGATCAGGCAGACACGGACAGTACAGCTGAGGACAGGTGACAGCTGTGGGTCCAGCATGACGAACCCAGGCATTATGCCTTACATAAAGCACTTGGAATTGCCTTTTTTGAACAGATGCTGTACAAATAAGACTGCCTTACATGTTGCGACACATTTAACTACTACTTTCCTTTCAGTGTTATTTCAATCAGATATGCAGTCAAACGTGCCAAAGCAAACATACACAGTGCTGCAGAAACTCAACGCAAGAGAAAAGTTACCATAGAAATGAGTAGGACGCATAAGTTCTCTGGAGAAAACTATCTCCAGCTACAATCCAAAAACATAGGAGCTTTTTACTTGTACTACATGCATGACAGACGCACAGTCACAAACACATCTGCTTAAAGGCAGCTGGAAGCAATGAAGCTACAGCTGAAGATACAAGTGCAACTGTATGGAACCACTTTTTCCAGGAAAATATTCAAACATCAGCATAATCTGGTTTACACTGAATGGAAGGTCACAGGGTATTCATTTCTACACACCTCCTTCCAAAAGGGGCCTTCAGCCAGAAAACTGCACTGCCACAACTTGTTCAATAGCTGTTGCTGGCTCTCCACTATACTGTAACCAGAGACTTTCTTAATTGTGAGGATTTTCTGCGTTTTTCTTTGCCTTATGTTTTCGCTATTTTCTGACATTTTCTAGACTTGTCTATAATGAAACAAGTGCAATTTTGCAAAAGCTGTGACAACATACATTCACAGCACACACACTGCCCCTTTTTGCCAATGTCATTGAGTTTATCAGCTGTCCTTTGGCTCATGACCTACCTTTCCACAAAGTCTTGGCCAAGGCTGTGAATCCATGTGGAAGTTATAGGCCTTTTTGCAAAAGGCCACTCCCATTGCCCCCCCCCCCCCTCTCTATTTTAGCCAATAGCCATGGACACAAACACACCTTGACAGTCACACACACACTTGACCTCCAGGCCAAATTTCAGCCTCTTGGGGCGAAAACTGTGACCACCAGAAGATAGGGAAACTTTTGTGGACCAACTGGTTGACCGACAAACTGACAGAGTTGACTACAGAGCTGTTGGTCGCAGGTAATAATTGTTAGGTGCAGCCTTAATTAAGATTATAGTCAAATACTTGCAATGCAATAATTGCGTAAGGATGGATTTAATGAAACCTCTTAAATAATACTGCAACACGAAGGTGCACATACAAAGGGACCAGAACAAGATACAAAGTGTTTCTGATTGCCATGGTGAAAAAGCCCAGCCTTTACGTTATGTAAATGCTGCTCTCTGTACAAATAAAAAAACAAGATCAACATAAAGCACAAAAGAGGATGTTGCAATAATTTCGTTATGAGGCCTTGATAAGCCTGGGTGTGTGTGTTTGTGAATGTAATTCTCTGTTATTTTGTGTTTAACCGTCATGGAGAAGCTGCGGTGCCGTTGGTCTGGTTTTGCAAGAAACAGGCAGGGACATGCCTCAAACAGCATGGTAGCTTGATAAAACAATGCTCTCAAGTACTGCCAAGCCCGTCACAGCAACAACATGATCTGAACACAAACTACACAGACACAAACACACATGCAAAGCCCTTTTGGATGACTGAACAAAAGAGCCCAACCCTGATCATCTTTGTCAAGCAAAAAGTCACAGAGCATGCACTGCAGACAGTAAGACAGTATGGTGTGACTGTAATGTAATTTTAGCAGGTTATCTCATTTGATTTGTATTTGACTCCTGCAAACCTTATGCAGCAAATGAGGAGACATTTTTTCTGCATCTGGTTTCGTAACTCACCAATGTCTGCTAATAGATAAATTGGTGGGGAAAAAAAAGGCCAGAAATTGATTTTAAAAAAAGAAAAAACAGACAGTTAGATGGATATCTTTGCCAACAGCTATCTTCAGACTGTTTGCCAAAAAACTTGATGCATGATTTACAGTTGTTTTGCTTCACAATACTAAACAAGCTGCTACAGGTGCCAAACACTTCCAGTATGTGAGGCTACACCAAAAAAATACACACTGATGTCAGAAGAAAAAGCTTGCATTAAGGAAAAGGAGAATGGGAACACTCTTTTAGCCTGCTTATTATTTTTTATCTAGACTCCAGTGACAGATAGAATACTAATACAGAGATAAAATGCAAAAATAAAAACAAGAGGACACTGAAGAAAAATGTGTGAAGGTCAGATAAAAAATATTGCTTTTAGTACAGCAAGAAAAGTATTATAAAGAAATAAACAAAAATACCTTAAATTAATAAAAATGACACCAGTAAACTGAGTAATAGTTAAATGACAGCAAAACACAGATTGCTTACCATTGTGGAGACTAAAGGAATCTTACGGACCCCTAAAGGTCCCTTAGCTTGTGCACAAAAGACAATAACTTGCATACAAGATAATCATCTAGTGCAAACAAGTTATTATCTTGTGGGTAAAAGATATCTTGTGCACCTAAGATTTAAGAAAAATCTTCTTTCGAGATTTTAGGGCTTAATGGCATCTATACAGAACATCTTAAAAATCATTTACGTGGCCCACTGTGACATTTTCTTTCCTTTAGATGATTTGGCAGCAGCAGAAGTAAGAGAGGAATTTCAAATCTGGAATGTGTTTTTACCACTGGCTTCCAAAATGGGTTTCACATATGGTTTTAAAAGAGCTCCTACTCAGAAATGAAACCTATATGGGTGAACTTTAAGGTGACCCAGTAATTGATTTTACCATGCATTTTCTTTACCATGATGGAGGCCTGCAGCTGCCATGTAAATACTGCAACTATTTCTGTCGCCAAAAAAAACCACTCACTCTTGGTGTGATTTTTTTAGTTTGACTTGGTTAACAAGGAAATCTGAACACTTGTGATTATATTAACCCAAATGTGCGGCGGAGGCATTCCACATTTGGCTGGGATTATACAAGCCTTCTAGTGTGTTCCTGGCTTTAAAAACATCACCTCAAGACGAAATTCAGAGGCATGGCTCAACATAAATACAGCTGTGTGCAGTCGGTGTTTCACATACTTCTGTGCTTGAACCAAAAATGGCTTCTGAGCCTGTTTCAGGTCAAGTGGGTCTCCACATGAAAAGAGCAGTTGTATGTTTAAAGGGTCTTGGATCCTAAAGGTTTTTCCAACTTCAGCACCAGGCTGAAATATTTCACAACATCCAATATATTCTATGACCATCTGAGCCATGGAAAAAAACAACAACAACATAGTGCGCTGATGGGAAGCGGGAAAAACAGCGATAGATTCTGGGAAATCTAACCAAGAAACTGATAGCTCCAAATGCACAGCAACACACAAATCAATACTTCTCTGATGGGCTCTGGTCCTTGTCCTTGTAGCAGTAATAAATGTGACCATAAACTATAACCACAAGGATATTACTGTTACTTAAAAACCAAGCCTAAACCTCATCTATGCCTGCAGCGGTCCTATTTTAGGAAAGAAAAGACGCGCCTAACATCAACATCATGATTTAGAGTCCTCTTTTCACACTGGACTTTGCCACTGTTCTGTTTGACCATTCAGCTGTGTAAGGCAGCCTTTTGGAGGAAGCCGTCCAAGTATACTCGCACACATATACTGCGCAGGCCTGACCACCCTGTGATGCAATCGTTTCTCGGAACCCAGATTTGCACAGTGCAAAAGGTCTAGTTTGTCCCCACTATTTCCCGTCGCTAAACACAAGTTGGTGGTAATACAGAATGAACTCAGGCAAGTACGATGTCAATACACCATCACCTCGTTTCCAAGTCAGTAAATATATACAGTTACTGGCATCTGCAAAATTATGCATGTTTGCTTGCTGTGTATGTGTGTTGGTTGGGGCACTTTACTTAACATATTAAGCAGCCTGTTTTTGTGTTTCAGCTGCTGTTGCCCTGGAATTAATGGTTAATTATCAATTAATCTATTGATATGTTTGAGAAAAGGGTCACTGATTAACTTGTGGTCAACCTATCTATTGATATCTCAACCATTGTAACACTAGCTTCAGTCTAAAGTACATCCCTAAGAACAAAGTGGATTGTTATCCCAGCTGGAGCCAAAACCAGGACAAAAAAATGAACTGGAGCCACAGCTAAAATTATTCCAAACTACCACAGCTTGGAGAGAGAAGAGCTACTCATGGAAAACACTACACAAGCTTAAAAAGGTTTCATCTCCATCTTAGCAGACGTCAGACTGTGATGAAACCTTTCATATGAAGCTTTGTTTTCCATGCATTGTCCTGACAGTAGCATGTATGGTCTAAGCATATCTATATCCATTTGTACAGTACACAGCTTACAGCACCTTACTATCACAACCACATTTTAAAACAAAGGACAAAACCTCTGCTACTATTCTCGTCACTTAAACTGTGTAGGCTGGCAGCTGAAGCCAAACTTAGGAAAACCTGTGTGTCTGTTCTCAGCCTACACTCGGCAACGCTGTCATTACGCTGTCATATGATGACCACCGGGACCAAAGAAATAAGCACACAGTGCCTCCAGTGTACTATATAAGTGTGGTGACATTTTGAAACACGAGCTAAAGCTGCTGCTAATTATGTTTGACCTTCGAATGGGACTGGGAGGAAGACCGGATGCAAGCGAGAGAAAAAGTGAAAAACAGAGAGAGTAAGTGACCAGATGAGTGTGTCTGTGTGAAATGTCTGTGCTCTGACCTCAGTCGAGAAGGGACATTCAGTCCTGTGTGTGTGCGTGTAGCTTTTGGACCTCAACCAACAGTTTCCTTCCTTCCTTCCCTTTCCCTGTAATCCTTAATGAATGTAAACGTAAATCTTGTAAGTAAGCAACAGGACGTGAGTAAAAAAAATAAAAAATAAAAAAAGCTTTTAGAAATACACAATTTGTTTTTGGATCCTTGCTTCTAAATTACAGTCTTAATATAATTAAACACATCCACTGCGAGTCAAAAGCATGCCAGTCTAAATATACAAACTAGTTTAATCTTTTTTTTAGCTCAGACAAAACCAAGCAACAAAGAAAACACACACAGAGGGTGGCTATTGTCCTGCCAGGTACAAGTAGGCGCCTTAGAATCGTCAATTGCTATGGTGACTAATGTTGAGTGTTTTCTTGTATTGAGTAATACTAGAACAGTGTGTAGCATGAAACTCAGCACCTGTTTATACAGTGGCAGATTTATTCCATTGAAAAACTGATACAACATAGTATCGCAGTATTTTTGTGTGGCAATACTGTCTCATCACACAGTGCCAAGTTTCTTTTTTTTATATTATATAAATTATTAATATTACAAATACAAATTAAACTTTAGATAGCCTACATGAATAATGAAATACAATAGTGAAAACTTAATCTTATTAGATAATACAAATGTTGGCAAAGTTTTCCTTTAGGGGACATAATTTACAGATGAAAAAGGGTAATAAATCGCAATATATTTTATCGCAATACTCAGCATATTGCGAGTGGACACTATGGCCTGAAATGATGTCACTATATTTTAGGGTATTTGTGTGATAACAATAATCTTGGCGATACAACAGACTAATAAAGAAAATGCTTCATTAATAATTTAGGAACACAGAATTGCAACAAAATAAGTGATATAGTTTTACAACAGTTTGCCTTCAAATATCCAGTAAAAACTAAACAAAAGTTATCTATCATTTCTTTAGTTTGTAAAAATACAACATCAACTCAGAGTGAGATTCAGATATTTGATATTAACAGTTCAACAAAATGATTCTAAAAGCTGCTCCTCTTTTTGGAACCATCGTTTAATCGATAATAATTTCACTTTTAGCCATGCTTGTTGTTGCCATTGTACCAGTATGACTACAATATGTCAACAAGTCGAAATATCATGAGTATCGTGAATGATATGATATGGCACACTGACTTAAGTATCGTGATAATATCATATCGTGGAGCCTTTGGTAATCCCCACCCCTGAGAAATAGTAGGAATAGAGTGCATAAACAGATCTTGTTCCTTACTGCTACAAAAAAAAGTAGTATTAAAAGCATCAAGGTAATACAGATATGTTTGACTTCTATGGAAATGCATGTAAATGTTATAAACAGGATATCCCCTACTATAACACCTGTGAATGAATGACTGCTTTTCTACCACATCTCCTATTGAACAACTTTCTATATTTCCATCTTTCAAAAGTGTTACAGTTCTTAATTGAAATGAAATGAAAAAACATTATAATCTGAATGCAGTGTAGCCAACTACTTAGTAGAGTATGCTATTACACAATATTAGGACTGGGTGATATGAAGAAAACCAATTATCAATTTTTTTTCCCACTAAATATCAATACCTCAATATCATATTGCGACAACATTGTAAGGTTGACAAATTTAATTTAATTTATTTTTAATTTAATTTTTATTTAATTTAATTGAATTTTAATTCAGCTAAGTAATATCGATGTAATAAATACATCGGTAAAGAAAAATAATAAAACAGCTAGAACAGTCTAGTAAGTTCTGAAAATTATACTTCACTGTAATGAGGCCTTAAAAACCAGAAGAAGAAAACATTTTCAGTATTACAATATCCAAAATCTAAGACAATATCTAGTCTTGTATCAGGATATTTATTGATATACTGCCCAGCCCTACATGATATAAATAAAAAGAGATAATTTCCCAACCCAATTTCCTGTGGAAAAATACAAAGATTTCAGATGGAAAACAAATCCTTTTCTGTGCATGCAGACCGCATTTGAGCAACACAGACTTATTTACACCTTGCTGATTTTTCTTACTTCATATTTGCACACTGTATTTGCACTATTCCAAATTTGCATTGCACTACTGCACAACAATTCATCTCGAGAAAATAACGTTTTATCTTATCTACACTATATTTATTCACAATCTGGTATGTCAAAGAGCCTATAATCCATTCAGTAATCCATACTGAGTCATGAAAATATCTTTTAAAATGGTCATAAAAGATTTGGTGATCTATGAGCAAAAATAACAATGATGACGAAATGATCATGCTCATACTGTTCATCACACATTTGGGGTCCCAACTACACAAAAAGAAAACTAATAATGTGCCCGCTCACTCAACACTTAGCAGGATCATGTGCAATAGCTATTTTTGCTCCTCTAAGAAAAAGAGGCTAATACAGCAGGTATCCCAAACTGCATCATCACAGGACGGTTTGCATCATTAGCGTTAGCAACTTGGGCAGCGTGATAGGTACCGTTACAAGTCCCATCATAAACAACGGACAGACGGTGATTTACCTTTATAACTTTACTCAGCTATCATTTTAACAACATTTTAACATGAGAGACAGTGTATGTGAATTAAACAAAATGTGTTAAATGGCATTTTAAATTCACTTAGCAGCCAGCACCCCACCACACACGCGCAGAAGAGGCCACTGATGTTTGGAAAAAACACAGCTAGCTACAGTAGCTGCCATCTAACGTTACAAACTAACGTCTAACGGTTGGTATGAGATCACATATAACACCAACATTACCTTTGTTGTAGCGAGGTGTCCTTTTAAGTGCTGTTTTTATATCGGCTGGTTAAATATTATCCAATAATTCAGCTTCTTCAAAACCCTGCCACCGCGCTGTGTAGTTGAACCATTTCCACTGACTCCAGAGAAGGTCGGGATTACTGGAATAGGGCAAACCAGGGCGTTTGATTGACAGCTGTACCGACCAATGAGATTCCAGTAAAGTGTTTTTTCACGGGAGAGAGGGCGTTGTCCTGCTGCGTTAGAGTGACACGGGAAAACGGGGCGACGGTTGGGACCCTGTGATCACGACTGTGGTCACGACGCGCATCAAATTATTGTCAGGAGCCTGCCCTGAATTATTTTTTACCGATTTTCTGGATTCCAGTACGAGAGTCGTTAACGAGGGTGATATGACAAGGGAGGGATCAATGTTCATTTCAAATACGGTGATCCCTTGTATTGATTTTCATCATGTGATGTCAACTTTTCCATGCCATAATAACATGTTACGCAACTATACTTTGGAGGACTTTATTGTGGGACGCAAACGCACCACATGGGGTTCTTGTTGACTGCAAAAAAATAAATTAATTTTTTTTTTTAAAAGAATAAAATAAAATAAAAATAACAAAATAAAAATAAAATAATATATTTTTTAATTATAAAAATAGCTTATTAGAGTAACAATAATGAATAAATTTTGAAAAAAGAGAAATGTGGTAACGCAAACCCAGTAGGCTTATTTAATGATAATCTGTAAAAACCTGATAATAGAACTCCGAGTCCAAAACATTGGACGCAAATTTAAAAAAGAAAATCAATGATTTGTAAATCTTTTTTTGACCTTTATATAAAATTAATTACTCTGACAATAAAAGAAATATACTGCTTCACCTTTATAAAATACTTGAAACCAAATTCTTACCACTTTTACACTAGTGGTCACTTATTTAAACGTCATTTTCTTGTATATGCATTGGTTTTGATCGGTTTTGATGCTATAGTTGCATGTAAGCAACTGCAGTGGATCCCAGTGCGTCTTGTCATACACTGCCACCCAGTGGCCAGGTGTTGTAAGTGCAACACAAATCTCGGAAAACCAAGATGGCCGATATGCAGCTCACGGATTTATTGCCAATCCTACTATAATAGGAGAGCCCTGCAGGTAAATGAAATTTGTAAACATCAGGTAGCATCTAAGAAGTAATACAGTTGTCAAAATTTCCAAGCTTATGTTGGCAAGAAATGACAGTTAATCATCTGTCCACTAAAATGGACATCATGCAACAATGGCTATATTTTAACTACAATTAGCATTACTCTAACCTTGTACTTGTTATCAGAATGTAATTTGCAATTTTTGTGACAAAATTTTTTGTAGAGAACGTTCATTGAAAAAAATGTATATAGTGTAACAGGGGGAGGTAAGTGGGGGGCTGAGGAATGAGCTGAATGAGGGTTTACATTATTATGGGATAATGTGGTGTTTGGTTTCCTCAAGTTCTCAAAAACACTTTTTTATGATTACCTTGGTAATGATTTTGGCAAAATAGTTTATCCAGAAATGTAAGTTTAGCAATAATAAACCTCATATTGTTCCTTTTTTATTTTTTTTCTGAAGGATGTTGAAGACTAAATGAAACTGCTTTTTGATTTCGACCAACAAAAAGGCTATTAAGACACCTGACATCTGTAGGTCTCATAATATTTTTGTGTAATATGTTATACCATGCCCTGTGCGCTCACATAAGGACATTACATTTTGGGTTTACTGGACCTTGTACTTCATTCTGCTTAATTTAGACCTGTTGTCCTCACTCGTGGACACTTTTATGTGCCATCTAGTGGCAATGAGACCACATTACACTAATCAATGTAAAAACAAGATGGCAGCCATCTCTGCCAGCCTTAGTAGCCTTAGTAAATAACCTCAGTAGTTTGATACGCCCTACAAATTTTTACCAGTTTTAGTAATGTAACAAGCTAAGACACTGTTAATTGAAAGTACTCATTTGAAGACATAAGGAATTTATCATCAGCTCATTGAAGGACATTGGGACATTATTATCGTTGACAGTGTTTAGTTTTTTTAAACTTATCATGTCCTACTAATCTCAAATAGCAAGGAGAAATTAAAAACCAAACAAAAGCTGGGGTCTCAGGAGGTCCTCATAAAGTTAATTAACAATAATAAAAGACATCTGTTCCTCACCAGTAAGGGTTATAGGTTGTTTTATTTTGTTGTTTTTTTACAAAGCACCTATTTAGTAAACCTGTTGCCTTTTTGTTCTTAAGATGTTAATATATCCTTCAAATTAATTTCAAGTAATGCTTTTACTGTTCAAATCAATCAATTTCTATCAATCAATTTTATTTATAAAGCCCAATATCACAAATCACAATTTGCCTCACAGGGCTTTACAGCATATGACATCCCTCTGTCCTTAGGACCCTCGCAGCGGATAAGGAAAAACTCCCCCAAAAAAAAACACGTTAACAGGGGGCAAAAAACAGTAGAAAAATCAGGAAGAGCAACTGAGGAGGGATCCCTCTTCCAGGACGGACAGACGTGCAATAGATGTCGTACAGAACAGATCAACATGATAAATTAACAGTAATCCGTATGACACAATGAGACAGAGAGAGAGAGAGAGAGATGCAGGACAGACGGTAATGACAGTAGCTTACAACAACATTAATGAAAGTAATAATATAATAATTATAATTACGGCTATTGTGGTACAATATGTTGAAAGTATATATTAATATCTGATAGTATACATATGTGACAATAATCATATGTGTATAATAACAGTAGAAGTATGACTAATGATAACAGCAGCAGGAGGCGGCATCTGGCAGGACCAGCAGCACCATAGACATATATACATATATATATATATACGTATATATGTCTATCAGCAGCACAACCACACACGTCACACTATAAATAAATTGCATATAGGTTTAGCATATAATAAAATCTACTGTACACCTTCTCCCCACACTGATTATGGGAGAGTTCACTTCCGCCTTCGCTCCGGTAGGTGGCAGCAGAGCTCTGCATAGACTCACACAGGACACAGTGAGGAAGAGCTGTGGGCGAGGCTTTACTGGCACAACAGCGCCACTTTTGAGCGCTTATCTACATCTCCAACAATAACAGACTGTTGAAGTTGTCAAAAAGTGGTCAAGGAAAACCAAGAGAAGAGTGCCAAAACCATAAAGCCTTCAGTCATATGTGTAAGGTACGTTATATCGTGTTAGTTCTCTTAAATGCTATTTAATAATGCGTGAAAGTGCAGCTAAAAACATGACCATTCACAGCTCGTTAGCAGAGTCCGTACCAACGGTTGCTAGGAGCTTAGCTTGCTAACGCCACTGGATCAACCAATTTACTACACTGTAGCTAGATTCAGTTCTTTAACGCCAATACGAGCTAACTAGAAAGTCTTTCAGCCTTCAAGTTACTTTGAGGTTTAACGTTGACATTTAGGTGTTACACTGAAGTCTGTGAGCCGTTATGTTTTACTGTAGGTCAGCTATGGAGGAATAGCTGTCAGGTTGATAGTGACAGGAGAGATGTTGACTCTGCAGACAGAACTAGCTAGTACTGGTCATCTTTTTCTGATACCAGAGGAAATATACAATGACAGCAATCAAACTGTGTTACCTTATGGCAATCATGACTTCATGGTATTTACTTACAGCACCAGAATAAAACCTATGTTAGAGTCAGTATACTGTTGCTGAAATTTCTAATCAACCTTTATATAGTTTTATCATCAATGTCAGAGGACAATATAAGTAGTTGAAGCAGTATTGACAGCTATCATACTGCGTATAGAAGAAAAACATGTAACTGGATGAAGAATCTCACCATTATCTTAGTTATTTTCAAAAGGGAGACTTTTTACACATACTTTCATTTAAAAAAAATGGTTTCAATTATAGTTATAAAACAGTTGTTTAACTAAAAACAAAAGCCCTTGTGTTTTCATTCCTGTAAGGGTCATTGTAACTGATAGAAATAACAATCATATAACACCATGATACCATGGCACCAGGGTATTTCCTGAGATGGTTATCATACCGTTGCAACCCTAATCTCATGGTGTTGTTAACCTTGAACTACTCTGTCTTAAATGGCTTCTAAAAAATATTTTTTGTTCTCCAGGTCAAAGATGGTTCAAGACAGTGCCCACATTCGGCAGCGGGGTGCCCAGGACTTTATGACATACTATGACTTTGCCTGTGCCAGACAGGAGTCAGTCCCTCTCCCTGCTGTCAAGATGAACCTTGACAAAGGGATGCTGGACTTTAATGGAGACAGGGTCAAACTCACAGACTGGCCGCCCATTCTCAGCTCCATCAGCATCAACAAACACCTGCACCACATTGCAATAAGTAGCACATATCAGGCTAGTCTGGCTTCTGGAGACGCAGGTAAGGTGGAAAACAAACCTGGTACATCAAGTAACAGTGGGAGGGGGGGGGGGGTTAAACAAAAAATGTATACCCTTCTAATTATTTATGTTGCTGAAACATGCACAAGATGAATTAAATTAGGAACTTGAATTACCTGCCAATTTTGGATATAAACATTAATCATATCACCACCAATTTCAGACAGAAGGTACTTTAAGTCTAGCCTCAGGAAGAGGATCCCAGCCATTCGCTCTAAGGATATGACATTTAAGTTGTGCAAGGCCCTGAGAGAGTGTCTGACTGTCTCCCACAACCTCAAGACTCTGCAGCTTAATGGACTTCCACTGAGAGAGAGGGATCTCATCACTTTAACAAAGGTAAAACCAGAATGAGAATATGATTTGCACAAAGGGATTTTATTGTTGTTGTTGTTTTTTTTCTTTTTACGTATTTGGAGAGACTGGCACAGAATCACAAGTTCATTTGCATTCATCCCTACTTTTCTCTTCACTTTCTGAGCTGTGTATGTTGAGTTGTAAACCCTGTTTACTATAATCTATGGTGAATATTCTCATCTTGGAGGAGGAAACAACTTTTGAGTGTTTGGGACGTAAAGCAGATGATCTGTGAAAGAGTGAAATTTGATAAAACCTAAATATATTTTATTTTTTATTCCAGGGTTTTGCAAAAAGTGTTTCCTTGGAAAACCTGTCTCTGGCCAACTGTCCAATCTCTGACGAGGGCTTAGAGAGTAGGTTTATTCACAGTTTTCGTTCCCTTTATTGTTTAGAAAGCCTTAGCAGGATTGTACTGTATGTAAGCATTTTGTCTTTGTAAATATCATTTTCTTGTGTTTCAGTCATTTGCCAAAGTGTTAAGTACTCTACAAGCATCAGGACAGTAGATTTTACAGGATGCAATCTCACCTGGAGAGGGGCAGAACATATGGCCAACATCATCAAGGTACAATACATCCATGTTATGGATTATTATAGTGTAAACCCAGACCCTAATTCAAAATGACCTGTATTTAAAAAAATAAATATTTTAAGTGTGCATTTTTTCTCAGCATCAGGGAATGCAGAGGCATGGTACTGCATGGGCAGAGTCTCTGAGGTATCGGCAGCCACAGTTTGAGGGAATGGGAGGTCTCCGCCGTGTCACCCTGAACTGTAACACTTTGATTGGGGATCGGGGTGCTGCTGCTCTCGCGCATGAACTGGCCGAGGACCTCTGGGTTAAAGGTCAGTAGGTGTGTGTGGGTTTGAGAGATAAAATGAGACAAAGAGATACTTATTTTTTTGTTGCTGTGGAATTTTGCTCAGGTTTTTTGTTTCTGTTTTGTGAACAGCTGTGGACTTACAGAGGTGTGGTCTGTCCAATGAAGGAGCTCGCCGTTTGCTCGAAGCCTTGAAAACGAACTCTGCTCTTTGTGTGCTGGATATACGAAGTAACCCTTTAGTTGGTAAGAAAGTATCCCAACCAAATCCTTACATTTTCTAGATTGTTTTCACACTGCATAGAGCTTTAGTTAGTATGATAAATTATTGGTATGTTGTTTGTTCCATACATAGATTGTGTATAAAGGTGGGCGACGCACCTCCACTTCCTCCGTCTGTATAAAAGTGAGGCCAAATTATTCTGATTAGTTCAGGTCATTTCGAGCCAGAGTCTGCAAATCAGCGATGGACAAGTGGAGCTGTGGTATTGAGTTACTGCTCATACACCCTCTGACCCACACAGCTGTCAATCATGACGTCACACCCCCTTTTTATAGCATCAAATAACTAATTAAAACCAAACTTATCAGAAAAAACAGACACAAATTTATTTGACATGTCCTTTGATTTTTTTTATTTTGGGCCAAGTCCCATTTGTAAACATTGAGGGGGGAAGGTTTATGACCTTAACTGCAGCCAGCCACCAGGGGGTGTTTGCAGTGTTGTGACTTCACTTTTGGGGAGCTGTCATCAGAGACCGCGTTGATAAACGAGACTGCTTACTTTCGAGTCATTTACTGTACCTGTGTTTCGTAGGTTTCACCACTGCCCTGTCAATTTAGGAGACTAGTGACAGGTCCGGAGTCTATTCATTTTAATATGAGGAGCGAACGTGAGCACAGATTATGACCGATTCTTTAGCGGCACACTCACTGAAGTAAATGCTGGAACTGTTTTTCACAAGCTACATATTTCCTGAACACTCGAACAGCATTTTTCAGACAGACAAATCAGGAGAAAATTTGTTTGAGACCTGTCTCAGCAACACACTCTCAAAAGATACAGCAACAACTGATATGAGCTTGTACTAAGTTGATATCAGATATTAAGCTAGCTGATAAATGCCAGCAGCAAAACAAGGCACTAACATTAAATTTGTACAGTATATAGTGTTGTATTGTTTTAAATCTGCTTGTGTCCATCCACACAACATTTACAACACTTCAAAACATGGTGAAGGGATATAAGGGAGAGGCGGCCGCGCCCATTTAGGAGACCAGAAGTGTGTACCATTTCTTACCATCTTTTGTTGTAGAGCATCTTCGCTGTCATGCTGTCCATCATTATATATACAATCACTGGTTCCACAAAGCATTTTTGTATTGTTAGCGTAATAAAGATTGCAGCCTCTAGGTGCAGCTAGCGCACTGTTAGATTTTTATTTAGCTGTGTTCCCAGTGCATACTCATTATAACCACGTTTTGAGTAAGTAGTGTTTTCATACAACAAATTTTTTTTTTACATTTTTAGACATATATTTTTCCTTGGTAAATGTTTCTTTTCCCTTTACAGACAAGGTCCTAATTAAAACTATACTAGAGAAAGTACTGATGAATGCTGATGCACAGTCACCAGAGGTGAGTGTCTGGGGCTAATGTTATTATTGAAAGTCTAAGTGATAGAGTGGTGTCTTTGCTTCATATTTGTAACCAAACTGTGCCCATGTCTTGTGTTTTCCTGATGTTGTGCTGCAGTACTACTGGATCAAGCCTGCAGCCTCAGAGCCACAGAGAGCTTCTGGTCCAAAGAGGCGAGCTCTACCCAGTACAGTCAGAGGAAAAACTACATTCAGGATAGGTATATGCATACATTTTTTTCTTCAAGGTCACTGTATCCCTAGTCAGATAAAACATAATGCAGATATTTGATCAGTCCATAAAAACATAACTTTTATCTTTTATTAACATTTGGAGAGGGTTTTATGACAAAAAAGTGTTTAGTTTTCCCATACTGACCTTAACTGTCTAAGTTGCTAGTGTCAAATAATTTCAGATTTTCCGACTCTCAAACTTCTAATTTGGCATTTAGACATAGTTGATACGCAAATTTGCCCCGTCTTCAAACTGCATAAGTGCCTAACCTTCAGTGTTGGATCTCTTTGAGTCTATTTAAGATAGTGTCTATTATCAAATACTCATATTGTCTCTTTCTGACTTCTCACCCTTTGGCTTTTAAGTCATCTGGAGACATGGTAAGACCGTCATGTTGTTCTCCCCTTGTTACTACAGGCAGCTCTGCGGACCAGAGCAAAAAATAAGTCCACATTTATTTATATGACAAAATCCTGTAACACTTTTAGATACTTTTATTTGTATACCCTGTAGTAAATATCAAAAGCAAAAGATGAGGAGTGCCATGCTGTCTCATAACTGATACAGTACAGTTCCTGGACTCATCAGTGTCTATTTGCTTTTGCTTGTGATGTTAAGACCCTGCTTTTTAGATGTAAAGTACCTTATGGATCCACACAGTATATCACCCACTTAGTGCCAGAGTCTGTGTCCTCGTTCTACACCACAGCCTAATAGCCAGTGCTCCCAGAGGAAAACCTTGTAGCCCAAAGCTCTCCATTTCCAGTCCTTTACATGCTCTCTCTCTCTCTCTCTGGTGCAGCCCCTCGTAAAGGATCATCTCCTTCAGGACGGAGTTCAGGCATTGCTCAGACACAGAAACCCTATTCCCGCTCCAGCTGTGTGCCTTGGCGTGCTGCTGCACGAGCTGGACGCCAGAGGTGAGGAGATGTTGGCAAACCAATTTACTTTTAGTTAATTTTTAGATTGAAGACAGCCTATTGCTAGAACAGTTTCTGGCTTCATTACGGAACATGTCTCCTCAAAAAACTAGAATAGAACATACTGTAAGTTTTATGTCCCTCAATTACAGTACACCTCCTTTATTTAGAAAACAATCACCAGGTATAACTGTGATGGTGCTCAGTGAATCTTAGACTAATGTTATGTTGCCTTTGTTGCAGAGGTATGCCTCCTGGAGTTTGTGTGATAGATCAAAGCTTTGAGGTGAGTTTTCTTTTGTTTATGTGCAGTGTATTACTATTAAAAATGACCAAAAGTTGAAAACGGATCAGAACTCTGACAAGATCTGTCAAAAAAAAACAACTTCCCCTGTTAAAACATATGGT
This sequence comes from Epinephelus moara, assembly GCF_006386435.1. NCBI lineage: Eukaryota > Metazoa > Chordata > Actinopteri > Perciformes > Serranidae > Epinephelus > Epinephelus moara. Next base: position 30,122,107 of record NC_065513.1, on the reverse strand, counting down.
TTTCATCAGGGTGCAGCTACCGTAAAGGTTACTGTGGAGTCGGAATCAGAGCAAGAGGAGGGTGAGGAGGAGGAAGAAGTGGTGGTGGAAGTGGAGCAGGGACCATCTTCTCTTAGTCTCCAGGACCGAATCACTGAACGGCAGTTTAAACACATACAGGTAGGTCACATATGGCTAGTTCCCAAACTGGAACTTTTTAAGTGTTGAGGACAAGACAAAGCTTTTTGGACTTCATCAGTTTGCTTTGAAGAACTTAGAGCATGCTGTGTATGTGTGTGTGTGTTGTTATGCACGCCCTGCAGATGGAGCTAAAGGAGTGTCGTCTGAGGCTGGCAGAGGAGCGCAGAGCCAGACTGAAAGCTGAGTCAAGGCTCATGGAGGTAATGATGATCTCAGCAGTGCTGACATATGATTTTTTTGTCTGTAATCTATTTTTATTTTGTTTTCCTTCTGTGCAGCAGTAGCCGGTTTGCATTTTCTTGTAGTTTGTGGACATTGCTATAGCATTAGTTAGTTCTAGAGATCGTGTCAATGCCATACTTGATGTAATGACACAGCAGGATCTTTATTCCATGCTAACATTAGATAGCTTGAGGGTCAGCCAAGATGGAGTGGGTTTTGGATAATTATGGTCATTATACCTCTAGATTAAGTGCTGATTGTTAAATCTGAGACTGGGAGAAAGTTCCTTTGATGATCCCGCAATTATATCTCAACAGACAGTCCAAAGTTTTAAGTTACAGCTCTGTATTATGTTCAAAAATGGTTTTGTAAATGAAAAGCTCAAGAGACTGGCTTTTATTCTTTCTTTTTCTTATGCATATACAGTTTGAGTTGGAGAATGCCCGTCTTCGTGACACCAACCTCTCCCTGTCAGAGGCACTTGCAGCCACCGGCTCTGCATCAGCACCACCTGCTCTCGGTGCTCTTGAAGATGAGGCAGTTCTGGAGAGCATTGAAAGTTCATTTACAAAGTTCCATGCTTTCCTGGATCTGCTCAAGGATGCAGGGTGGGTATTCGTTACACTGTCCAAAACAGCATCTGTCTTTTGACTTGGACTGGTGCCTATTTGGCTCTAGGGTCGAGGTGATTTAAAGAAAGTCTTAATTTAGCTATACAACTTTCAGTTTCATTTTGCAACACTGGGTGTTCCATTCTTAGGTCATTTGTTTGGTTCAAGTTTCCACACCCAGGATCTGTTACATACCCTGCGTCAAAGTGGAGTTCTGTTCTGACAGAATCCCCACAGAGAGTTGTTTTGATTTCATTTAACTATTCCTGTTTCTCCTTGTCATATATTTCTTTTATCTAAGGTTGTTTTCGGTGCATTTCTTTTAGGACCACTATAGCAGTTGTTAGTATTGAACTGTTTACTTTTTTAGTTAAATGTGATGCCTTAAAATTGCTTATTGTGTCAACCAACAGCACAAAACCTTTTTTGCATTATATAAGTAGCACATGTTTGATATTTTTTTCAAAGTACTGCAAACATTGCATGGTTGACTCCCAGCAGCTCTCCCTACACTCCCAGTATGAAACCCTAGGCAGGTTTAAGTAAATAAAACAAGCCAAGTATGCACTACTTGCCCGACACAAATGAGCAAACGTGAAGACCAATGACAGATGAGAGTTAGACATTTTGCACAAGTCCAATGTAATACTTGTATTGCTCTGTGTGCTAGTTTTCTAAGTTGGCTAACCTGTCAGCCATAAGCTGATAATATTGTCTGTCAAGGCTTTGTTGCAAGATAAAGATTGCGGCACGCAGCTTTAATATTTATTGATCAAGTACTTGGTTAATTTACTTATCATTTTAGTTCAAATTTTGTTGATGGTGCAACTACAGATGTAGTAGTACAGAAAAAGAGGACATCTGATATTGATACATCATGAAACTTGCTTATGTATGGAAAACCACATCAAGTTGTATAACTGATGTCCATCATACTGGATTGCCTGATAATCATAAGTCAAAGAGGAACCGTCAAGTAATTCAAGACCTGTTTTGGATTCATCCTTTCATGTGACTGAGGGTTTGATGGGGGCTGGGCTGCTTTCTGCAAACTAACCTTTTACTGTAGATGTGTGTTGGATTTCTGTTTCATTCTGAGGTGTCCCTAAATAACACAGGTCTGTTTGTTCTGGTCTTGTTGGTTTCCTGGAACTGAGCGTAGTTCAGAGAAGAGTTTCACGTTGACAGGATGAGTTTCACTGTGACAGAACCAATAGTTTGTTTATGTAAGCCTGTCATTTTTGACATCTTCTTTGATTGTTTCATTGATTCATCCTCAAGGGCCATTAAAGGATGCTGAGTTGTTCTGAAATTAGGGCCATAAGGTGCAGTAAATAGGTGGGGACCAGAATTTGCCCAGTATTGTTTTACTATGCTGCCGTCTTTGCTGCTTACATTTATGCATCAGCAGTGTATCCTGCATTGATGCAAACATTGCATGGTTGACTCCCAGCAGCTCTCCTTGAACTCCCAGTACAAAACCATAGGTAGATGTTTAAAGTTAATAAGCTCAGACCAGTATGCACTACCTGCCCAGCATAGAGTAAGGGTTAATGACATATAAGCGTCAAATATCTTAAAAGAGACCCAAATATTTTATGCCTCTGTTTGGCAGTATGTCTTCAGGTTGTCTGTCCGTACGTCCCATTCTCGTGAAGGCGATATCTGAAGAAGGCCTCGAGGGAATTTCTTCAAATTTGGCACAAACATCCACTTGGACATGAGGATGAACTGATTAGATTGACATTCATGATCACTGTTTCTGTTTTTGGCCATAAGTCAAGAATTAATACACTAACTGTGACAAAATTTTACACAGATGTCCAACAAGACAAAATGATGAAGTGATTGTGACATCATAATGTTCTGTAAAACACTTCTCTGGCTGTTATTCAACATCATATCTTAGGAATAGAAGGGGAGACATTTAGTTAGGTACTAACTACTTTGATGTGCACCTTGAAATTGTGGTGATTGTCTGCTGCCAAATTGGTAATGTGTGTGAAACATACATGGTATAGAATTTGTAGCTTTGCAGCAACATCCATATTTAAAGCATTGTCTGCTGTCATGACTGCATATGAGCCTGACAGACATAGATAACTGCAACTTGACTGGTTGGTGGTAATTCTAGTTTTTCAGGAGTTGGTGATCCAAGCAAGGGCTACGATACGAGGAATAAGTGGACTTTTTATAAAGGACATATTGCACAACTCCAGTGCTGCTTGGTGTCATGTAGTTTTCTGACTTGGCAAACATGTCAGTCATAAGCTGATAACACTGTCTGTCAAAGCTTTGGTGCATGACAAACATCGCTTAATGCAGCTTTAATATTTGTTGAAAAGCTACTTGATCAACTTATCATTTTAGTTCTGATTTCTTCGATGGTGCAACAGTAGATGAATTTTGTAATATTTGTTCCAAACTAGTGCTGATTGGTTCAGAAAAATACTTAATCAGTTCCTACTCCCATTATTACTCTCTGTTTGACTGGTCGTTTGTCACTTGAATTTGTTTAGTTTTAGTTAGTTTAGTTTATTTACTTTATTAATCCCCCTGAGGGGAAATTCAATGTTTTCACTCTTGCTTGTCAATTACACACAGGTCCGAAAGACACACACATGCACAAACAGGACCTATACATGCACAAAGTGGAGAGATGTCAGAGTGAGGGGGCTGCCCTTGGTGAGGCGCCCCGAGCGGTTGGGGGGTTCGGTGCCTTGCTCAAGGGCACCTCGGCAGTGCCCAGGAGGTGAACTGGCACCTCTCCAGCCACCAGTCCACGCTCCATATTTTGGTCCGGACGGGGACTCGAACAGGCGACCCTCCGGTTCCCAACTCAAGTCCCTACGGACTGAGCCACTGCCGCCCCACAATTTGCTGCTGTCCAGCACTGTGGCATCTGTCAGCTGTCAGTGAGCTGTCGAACTGTTATCTATCTGCTGCTCAGTTGATGTGACACATCGTCTGCTGCGCAGAGGGTGAGAGTGGCCAGAAAAGAAAAGCATGCTTGCTTGCATACTGTTAAATGTGATCGAATCACATGGACAAATACAGAATACAATCGGTATTTTTGGCATGCTGCATTTGACATACTGTGTATCAGGAGTGACACACTAAATCGTTTTCTGACATACTACATAGTATGGTAGTGTGTGCAATGGAACTCACAGCTTTTGTGGATTCATTAAAGGGGAACTAAAAAAAATTTCAACCTGGGCCCTATTTTCCGATCTACTTTTGTCTAAATGACTGATAGGATGTTCAATATTTGACATTTCTCCAGTACGACGCTAGGACTGACCTGCCTGCAGCCCGTGAGCGCGTGCTATATTAAATAATAGGGCACTCAAACAACGTCAAAATACGTCCACTTAAAGTGCTTTTTTTTTAACACAGATAGGCTCGCATTGTTAGTATAATTATCTGACAACATAACGGAAAGGAGAAATGAACGTCTGTGTTTACCTTTAGCTGGATTCGGACTAGACTCACAAGTCAGTCTTTAGACGCTTTGCTTAACTAAAGACTGATGACTTTCTCCCTGATTTTGTGTTTAGATGGGCGGATACAATTTCAGAGTTTAAAAAAACTTCCTACGTTGCAGAACCAATAGTAAATCCGCAGGGCGGTCCTTCGGTGGCTCGCTGAACTCTTGTGCTTGTAAACATAGTCCCTCTAGAAACACGTGTAGCGGTATACAAAATGGCTCAGCCGTGCTCGCAGAAAATGCCGTGAAAGTTAGTGGATGTTTGTGGCGTTTGCGGCGACACATTCTCACCAACTAAAAGAAACAAACATAATCTTTTACAAGGCCATGACTCATCCGTCTGGCCGGACTATAACGTTAGAGGGAAACGCCTTGTTCCTTACAAATACTTCCGGGTAGAAAACCAGCAGAGCTTTTAGCTATATCTATAGCCTATATATCACATTTTTCACATCACTGTATCACCGTTTAGACTAATCCGATGTTTGTAAAGTCTATAAACACAATGATTGAACAAACATTACTATTTCTGTGTGCACGTTTAGCTGGGCTGAGCTTTAGCTGTTAGCAGTTAGCGCTGTCTGTAATAGGTAATAACTCATTAAACGGTCCGTGAAAAAAATATCTTTTCCAGCGGATATCTTAGTTACAACATGATTGAGCTAGCAAAGCAGTTTTGTGTTGCTATGTGTGGTATTTATTCAGTTTTGGGAAATCACGATGTCTAGAAAGCATCAGTGGCTGCAGCTGACAGGGACAGCTAACACTAGCAGCAAAGCTAACATCAGGACGTCATCTGTTAAAAGCCTCCCGTTGTCGGATACGACATGAAACTACTCCAGTTAGCTCAATCATGTTGTAACTAAGACATCCGCTGAAAAAAATATTTTCTTCACGGATGAGCACACGTTTGATAAAATGGAGTTAAATCTCTCGGCATCCATTTTCAAGCTCTCTGTGTGTTTGTTTCCTTGCGGACGAGAAAAGGGGGAGCGCACATTTCCGAGAAGGCGTGTCCTTTTCAAAAGTGCAAGAGGCGTTGCTTTGTTGCCGGCTGTTTTCGCCGGTGTGTTAAACACACTTTAGAAAGGAGTGTCCCCAGACTATCAGAAGGCGGAGATCTCTGATTGTCTGGTGGCGAGACTAGATTCGGACATGTTCCTCTGCCTGTTGCTGCTCCCTCTTGCTCCTCGTCCGCTCTTCAGTTTCAATGAGTAGAGTCCGTGTACGTCTGTGTACTCCGTGTTTAAATAAATACGGCCGGTCATCAAATTCAAATGGCTCATCCATATCCAGTTGGTCAAAATCGGGTAAAAATTCAGACATGTTTGTTGTGGCAAGTCAAAACACTCACTCAGAGAGTGAAAGCCTGGCTCTGAAATCTCACGTCTCACGAGATTTGAGTTGTTGCAGGAAGTTACCGCTGGAGTGGCCTTATAAACGCGAGGAGTTACTCTGTTTGGAGTAGTCATAGCCATTTGAATTTGATGACCGCCCATATTTATTAGAACACGGAGTACATGGACGCAGAGCCGGACGAGCAGAGAGAGGGAGCAGCAACAGGCAGAGGAACATGTCCGAATCCAGCTAAAGGCAGTGTTGTAGTGGAAGGTATACACAGGCATACAGGGTATGCCCACTTCTTTTTCTGGCCATTTACAGTATTACCACCTATCAGCCAAAAAGTCATTGTAATATATAAGAGAGTATACCCACTTCCTCCACACTAACCTACCCGTCTACATAGTAGTATACCCACCTCATCAACTACCACTACACCACTGGCTAAAGGTAAACACAGACATTCATTTCTCCGAGCCTATCTGTGTGAAAAAAATGCACTTTTAGTGGACATATTTTGATGTTGTTTGACACTGTCTGAGTGCCCTATCTTACTAAATAATGACGAAAACTCTGTCTGTGTGTGTGTCTGTGTGTCTCTTCCACGTTTTTCTCCTCACTGACTTCGTCAATCCATGTGAAATTTGGCACAGTGGTAGAGGGTCATGGGAGGATGCGAATGAAGCAATATTACATCAATTGGCCAAAGGGGGGCGCTATAGCAACCGATTGAAATTGCAAACTTTGAATGGGCATATCTCATGCCCCGTATGTCGTAGAGACATGAAACTTTGCACAGAGATGCCTCTCCTCATGAGGAACAAATTTGCCTCAAGAACCCATAACTTCTGGTTATATAGATTTTCCACCATTTTGAATTTTTTGAAAAACACTTCAAATCGATCTCTTTCTACGAAGTTTGACTGATTTGCATGAAACTTGGTGAACATAATCTAGGGACCAATATCTAAAGTTCCCTCTTGGCAAAAGTCAGAAAACTTACTAAAACTGAGCTTCTATAAGGCAATGAATATTGTGGCGGACGTGGCTCATCACATAAAGGTGTATGGTGTAAGGTGTAAGGTGTATGCTTGTGTTCTCTTTTTTTCTCTCTCCATTTAGCCATGTTTAATGTGTGTTTAATGTGTTTAATGTGTGTTTTGAATCAACTAAACTTTACAGCACTTCACAGAAACCCCGCCGACGACTAGCGTTTTGGAAGTGTAACTGCAGAGTGACACAGACACACCACTGTACAAATATAAATGCTCACAACGGCGCAGTTGACTTGCATAAGCTACAGCGTAGGGTCTGCCGCACAACTATAAATCCTGCTTAAAAGGGCCGTCCGGACCAAAAAAAATATGGAGCGTGGACTGGTGGCTGGAGAGGTGCCAGTTCACCTCCTGGGCACTGCCGAGGTGCCCTTGAGCAAGGCACCGAACCCCCCAACCGCTTGGGCCGCCTCACCAAGGGCAGCCCCCTCACTCTGACATCTCTCCACTTTGTGCATGTATAGGTCCTGTTTGTGCATGTGTGTGTCTTTCGGACCTGTGTGTAATTGACAAGCAAGAGTGAAAACATTGAATTTCCCCTCAGGGGGATTAATAAAGTAAATAAACTAAACTAACTAAAACTAAACAAATTCAAGTAACAAACGACCAGTCAAACAGAGAGTAATAATGGGAGTAGGAACTGATTAAGTATTTTTCTGAACCAATCAGCACTAGTTTGGAACAAATATTACAAAATTCATCTACTGTTGCACCATCGAAGAAATCAGAACTAAAATGATAAGTTGATCAAGTAGCTTTTCAACAAATATTAAAGCTGCATTAAGCGATGTTTGTCATGCACCAAAGCTTTGACAGACAGTGTTATCAGCTTATGGCTGACATGTTTGCCAAGTCAGAAAACTACATGACACCAAGCAGCACTGGAGTTGTGCAAAATGTCCATTACAATAAGTCCACTTATTCCTCGTATAGTAGCCCTTGCTTGGATCACCAACTCCTGAAAAACTAGAATTACCGCCAACCAGTCAAGTTGCAGTTATCTATGTCTGTCAGGCTCATATGCAGTCATGACAGCAGACAATGCTTGAAATATGGATGTTGCTGCAAAGCTACAAATTCTATACCATGTATGTTTCACACACATTACCAATTTGGCAGCAGAGAAGAACTATACAATCACCACAATTTCAAGGTGCACATCAAAGATCAGTGTCACCAATTCAGTACCTGACTAAATGTCTCCCCTTCTATTCCTAAGATATGATGTTGAATAACAGCCAGAGAAGTGTTTTACAGAACATTATGGTGTCACAATCACTTCATCATTTTGTCTTGTTGGACATCTGTGTAAAATTTTGTCACAATTAGTGTATTAATTCTTGACTTATGGCCAAAATCAATCACAGTGATCATGAACTTCAACCACCAAAATCTAATCAGTTCATCCTCATGTCCAAGTGGATGTTGCTAGCAGCAAAGACGGCAGCAAAGTAAAACAAGACTGGGCAAATTCTAGTCCCCACCTATTTAATGTACCTTATGGCCCTAGTTTCAGAACAACACAGCATCCTTTAATGGCCCTTGAGGATGAATCAAGGGAACAACTGAAGAAATAAATTCAAATAAAAAGTAGATAATAATAAATCATCTATTTGTTCTGTCACTGTGAAACTCATCCTGTCACTGTGAAACTCATTCTGTCACTGTGAAACTCCTCCTGTCACTGTGAATTTCTTCTTTGAACTAGGCTCAGCAACAGGTTTCCAAATACAGGAAACCAGCAAGAACTGAGCAAACAAACTTGTGTCATTATGGGGCACCGCAGAACGAAACAGAAATCCAGCACACATCTACCATAAAAAGTCAATTTACAAAAAGCAGCCCAGCTTTGTCAGCTTCTACCTATGCCAATCCCCAATGCCTGTGTGCAGTTTCACAAAGATTGACCACGTCAGTGAGTTGAAAAACGTGGGGCAGACAGAATGATTGACTGACAGAATGACACACTGACAGTTTCTGTGATTATGTACAGCATACCATACCATGACTTAGTCATACCAAAAATTTGGGGAAAAAAAACAAAAAAAACAAACATTGGGCCACAGGGAGAGCCACAGCGATCAGTCACATTTTAGACATTTGTAAGCATTTTTCTGTTGTTATAGCGCCACCCAGTTGCCAATTAGAATTAAATTTCTCCAGTCACCTTGAGGTGTCCTGTATCGTGTCCCATACCTACCAAGTTTAGTAAAAGTCGATATAGCGGTTAGGCCTAGATAAGAAATTAGCTCTCTAGCGCCCCCATTTTGTTTGATGGGGTCAATAATTGGGGGGGGTTCCCCTCAGATTATGTGTGGTCATATGCCTACAAAGTTGTGTGGTGATCGGTGAAACCCTTGAGATGTTTTTTTTTTTTGTTTTTGTTTTTTTATTTACTTTATTTATTTATTTATTTATTTACTTTCCCTGAGGGGAAATTCAATGTTTTCACTCTTGCTTGTCAATTACACACAGGTCCGAAAGACACACACATGCACAAAGTGGAGAGATGTCAGAGTGAGGGGGCTGCCCTTGGTGAGGCGGCCCGAGCGGTTGGGGGGATCGGTGCCTTGCTCAAGGGCACCTCGGCAGTGCCCAGGAGGTGAACTGGCACCTCTCCAGCCACCAGTCCACGCTCCATATTTTTTGAGGTCCGGACGGGGACTCGAACAGGCGACCCTCCGGTTCCCAACTCAAGTCCCTACGGACTGAGCCACTGCCGCCCCACAATTTGCTGCTGTCCAGCACTGTGGCATCTGTCAGCTGTCAGTGAGCTGTCGAACTGTTATCTATCTGCTGCTCAGTTGATGTGACGCATCGTCTGCTGCGCAGAGGGTGAGAGTGGCCAGAAAAGAAAAGCATGCTTGCTTGCATACTGTTAAATGTGATCAGATACACAAGGACAAATACAGAATACAATCGGTATTTTTGGCATGCTGCATTTGACATACTGTGTATCAGGAGTGACACACTAAATTGTTTTCTGACATACTACATAGTATGGTAGTGTGTGCAATGGAGTGCCAATGGAGCTTTTGTGGATTCATTAAGATGAAATGGGTATCCTCTCATGTGACTGAGGGTTTGTTGGCAATGGGCAGGGCTACTTTCTGGAGACTGACCTTTTACTGTAAACGTGTGTTGGATTTCATTTTCGTTCTGAGGTGCCCTTAAATAACAGGTCAGTTTGTTCTGCTCGTGCTGGTTTCCTGTATTTGTAAACCTGGATGAGTCAGGATGAGTTTCACTTTGACAGAACCAATAGTTGATTTATTTAAGCCTTTAATTTTTTTGTCATAAATTCCTTATCTACTTTTGATTTGAATTTATTTCTTCAGTTGTTTCCTTGATTCATCCTCAAGGGCCATTAAAGGATGCTGTGTTGGTTTGACGCCAGGGCCATAAGGTGCAGTAAATAGGTGCATACCAGAATTTGCCAGTATTGTCCTTAAACATGGGCTAGGTCTAAACTTTGCTGCTATGTTTGTTTCCTGCTTTCACTTTGCATCATCAGCAGTGTACAGCTGATTTCCCAGGGTTTTCTGTATTGATAAAACAACCGACATTCCTTTCTTCTTTTGGAGTTTTGAGAAATCATTCTGACTCATTTGTTCCTCATGTTCCCCTTACTGTTTTACCCTTTTACTCAGCGAATAGAATTAAACCAGTATACCTGCAGTTTGGCCCTTTTAAGCAGGATTTATAGTTGTGCGGCAGACCCTATGCTGTAGCTTATGCAAGTCGACTACGCCGTTCTGAGCATTTATATTTGTACAGTGGTGTGTCTGTGTCACTCTGCAGTTACACTTCTAAAACGCTAGTCGTCGGCGGGGTTTCTGTGAAGTGCTGTAAAGTTTAGCTGATTCAAAACACACATTAAACACACATTAAACATGGCTAAATGGAGAGAGAAAAAAAAGAACACAAGCACACAAATCAGCTTCACTATAACTCGCAGCATTCACAGACAAACACTTGTCTTTATCTGGACACATTTTCCCCACAAATATAACATGCTAATGTTTTTAGCACAAGCCTATGGCATTTTACATTGTATAAATTAGCCGAGCAGCTAGCAAACTTTCCCTCTTTTCATATGAAGCCAGGGACAACAGCAACATTTAACAAAGGCAACATTACAAAATTCGGCTACATTACAACTCACAAGGTTCACCAACAAAACAACTGTCCTATACTGAACACGTTTTCCAAACAAATATAACATGCTAACATTATTAGCACAAGCCTATGGCATTTTACATTGTAGAAATTTGCCACGTGATGAGCAGAGATTCCCTCCTCAATGCTTTGTTTCGACTGAGGGAAATGGTTTCAGCTTACAAACATAGACAGGAGGTCAGCGTCGCCAAGATGTGTGGTTACAAATCTGGGGATTTGCACATCAGGCTATGGCGTAGGTTACAGCGTCGATTCGAAGCAGAAGTATGAATTCTGCCTTACTCTGCATCGTATATTCTCCATTGTTACCTTGTTGTGACTCCTTTTTGAAACACATTGAAAGATTGAGGTCTACACAGCAGAAGATATTAGTAAAAGTATTTGTACAAAATTGCTTTATAATCCTGGAATATTACAGTATGAGCAAGCCACAAGCGCAAAGACAGTTGTTGCTATGGATGCTGTTTAGCAGCAGGATGCATTTTACCAGCACATTTACTACCAATTAATTACATCTTCAGTTAATTGTAATGGATGTGGTATCTCAGTGACATTTGTTTGCATTTGCTGTGGAAAAAGGCAGCTCATATTCATTAACTTTTACCAATTCAGTATCTCAGATGAAGAAATGTTTTTGCCCTTTAAGTTTCATTGATTTTTTTTTTTTTCTGTAGCCTCGGTCGGCTAGCTTCGATGGCTGGAATTGACAAGTCAGATTTCCACCCTCTGGGAAGACCTCAGCTTTCATCTACGGTGGGACCATATTTGGATGGTGCAGCATCACTGACTGGAGGGCAGTATCAGGATGTTTGGGCAAAGACTGATGCGTCATCTTTGGTAAAGGTACGCAAAGCAATGTTTGAGATACGTTTGCCCCGATGTCGTTGTGTTATACCCTCAGTTTTATCTTTCCATTTAGTTTGTAGCTTGTAGTTTCAAGACCACAAATCCATAATTTTGCAAATGTTGCATTTTGGTTTAAGGATGATTTATTTCACAGCACCATAAAAGTACAAAACAAACTGATAAGCGCCATCCTTAATCTCAGACTGAGAACCCATATAAGCCCAAACTATTTTTAATTTATTATGGTCTGCAAGATTTTAGTGTTGTCAAAAATGTCATCCCACAAAGTGTTGTCCCGCAATGTCACTCATTTCACTAAAAGAACTGGAGTTACACAAATAACCTCAAGTTTTGACTGATGCCTCTGTTATCATGTCTTCTGTTGATTTGTTATAGTTCCTGAGTGTCTCTCTGTCTTAAGTAGAAGCACTAAATTCATGGGCTGTATCCAATCAATAACTTGAAAAGGTTAATTTAATAATTTGTCCTTTACTCCATTTTTCTCATCAAAACCTCCAATTTCATTCTTTAGGTAGGCAGCGTCCTGCCTGCTCCCCCTGATAGACCGGTGGACATCACCACACCAAGATCTTCATCTTCTGTCAAGGAGTTTTTGCGTGAAGACAGGCCGCTAGATGTGACCTTCAATCGAGCTTCCGGACCTGCGGGAGACCCTGGTGTGGTTGGAGAAGAGGAACCAGATAAATATTCAAAGCCTGAGACCCAGCATGACTCAGGTTCTGAGAAATCCTTTAAGGTTTCCTTCAATAAAACTTTCCAGACTCAGTCAAGTCACCCTAAGAGCAACAGCAACTCCCACCGAAGCAACGGTTCTCATGGATACAGCTTCAACAACAGCTATGCCAACAGTCATGCTTCCCGGTCATGCAACGGGTCTCATGGTGGATCGTCGGTAAGGTCGAGTGTTAGCGACATTATCAGTGACAAGGCAGAGTCTTTGGGATCAGTAAGGTCAAGGAACAGGGGAGAGGGAAGGCTGGTGACAGCAGGTCAGTCAGGGTCAGAGGGGTTGGAGAGGAGAGCGTATCCTGGGAGGGAGACTCTGGAGCAGATCAGGTCTCTGGGCTCTCTGGGACGGCAGTCAGATGATGAATCCTTCTGACCTACTGACCAGTAGAATATGAAGAACTCCGATCTCTGTGCCTTCTCAAAGGTTTTTCTGTTATTTTGTATGTATGATGTAGATTTTATACATCTCTTTTTAAGGTACAGATTTATTTTTAAATATTCAAAGAAAGAAAGACCAGAAAGTTTTTTAATTTTAAAGAGAGAGGACATGGGAAGTCAATGAAACATCTTGTTGCATTGAAGTCAAAGTAGACGTAGAGTTGAATGTCCTACCAAATAGACTGTTATAGACTGAGACGTGAAAAATGTAATGTGACCGAAAAGCAATGTATGATGCATCTTGCACTCGTACAGTGCGTACAGTGATTAATTCAGCAAAGTGTAATAGTAAATATTTGGGTCTCCATGGTAACTCCACCTCAGTCAATCTGCAAATCAAGTTCTTCCCGATGTGACACCGTTTCATGTGGGAATGCATCAGACCTCAGGGGAAAATGATCTCAAGCCATTTCAAAGGAGTTTTTAGAGTTTTGACAGATATTTGATTTGTCCATTTCTAAAAAATCTATGATGTAGAATTGTAACACTTGTTGTTCCTGTTAGGATATTCAGCACCTTAGAATTTATATTTTTTTAATAAACATGTCAGCAGTTTGACAGTGTGTTTCTGATTTTCAAAATTCAAAATTTAAGAACTGTACTGACAATCTAAAGTCAGAAATATTAGAAATGCACCATCAAAGTACATCATGAGCCTGGTATTGCACTAATTTACTAGTAAATTTCACACTTTGACAAGTTTTAAAATATGCCCCAATGTACCAGGGTGTCTGCAAGACCTTAAAATATCTTAAATGCCTTAAAATATTATACTTAAAGTCATTAGTCTGAAATTTGAATTTGTGAGGTCTCAATTGCCACAAATATTTTATTGAATTTTATTTATTCATCTTTTAGTTTCATTTTGAGTCAAACTCTTGTGTGAAAGCCCACATTTTTGACGTTACAAACCTTTAAACCTGCCACTGAATCTAAAACTGTCTTTCACTTGATACTGTCACTCACCTGTTAGCAAAATGTAGATTAACCTAAGTCACTCTAATAACCATATTCCTACATAAAACCTACCTCTACATGGCAACACACATTTACCTGCAATGCTTGAATAAGAAAAGATGAATTCCCCAAAAAACAGTCTTAAATTTAGTTATAAATTATCTTGAAAAAGTCTCAAAGGCATTAAATTTAAGTGACTGATACCTGTAGTAGACACTCTGTATGCCATGTATATGTCATTAACACTTGCAATACTGAAAACCAATCCTGCAGTAGATGTTCAGTGTGCTGCGACACAGATCCTGGCAGGCTGCCCACTGAAAGTATGTTTTTACTTCCAGTGTTGCATGTTTGGCTCAAATTTTCCCATTCCCACTTTTACTTGTTTATCCCATGCTCTCTGTAGGAAAGGTTTAGGCTCTGTGTCTCGTAGCTTTCTAGATGCAGCAAACTTTGGAGAATGTGTAAAAGCTCCTTTAACAGGACCAAAATCTGTTTACTGCATTTTGTGGTTTACACTCTCTTTTGGTGCTGCGTCCTGAGAGACGGAGAAATGGGACCAAGGCATGATTTTTGTGGGCTGGAGTAGGACACTGTGTTCTCCTGGATTATGTGTGTTTTCCATTACAAGGGAGCAGCACATACACACACACACACACACACACACACACACACACACACACACACACAAAGTGAAAGCCAGAAGTGCAGCTCTTTGCGAAGGTGAAGAGGAGTGCATAAAGTGCTTCATTTGTAATGTCTTTCCAATGTTACCTTATCTTTTATTCTCTTTGTGGTATTTTCTCCCCAGACATCTGTTTTTGCAAATACTGGTCTGATATAGAGATTTGTTGTAGAAAAAATATTTTTAGATGGAAATGCTTTGCTTCTGTCTTTTGATTTGCTTTTGTTAATGTGATGTTTATGTACAACAGTCGGTAAGATTATGGAAAAAACAAAGATCAAGACGTGCAAAGTTTCTCAGTTACGTGCCCTTGAGAGAACATCTGCCGCGGGATGGACTGTGTTGTTCTGTGTGTGTGTGTGCCAGCCAGCTGTAATGTATGAGGGTGTATAAGGAAACAATTTCACAGTTAATGCACAGTTGCTAGCAAGCTGGGCCTCTGCTGTGACTAGGCCTGTCCTTTACCTAATGCTGCAGCGGTTTCCCTAAAGTAAAATTAGGTAAAACCACTCGTCAATGTAGGTGTGGCACTTGTGCAACGAGGCATAATGCTTTTTTATCACTTTATTCAAATAAAAGCTGGACTGTGTAACTTTTTAATGAAAAAAACACTGTCCTCTTACAAATTAAATGTTATTTATAAACAAATATACCTTTGTTCACTTCACTACACTCAGGGAGTTTGCTGCTACAGCTGTGCTTGGTCTGGTATGATCACTAACTTTAGGTGGCTAATTGTAAGCAAACTTAAGCTAGATATTGCTCTGTAACAGACATTTGAGGTAGCCAACTGCTTGGCAACCAGACCAGGTGTCTAATTGAGACAGGCCTTTATTTGTCAAAATGTGTAGCCACACCAGGATAGTAAAAGGGACTAGACTTTTAATTGAATTTTTACATTATATACTATTTCTGCCTATAGATGCCCCTAAATCCTACACACTTGACCTTTAACAAGGGCAAAAACTGAGTCAGAACGAAAGGGAAATTAAGTGAAGTACTAAGATGTCAAATCAAAACTTGGGAGATGCAGGACCTGTTTACAGGAACACAGGAAGGTAAAGTCATTAATTGCTGGCAGCAAGCCAGGGTGTGGTGCTCAAGTGGTCAAATGAAGTTCCTCCTTTCAGTTTCTTGACCTTTGTGGGGGTGATGAATGACTGACACTTATGGAGTTTAGAGTGTAGATGCTCAGTTTAGTTTAGATCTAATGACATTGTTCCCACGGTCGTGACATTCATGGAAAAGCTATGGAATTAAAAGAAGCGTGCTGCACTCAGCCCAGACAAAACGTCGCCAAACGTTTAAATAAACGGAAACGGTCCATTGAACACCCTGTGGTGTCACGCAAGCACACTGTGGGGTTTAATTAATTAAGCGCTTTGGGGTTGCATTTTTGATGTATGAAAGGTGCTATATAAATAAAGTTTGATTGATTGATTGAATTTAATTCAAAGGACCTTTATTGGCAAGGAAAACATACATTTACAATGCCAAAACAAAAATTGTGGGTGCAATAAATGCAGATCTACCAGAATCTGGTTTATATACACATCAGTGCTGATTGGGTACACCTCGGACATACCCACCAAATGAGAGAAAATTGCCTCAAATCCCATTGCATACCATTTTACACCACTTCAAAGAAACGTCATTCAACCATTGCAAAACAATGCTCACCATTTTGAGACTAAACGTGCCCTTGATTTTCAGGCTTGGAAATGCTTCGGAATTAACACAATGGGTTTTTTTTGTTCTGAATATTCATTTCTTTGGGGTAATGTTTGAAAAATGTTCATAAAAATCATGTCTAACATTACGCGAAATAAATTCCTTGTGACCGTTGACACATCACTGGTATCACATGATACACATTGGCATATGCAGCTAGTTGGCGTTGGGAATAGAGCGCCCTAGCAAGGGGAGCCGGAGTGGTAAAATGCTCAATCATTCCTGGCATTAGGACTCAAAAAAGCCCTTGACTCAGAAAAGGGAGCCATAAGTTCTCACTTATTTCCTGAGTCAAGGGCTTTTTTGAGTCCTAATGCCAGGAATGATTGAGCATTTTACCACTCCGGCTCCCTTTTCTTACGGTCAATGGCTTTCTGGTTAGATGCCTGAAATAAGGTCTGTGATTCTCACAAGCACAGAACGTCATCTCGCCACAGCGAACACAGCTTTACAGTCTTGTTAAGGTGGAGACGATAGGTCATGTGATCATAGTGTAGTTCGTTTATAGCCCTAACGTTAGCTTTTTACTTCTTGCTTTAACAATCACAAAAGTGGTGTTCATTTGTGAAGATCAGCTTGCTGAACAAAATGTGTAGGTATCATAAATGTTTGTTTGCCACAGAGTTTATTTTCTGCAATAATCCAAAATTCAACGGAAACGGCTTTTTGACGAGGCAACCAGTGCGATGCTAACTTCCGTGTTGGCCTACAGGAAAACGTCTGGGGGGCTCTATCTTTAACAAGGGAGCAAAGTTAGCAAGCGCTAACAGTTTGCTTATTCACAAATGCCTGGAAAGTGCATATTTATTAATGTGTGACTTTTGATTGACAAATATAATACATGATTCAGCTGCAGTGGATGTAGGTAAAACCTTCCTGATCATCTGGGGCCGTATTCACAAACAAATTTTTTTAGTACTGATTCTTAGCTTAGGAGTGATTTAGGGAAGTTCTCAGAGCAACTGTGAGCAAGAAAGGGACAGAAACTTTTATCTTAGTGAGGAAGTGTGGTCGACACTATTGTTAGGAATGATGCATTCTTTTAACAGATGTGAGTGGTTGTCACAGACACGCCCTTTTGTGAGCCTGCATGGTGTGGACACCCAGTAGAAATGAAATGACCTGTAGACTGTGATAGTGTTGTCATTGTTAGTGATCACTCTGCTGATGGAAAGTTGAGACTGACCCAGGTCATCACTAATACACTCATTTTCCAGTTTTTCACATATCTCAGTGTTGTAATCATTTTATTTCTGGCATTATAACATTATTGCGTTATGAGATCGACCACAGATATTATGCCTGTATGAGCTAATCTGTGTCATTTCATGTACTCACTGTCATGCAGTGTTTGGAGAGAATTTCTCATAACTCTTGTTTTTCCACCATTTTCTCTTCTGATTAAGAAACTCTTAAGGGCTAAGATGGTTTGTGAATAACTTTTATCTTTACAAGGACTTAGTCTTAACTTTGAAGTGAAATTCTAAGAAAACGTCACAACTCTAAGAGGAGGAGCAACTCTTAGCACTGGGACGCTTTGTGAATATGGCCCTGGATCTTAAGTTAAAGAGAAAACAGGTGAACACAGATAAGCAGGTGCTTGGTTAGCGGCCCATCTAGGACATGGTGAACAGCATCGGAGAAACACTGATTTGTAATGTTAAACTGTGTCATTCAGTGTTTTTACCGGAGTAACTCGCCGTGTCCATTTGTTCAGACCTCTGCAAATAATTAGGCTCACAGTAAAAACCTCCTCAACAATTAACACTGAAGGAAATCTGAACAGTAATTTCAGCTGGTTTCAATCTGCAATCCTCACCACTAGTTACCACTAAATCCCTCTAAATCTCACACACTGCTCCTTTAAATAAAGTGATGCCACTGAGGTAAGTCAATTTTAATGTTTAAGTTTGATTAATTCACTTCTATGGAAAACATGCAAATGAAATAAATGTGAAATATACAAATGTTTAGGCCTATGAATGCATTGTTAATAGAACTGAAAAGGTAAAAGAACAAGAGGTAAAGAACGGCGGCTTTATCACTTTCATGTGGTAAAACAATGGGCTGTCATGCCACGCGACGTCGACAGTACAGCCTATGCACTGTCTGCTGCATGAATGAGTTTTTCACTATCAATGTACTGAAGCCGCGTCGATAAGTAAATTATCAAAGCTATTCCGCTTCCTTCGGTGTCCTAGAAGATTCTACAACACTGGCTTATTGTTATCATCAGTCGCAGACTCTACTTTGCACTTTCAAATCACCGCACTGCCAGAACAAAGTAAAAGGTTAGGGAAACAGTGTGAAAATTGCTGTTATGTTTTATGATCTCTACCATAATTATAGCCTCTCCACAGATATGGAGACTACCGGAGCAGCACAAACACAGTACAGTGTGTGAGGAGGTGAGAAAAAGGGGACAAAGAGTAACAAATCAAAGTGGAGACAGTGTGACAAAGCTGAGAAACCACAGGAAAAACAACACAGAAACTGAAACACGTCCCAATAATTCAACACAACAAAATCTGTAGATTATTGTGGCTACTTCATGCCAAGCGCACTACTATCTGGGGCCGGCAAAAGATATCATCCAAGGTCAACATGTACACAGAGAAAACTGCATTCAGTCTGCAATCGCTTTTACCAAAATAACTAAGTAAGTAAATACAGAACTCCATACAAACAAAGATGTAAAATAAAATGAATAAATACATGAAATATGACACAAAAATGAAACTTATGATGTAACATTATACCGGTGAGTTATATTAGCGGTATGCACATGTGTGCGCTTAACCCTCCCGGTGTTACAGTCAAAATTAACCCGTTTCAAGTTAAAATATTTAATAAATATTGTCCTTTTTTACAACAGCAAGTCTTAAAACAGATTTATTAATGTAACAGAACCAATTTGATTTTGAAGATCTCTAAAAAATTGTTACATCTGTGGTGTTGCAGGTTAAATCTGTCCTGGCAGAGAATATTAAAGAGTCTGGGTGGATCTGTGGCTTAAGTTTTTGGGTCTTGATCCACAAAGCTACCTTCAATGTTTCATTTATCCATTCCATATTATTAACTAATGTCCTCTGCGTGTCAGATTTTACCCTATTTTTGAAGAGTTGGTTTTATCAGATTTCAACAGCAAGGTAAATGTAGCCTTTCAACCACAGAGTAAAAAAAAAGTAAATGTATATTTTGTGGTTATAAATGGATAAAAAATTAGTTATGAGGTAAAAAACTATAATGGGTGAAAAATAAAAAATTTTGAGTGTAAAAATGACCTGCAACAGCAAGAGGTACGTGCCCCTGTCCAGCACAATCCAAGGGTTAAAAAAGGTCTGACTGCGTCCGTTCAGAGTTCCAGTGATTTCATTTGATCAGTGCATTGACCTGCAAGAGCACTGGTCAAATGACAGCAAATAATTAAAAGGAACAGGTCACGTACCCATGAAAATTATAGTTGCACACATCAGTTGAAACGAATAAAGTCAAGTAATCGACAAAAAAGACGCAGTAAGTAAAAGCAGCAAGTTTGCGGTTTCAAAGTATCAACCACAGTCATCATCACTAAAACAGGAATCATGCCCCTTAGTTGTCTAAGACTGTCTAACAGCATGTCACACTGTTCGGTATCTTATCTCTTCAACACTCCTGAAAACACTTGGTTTGTCATTTCACATCGCCCTGTGAAATAAAAAGATTAAAAAGATAGTACTTTATTGAAAAGGGCATCAATGATGCAGCTCTCTTACATAACAGAAGCTCCACCCTGCATTATTCTCAAGCATCAAGGACATCTCGATTGTCCCTGAGGGGCAATTTGTTGTACAGCCAGCAGTAACCTGATAACTATCAGACTAAGAATGAGCAATAAATACAATATAAAGATCACACTGAGTTATTCAAACGGCAGCAGCAGGGACAAATGGGTTCTTTAGTCTATTGATCTTGCATCATGGGATAGGAGCACGAACTCCTTAGACCGGGTTTGTCTAGGATCAGCCAGGACTGACTCCTCAAAGTCCTAACATTACCTTGTTTAGACGAGGAAGCTCATTCAAGGTAGTGCCTGCAATTTTGCTGCACACTTTGACGATACCCTGCAATTTGTTTCTATATTTGAGGCTAAGTAACCAATAACAGCTGACAAAGGAGGTTGATGTTTACATACAGATGATATCATAATCTAACACTGAAAGAAAGGCTGCGCTCACAAGTCTTCATCTGCAGAATCTCTGAAAATACATCTCATTTCAGTACTAAAACTTCGACGTACTGTTTGTCCTTCATGTCGATGAATCAACACTCAGCAATGTTCTGACACAGATTGTTTTATTGAAGGGTTAATCTTCTGAAAAGATGGACAATTATCATTAAATTCACGAGCCAAACATCAGATCAAGATAAAGGTCTTCTGGACGAGCCTCCATCCGGCCCCAGCACATGGCAGTCATGTCCTCTTATAAAACAGGTGCCTCTCTGGGGCAATCAAGGCTATTGCTTCATTATTACGTAACACTGGCTGCAGGCCATCCCATGGTTGACCTGGTACAGAGAAAACCTGGAGGAGATGCATTTATCAAACTCACCTCTCCGACACACTGTGTGCTCTCAGCAAAGGCAAATAATGATGAAATGTGTCTAATGACGTTTGTTTGTTGTTTGTCCAAACTGTCCATTTTTGTCATGAGTCAACAAGAGACTGGTTGGGGGACACGTCACCAAGAGGGGAGAGAAGTGAAATCCAAGGGTGTAGAGAGTTTAGATTTTAAATGCCCAACTAATGCGTGTGAATGATCAATTTTGATTGAGGCGATATTCCTTGTCCACTTTTAGCTGGAAAGACTTAATGTCCTGGCTTGTGGTCAATGCAGAATTTATTTTCTATTGCTGGAAACAACAATCAAGGAGATCTGTTCACCAACTATATTTGCCACTTGAAATGTACAGGCAAACCACAGACTACACCCTTTATTTCCCCCTCTTCACATGACAAATGGCATCAGGACAGCATAAAATAGAAACACTGCAATTGAAAAGGCCAAGAGGCCATTGGTGTATACAGTAGACCCCTTAAAACACAATGTAAAGGAATTAACATTGCAACAGTCTAGCTGGATATGAGCAACTAACACGAGGAACCAATATCAATACTTATAGTCACTTTAGCTTCAACCATTATGTGTTCTTTGTACAGGTAAATGGAGCTTTGCACGCACTCTCACCTGTTTTCGATTGCACCTTATCTTTCAAATTCACCTACACAGACACACTTTAACACTTGTTTGTCTGCCAAGGAGAAGCAACTGTGCACAGACTACGCACAGAATATCTGGTACTTTAATACTATTATCAGGGCACCATTAACATAATCTGTTTATTGGTCAGGTTGATGACCAGCCAGTATTTCCTTGGTATCAAAATAAAGAGGGCGGCCCACGCATTCGTTTGCTCTCCAGGCTGATGCCAGACTGAGGCCTATCTGTTGATGAATTGCTGCAATTTCCTCAATTACTGTAATATAGTTTTATGTGACTATTAATTAACCATTAGGGCAGTGATACTCAACTTATGGCCTTCAGGCCAAATCTGGCCAGCGATAGGGTGCCAGCTTGCACCACCCATCTTTTAAATCACTGATTTTTTTGTACTTTGCGCTCAAATCAGTTGCCAGAGAGCATAAAAACCATAAATATAGAGCTTGTTATATATAAAGGAAAAAGTACCGGGGCTCAATCACAAGGACACCCTGAGAAAGGTCCAGGCTAAGCCCCGAATGTCCTCAAAACATAGACTGTATAAAATAATGGACGTAGCTACCATGAACTCCCATTTCGAAGCCTCAAGACACATTACGTCCGTTGCCTTCTTGGTTTTTTGGAACCAGAGGTGACCATATTTGGACAAGAACGTGGAGCTGTGGAGAAGCGAGGGGCTGATCTGACTCATAGACTGTTGCAGGGTATTTTAACATAGGGGGTGACTGGCTTCTGGAGCCAGCCTCAAGTGGCTATTCAAAGAACTGCAGTTTTTAACACTTCCATGTTGGCTTTATTTTTCAGCCGTGGTGGTTGCCGCTTGCCTCAAAGGCTCGAAACACCCCTGTGCACCTGCAATTTGCCTCATTTTGTCATTTTATTTTATATTTATTAATATTTGTTTCTTAAGTGGCCCTTGGAGTCTGGTTATTTTGCAAAAGTGACTTCATGGCAAACAGGTTGAGTATCCCTGCGTTAGCAGTTGCTTGCAAACACTGACTACATCAGTAGAGCTACAGAAGCTAACAAATGTAGGTGTTTACATCCAGCATCCTCCATCACAAGACACACATGTATCAGGTGTTATTTTGGTGTTTGACACTGAAGCTTTCGCACTGGTCTTCCAAACAAGCTCTATGCATTGTATGTGCTTACTGCAAACAGTGTGAGACACTTAGAATTAATTACAAAAACATATAAACGTAAAATGAAATGAAAATGACTCAAAACAAAGCTCTGTGAAAGGGTAATGGTGTTTATTGGTCTACAGTTATGGCCAGATTTATCATTTACTGCATCACAGAAATCATCCATGCATGTGACAGTGCTATGAGAGGTGCTACGCTGTAAAAACTACACACTATATAAATACAGCTACAATTAAAATATGCCAAAATCCTGAGTTTTATCTAAAAATATTGTCTGCTAATAATACAAAAGATTCTCTTGGTCAAAACTCGAGTATGAATACATTTAAGAGTAACACAGAAGCTTTCTCTTTTTTTTTTACACTCTTTTCCCTGCAAATAAATTACCATCGCACTTTTAAAAACAACACAACTCTAAAGCTTTACATTTCCTTTTCCAAATGCAAATGGAACAAACTTTGTTTAATTAGATTATACAAACAATGTTACATCTTTACAATTTTTACGAGTGGTATACGCTGACAGCAAATACAGCTATAAAAGTGCTCCATTGATAACAAAACTGTTGATTGCAAAACTGTTTTCCTCTTCTTGAGATATAAAATTAAAACACTATAACAGCAATATTTTCCCCCCCTTTTTTTAAAAAAAAAAAAACGCTAAAGCTCTAATCTTTGACTATGGGCCATAACTTTACAAAAGTGTGGTTGCACAGGTCGTGGATAGACAGGAATGTTGTTATTGGAAATGGGTCTCCTCAGGCCCAGCAAACAAAAGGGAGATTCAATCCATGTCCAAGCCTATTCATGCATTCGTCCTGTGCTCATCAGTATTTGCCAAGCTCACACTGGGCAGCGATAAAGCCATTCTAATTACTGGGTTGTCCTTTTGAACCGGCCCGCTCCTGATTTTTAAATGGGTTGCTTAGTCATAGTAGTTCCACATTTCACTTTCCCAGCAATTTCCCTTGAATCATTTTCACAACATTGTCATTTTAAATGCAACTGTCTTCATCATGGGCAGCCTCCTTTGGTGACCCTTAGTTGTTCTCTTGTGAGACTGTGGTTTCCTGAGAAAAGAGTGAAAAACAGAACTAGTTAGAGCTTGGGGTCAGATCATAAGTCACTGAGTTAAACATGTATGTCCTGCCATAACCTAGACCAGGATCATTCAAAGCCAGGTTTCTAATTTAGATGTAACTTAAGTTCTCCAATGTAACTCAGCACCTAATTGGTCATCCATCCCCAAAAAACAAGCTCAGACCACAACAACTGTTGAGAGTCATGGGCATGTAGTGAGTTAAGTTCATCGTGTGCTCACACTTACGTGCTTCCACTATCTTATCTCCTCTGTTTGGTGTCGCAATCTAACGCACTAACTTGACAGTGTTATGGTCAAGGTGTGCTTATACAACTTGTAAATTTCAGATAAGGCCACTGTTGTTGGCAGGGTGGCCGAAGCATGTAGAGGGTGCACTTACATTTACATCTTTGCGCTATTTTCATTCGTATGTAATTTATTTTATTAAGCGCAGGACTTTGGATTACACCTTTAAAGGAAAAATTATGTATAAGAGGTCGATTCTTCTCTCCCTGAGCATAAAAAACTGCCCTCATATGTTCAACAAATAACATTTCTTGCCTGCTAGAGGAACATTTTTGTTGAAACAGCAGTAACTGGAAACATGTAATGGATATGAAATGGAAACTTTCTATTAAATCCCAGAAGCTTCAAGGGGTGCTGCTTTAATTGCTTGAATGCTGTGCCTAATGAGAGGAGCAAGACACTATAAAAACTTCCCACTTCCTGCTCCTAAGGCAGCAGGGTGAAGAAGTCTGTGTGTGTTCAATTAACTGTTTGTAGTGATCCTGTGTGTGGTGGTAATATGTGGATACATTTAAAAAGTGACATTAACAAGTGTGTACTTGTAGTTATGCATTTAAATCTTTGTGTCTTCTATAGTATTTTTTATGAATAAAGTCAATTGTCTTCAACAAAAGGGGTCAATATTTGTCTCTGTTCAGTTGTTGCTGACATCTGTAGTGGTATTACTTTGGGCTGTTAGTGTTTTGCAAAATATGCTATGATGCTATTTGACTGTCCACAGTTAGAGTTTCATAAATTCTGTCTACAGAATTTGACTTTGCAAAGTTTGGGTATCCAAAGACAAAGAACACTCCTTGCTTTGTGTATTTTCTCATTAAATGTGTTTGTATTAAAGGTCCACTGTGTAGGGTTTGGGGGAACATATTGTCAGGAATGGAATATAATGTAATAAGTATGTTTTATTTAGTGTATAATCACCTGAAAATGTTTTCTTAGAATGAGCCGTTTATATCTACATAGGGAGCAGGTCCCCGTCTATGGAGGTTGCCATGTTGCACTGTCATGTTTCTACAGTAGCCTAGAGCGTACAAACCAAACACTGGCTCTAGATAGGAGCATTCACAGTGGATAATTTGGCTCCCAGTTAAAACCTCTTGAATGTCTGGATCCTAAGTTATTTGAGAAAATAGGTGAGCTCACATTAGCAGGCGCCGAGCTAGCGGCCCATCTGCGACGTGCCAAACAGCATCGGAGAAATACTTATTTGTAGCGTGAAACTGCTTTATTCTGTGTTTGTCTCGGTTTATATCACCAGGTCCGTTTGTTTTGGAGAGTAAGACCTCTGCGCATAATTCGGCTCCTGGTGAAAACCTGAATGATGACCGCCAAAGGACTTCTAACTAGAAGTATCAGCTGGTTGCAACCTGCAATCCTCACTGCTAGATGCCACTAAATCCCCTTAACTCTTACACACTATTCCTTTAAAGACAAAAAAATATCCCTTACATATGGAGTCCTCTCTCCGTATTTGCTCCAGAAGGTCATCTTGACTGTGTTCCTGTGCCCCGTCCGCTGGTCAAAGGTCTGGCAGGTCTGGAATGGGGGACTGTACAGGTGCAAGCTGACTGCGCCCTCAGTGTGGCTGTTGTTTTCCACACGATGCAGGCCGATGGAATCTAACATATGCACAGACACATGCATGAATGAAAAACGGACATTTAGAGAGTGTTCGCCACTGGAATGCTGTGAAGTGGGGCTCACAGGCAGCTCCTGGCAGCGCTGTAACCAACAACTGACACCAAACATCACATGCAGGCTCTGTTGGCTTTGGTGAAACACTAAGTCAGCAGAGATCTGCGGACAGACCTGAATACTATTCATTGTAAAGTTTCGACTGGCTGTTAACTCCTGTGAGTTCATTTTGACATTGCATAACAGCAGAAGTTCGAATTTTTGTAATATGTGATATATCCCACAATTGCAAAGAATCCTGATGGAAGTGAGTCACGGCTGAGTTTCACAGATAACACATATGTGATGTTGCACAGAACACGTAGAGGATGTTTGTTCTATTGTAATGAACACAGCACAATAATGTGAGTGTTTCACCGTATGTTTCTCACCTTACCCCCGCAAAAACAAACACGTATTAATAGAATTAAGAGGTATTAATACTGAGAAGTGGTAAACAGCCAACTCCAATTAAAAGAAACAATCGGCGCACAGTCTGGTTTCTCACCGTTTATGTAAGCAACCTTGTTTTCCTGGAGAATTCTCTGTGACTTCTGGACCATATCTCCGTGTGATTTATCGTCCGGCCATTCAAACAGCGTCTCCTTCAGCTGACCCTGCAGCAGCTTCATGAAACAATGGGAGTCTGTGTGATCGTGGATGCTACTGCAAGTCGTAAGGAAACAGAAACAAACAGTGTCAGAATGAATAATAGTAATAAATTACTGGGATTCAGTCAATAGGTGAGACAGTTTTCAGAAACTCCGGATCTCTTCTTCTTGTGTTATGAAATTCAAATTGTTCCTCCAGTCTGGCTGATACTAGATTCATGCATAATATAATGTAATACCTTCACAGTCTTATAATTAATAAGCCATGACAATTGCATGATATTTTAAAGCTGCTGTTGTGAAATATAGCTGTCCAACCACCAGAGCAACCATGTTTGAAACCATTAACTTTACAACATTCCCCTGTACTGCAGTAAAAATGGGTACACATGTCTCTATGAGGTTGTTCTAGTGCTGGAACACTGCCTAAAAATGGCTCCAACAGTCAGGTTTTACAAGAGCAACATGTTTTATTGCATAGCTACTGCAGTAGGGATATGTTAGTGCCAGCTAATCAACCATATGAAAACATTAATATTATCAAACCATAAAAAGCTTAAACGAATTTTTACATTTCTGTCCTTCAGGTGTTCAGGTGATATTTGCTGACGTAGTGAGACACGCAACAGATATCATCAAATATTGTCTATTTACACAACCTTTCTGACCGTCTGCAGGACATTGGACTCTCTTATCTCTATTAACTCGATACAACAATTACCACAGAAAGCCAGTGAAATATGCAATCGATTTAATAGCTTTATGCAGCAGGTGTAATGAGTTTGAACTGCGATAATATCTGAAACATTGATTTGAAAATTAAAAATAGCAAAACACAATTTGATAATATTGTGTTTTGTATGAAAGAAGCAGCAATCATGTCACAGGTGCAGATATTCTGGGGGTATGCAGGGGACGCATCCCCCTCAGTACTGAGAAGGTGTGCATTTGTCCCCTCCAATAAAAAATGAAAGTAGCAGAGGACTGTGACTTTACACCATAAGTGTTTAACACCCAAACTCTTTAGCAGAAGACCACCAAATGATCATGTCTCACCTGCCGTGGCCCTCTCCCCAGCACAGGATAATGAGATTGAACTTTCCGTTACCCTCATCGACCAGGTTCCTTGTGTATCTGCGGAAGAGGACAATTTGTTCAGCAAACAGGGGAGACACATGGGTGATTAAAGGTGTTTAAAGAGTCCTGGGGGGAGCTTTTATCACAAATATCACATAAATTTAACAACAAAACAGTACACAGGTGTTGTTTTACGCTGAATAATGAATTCTAATGTGGTAATATACATTTTAGGACAAATCTAGATCTTAATGTGAGCACCAAAATCAGCATTATTTGATTTTAATATCAAAATATGCCAACTTGATGATCATTTATATGGCTCATTCCAGTTTCCACACTGTAAACCTATTGTAGGTTTACATGTAATGCACCGTGTATAGTTAAAAACATAAGCTATCACCTGCACTATGATATCCAGCTGGGCCCCGGTGACACACAACAAAGGGGCCCCGTCATTGACACTTATTAGATGTTTTTGTTCATGTTATTCCCACACACAGATAATCTGCTCATGTCACAGGCCAGCCTGCAAATATTTGAAACACTTTGCACATTTTTTCCTCCTCTGTGCGATGCCGTCAGTCTCCAAATATTTTCGAGGCAGCTGCAGCTCCCTGGTGGGCACACAGTCCCAGTCAGTCGGGTGTGTGTCCGTTCTCAGTGTTGATTGGATGACCCGCGCCCCCTCCCTCCATTGACCCCTCACTAATCAAAACACTGGAGCTATTGAAAGGGGTTGAATAGAGCACCCATAATTTGTGGTGGGCTGCCCTCCACTTCAGAGGTAAACACTTCGACTACACGGTTTTCTGCGAGGTTAAAAGCTCAGTGTA
Source organism: Epinephelus moara (assembly GCF_006386435.1). Classification (NCBI taxonomy): domain Eukaryota; kingdom Metazoa; phylum Chordata; class Actinopteri; order Perciformes; family Serranidae; genus Epinephelus; species Epinephelus moara. Next base: position 30,093,632 of record NC_065513.1, on the reverse strand, counting down.
TAAGTGGGGATTATTAACAGATTTCATGGATATTAATTCCGCAAACAAGTCGAGGGTTTGCTTCTGTTTTATTCAAATAGGATGTGACGAAAGCTGCTGGTCTGTATGGAAACAACAGCTGGTTTTCATTCAAAAATTGGAGACATTTTAACAGCTGGTTGCATTCATTTTATACATGCATCCTGTAGTTTTTAAACGTATGAATCCTAAATATTTAATTAATTAAAGACACCACTTAAAGGAACAGCTATCAAAAGTGAAAGACACAATATACACAAAGATATGATTGGAAAAACACAATTAAATAAATAACTGTGGCAGACAAGGCTACAGAGCAAAAGTGCAAAGTGCATCATCATAATAAAGGAGTTATACGCGATTAATTGAATGCTGTAAAATATAAAAACTTTTTTTTTTTTTTACCTGTACTGGTCAAACTTTGCAAATTTCTTCCACTCCTGAGGATTGCTCTCATATGCTTCCATTACAGCTTGGACCTCCTCCACATTGATAGAGTCACTCGCGAAGATCTTGTGCAGGATTTTAATCAGGTCATCCAGAGTTTCTGGCTTCACTATCTCGGTGTGCTCCATCTCTCTGCGGGAGGTTATCTCTTCGGATGAGATTTCTTCAGTTGAGACAACAGGTTACTCTCACCAACTTGGTGCAGTACTTTTATAGGCTTGCGCTGCAATTTGGGGGCGAGCTGGTGTCGGACTGTACCATTATGGAAAAGAGGTGAACGCCCACAGCACAGAGACTCATTTAAATACATTTTGCTGAGAACTTATAATTCAGTATTGCAAAAAATATAGATGGCTGCACTCACTTTGAAGGTATTATACAGGTTATATTTTTATTTTGCCTGTTTTTATCACAAATGTGCATTCATCTCACATATTAAGGACTTGGACTAATCCTCTGTGTCCAATTCCACCACGTTGTCACAAACACAACGTCCCCCTTTCCCTTTCTCTTTCTTTCTCACTCAGGCATTTCTCCAACAATAGCTGCAATCCTCTTGTGCAATCTCTCCCCGGAAACTTAATCGTCAACACACCCTGTCCATGGTGTGTGTGTGCACAGCAGAGGCTCACAACAAGTGATGGGAAAGGAAAACGTGAGAAAATAGAGCTGAATGGAATCAAGAAATGTTTTTGATAAACATAGGATCATGTGTTTGCTGGCTCATAACCTGTCTGGTTAAACATGGTTTATTTTCAGCCCTTTAATCTCTCTCTTGTTTTGCCTGAATTAAGTCAAGAGATTTCAACATGACTCATAGATGCACTAAAAAGGCTTCCAAACTATTTTTGAGATTCCTAAAAGGATGGAAATACAACTTATTCTATATCTTATCTAAAGGAAATAACAGGAGAAAGTGATTCATTAACACCGAAGACACACAATGGTTTACTTAGCTCAAGAAAGGCATTATCTTGTGTCCTTGTCACCTCACTCAGGACTCTTATCAAACCAAACAAGATAATCTGACTGTGGATAATAAAGACACAGAGGTTTGGTGGGTGTGAGTGAAACATTGCTTGAAAACAACTTGACTAATTTAGCCTGTTACTTGATGGGAAACTGTTCAATTAAATGAGGAAGTCAAATCTTAGAAAATGAAAAGTAGACTAATTTAGCCTGTTACTTGATGGGAAACTGTTCAATTAAATGAGGAAGTCAAATCTTAGAAAATGAAAAGTAGACGGGATGGCCCACAATGAACAATCAGACACAGACACCAAAAACACAGGCAAAAGCACGTCTCCTTGTGTTTGTTTGTCTGTCATCTGGATGTCCTTGGTGTCCAGCTCCCTCAACCAGCAGTGAACCATAAATCATTCTTGTGAGAACAACACAGTTCCTTCACAATTTAAGGAGCTCCGCCCTTCATGCTCTTTAAAGAGAAGGAGAAGACTCACTATGAAGAAAAACAACATGCAAGTGGAAACATACACTATCTCAGGTTATCACGAGTCACGTAAGCTGCAGATGAAATGTACAAAGTGTGTGTTTTTGCATGCTGCTGAGCAGCGTTGGCTCAGAAATACAGCATATCAAATGCAACTGCAATGCTTTGTTGCAAAAAAAAAGTACAATGTCCAGCTTAATGACACTTTTACAGGAATATTGGAGACAACAAAGGGACACTGCTTGAGTAGTAACTTCACACTTTTCACATTTTACAGACATAAAGAAGTTAAACATGTCTACATATTACTAGTGACTGCAGGTTAGGCTTCAAACCAAAGCTGAGCTGGGATAATAATAGAGCAGGAAAACTCAACATGTGTCAGTCTGTCGAAGGAAATTCCTCTCTGGCTGACAGAGTTATTCAGGCCTTCATGTTAAAATGTAGAAACTGTTCTTTGCATCAGAGGTGGCGGCAAGTTTCCCTCTGAGCTGCCACATCATCAGTACCAGATGTACCGCTGCTCCATCTTGTGGCTGAAGCTTAAACGCACTGTACACCAGTGATATGGGGTATTAAACTGATGCTCTGTTGTGACAGTAATAGAAATAAATGCTGTAAATCACTGATCAGTATTGAGGCCTATATTTGACTCATCTAGCGGATATGAAATGTACATGCAGTCACACAGTTTAATTTATTCAGTGTCATACTTGTGTTTGGCCATGTCACCGAGCTAGTTTGCCGTCTCTGGTAAGTGGCTGTCCCAGAACATGAAAAACTGGGGTAGTTATACTGATTTCTGATGAACATAAATCCACTGTTACAGAAGGCAGATTCAAACTGATAAAGGGAGAAGTTGATGGACATTTGTTTACCTTCTACAATGTATATATTCCTCCTGGTGCAGAGTCGGATTTTTACATACAAATACTAGATATGATTGTTATAAAACTCACAAACTATGAAAAAAACAGGCAGATAACATGATATATAAGATAAGGGATCCCAAAACTAAAGCTACCCACCACCAAATGAAAGAAGTTAAGGACTGTTTTAGGGAATACTATGAAAAACTATATTCACAACTTGAGGTCGACAATATTCAGAAGGTGGAGACACTACGCAAATCATTAAACTTGCCAACACTTTCAGCACTAATCTCAAGAATTACAAAAAAGAAATTTACTTGGATATAGTCACATTTAAAGCTACTAAACTAAAGCTACTACGTTCTTGGCTGCATGTCTGTAGAAAAGGTGCTATATGAATAAAGTTGAGTTGTTCTAAAATCACTGTGAATCATGACCTCAAGTGGCTTTTCTTAAAAGGCTGCTACTATGACTAAACAAAATAAACACACGTCAACATAAAATGCGATCTTTCAGAGAAAGCAAATTGTCATTCTTCCGCCAAACACCATAGTTCTCCAAGACAGCAACAGTGGCACATTCATACCAAAGACGGGCAAATGGTGCTACTTTGCTCAGATCTAGGCCCGGGGTGGGACAGGCGATACCTCATGACTGTAGGGGAGAGTTGAAACGTAGGTGGACCAGTAAAGTAAACTCAGCTCCCTCTTTACCACGACGATCTGGTGCAGCGCCCACATCATCACAGACACTGCACCAAACTGCACCACCCACTCCCCTATCATAAATAAAGAACAGTCCCTAACTATGAATAACAAAATTAACAAGTACTTAAGGACATCAATGGGCACATAAAATTAAACAAAATAAGTTTGCATTTAAGGGGTCAATAAACAGGTCTAACCCAAACCATTTAAATGAATCCAGTAGCATAAATCATATTTGTAATCACAGGAAATAAATAAATAAATAAATAAATAGATAATAATAATGATAATAATGCACTTTAGCAAAAATGTGCTTTAGCTTAGGTAAGTTTTTATCTAGCCAAAATTTATATACTGTTGTCTATTTAGCTTTATATATATATATATATATATATATATGTATATATGATAATAATAATAATAATAATAATAATATTTATTATTATTATTATAAGGATGATAATGATAGTATTGCACTCTAGCAAAAAATGCGCTTTAGCTTTAATTTTTTTGTAATTTTTTATCTGGCCAAATTTTATATACTCTTGTCTATTTAGCTTTTTATTTTAAGTTTGCATTTTAGGGGTCAATAACACAAGTCTAAACCAAACCATTAAAATGAGATAAATCATTCAAATGAATCCTGTAGCAGAATCATATTCATAATCATGGCAAAAAAAAAACAAAAAACAAAAAAACATTATTAATAATAAATTAAATTATTATAATTATTATTATTATTATAATTATTACAAGGATAATAATTACAATATTGCACTCTAGCAAAAAATACGCTTTAGCTGTAATTTCTGGTAATTTTTTATCTAGCCAAATTGTATTTACTGTTATCTGTTTAGCTTTTTATTTATTATTTATGATTTTTTTTTTTAATTTATAATATATGTGAATGTAAATGAAACATTAAATCCTGGTGAAAACAAAAGAACCTTGTGTTATGACGCCACCTCCTGGACGCTCCGAGTATCACCTTCAGAAACAAACACACCTAATCACTGTATTTCCTTGTGACGTGTGCAGCGCAGGACGGTAGAGGTTTGAGCCATCGCGGCCGCTGTAGCAGGAGGAGGAGGAGAGCATGACTGGTCCTTTGACGTGGAATATTTCCCTAAAGAGACGATGGAGGAGTAGCAGTGGCGTGTTGCTCGAAGCTATCCCATATTAACCTTAAATCGAGAGGGGATTTAGCCGTGAGTCCCACTCGGGTCTGGGTTCACGGGAGTGGACAGACAACAGTCTTTGACAGACTGACCCCTTCGTGCTCCCCCGCCTCCCTCCGCTCAGCTACAATCATGATTAAAGCCATTTTAATATTCAACAACCATGGGAAACCGAGGCTGTCTAAATTCTACGAGCATTATGTGAGTAGCAGTTACATATTTTACTCTTCGTAAAGGTCGCGAGAGGCGGAAGTGATTGTTGAATTAAAGCTGTGGCTGTTTAGACACTTTGTTTGATGTTGTTTTTAATGCAAACAGATGTAGCTGGGAAATGCAGCCGTGTAACACTGTTGCAAACTGTTTGAATGAGAAGGTGTGTGCACTTTACAACCGGCCCCGTGATGTGCTGCTGTTTCACACTGACCCTGGTGTATAAGATGTCAGCCTGAGCCACGCTGTCCTTTTTAACATATGAATTATTAAACGTGTGCAAGCCGACGCCAGGCTATCACATTGCCTTTGTGCCTGTACGGACAGCACTGTGCCCACTGCTCATGTTAGTCCATCCAGCTGTTGGTGATGGTGAGTTCACTCTGTTTGTGTCACATGACTTTAATAACGCCCTTGTGAGGGTCTCGTGCTCACTCCAGCAGCCTTTCACTGGCTCACTTACTGCCATTGACTGAGGGTGTCGTTACCTACTGTACCTGCTCTGCCAGGAGACTCAACCAATGAGCTCCATGCAGGTAGCAACTAACAGGTTATGTAATATCCTTTGCCAGGCGAGCTGTGTTGGCTTGTTCTCATAATTGGATTTATATCTCAAGGTTGGCTGCATGCCTCATCTGTAATATTGCTGCTACAATAGCAAGGTGACTTAGAACAAGCAGCATGATTAATACACAACTATTTTATTATCAGGTAATAATTGGAGGCATTTTTCAACTGAAATGCTGAACATTTATGTGTGGATTGAGGATTTACACAAGTTATGGAGCCCACCACAAAACTTCAGTTGATAGCTTTGCTTAAATCACTAAACTCAACAGGCCTATATTTTGGACAGGAGTCGAAATGGGACAGGCCTTTAATTCCTTTCACACAAACTGTTGCTCAGTAATTTGGGAAATACAAATTGATTATTTAAACCAGTATGAATATTACTTAAAAAAAAAGATTTTTCAGATAATATCATACTGTAAAACTCCCAATTAAACGCCTGGTCCCTTTTACTAGCCTGGTGTGGCTACACATTTTGACAAATTGACGCCTGTCTCAATTAGACGCCTGGTCTGGTCGCCAAGCAGTTAATTTTTTTAATAGAAGATCTTCGGATGTATAAAAGCGGGTTGTTGGCTACCTCAAATTATGTGTCCATTTCTCAATTACCCTGTAAGTTATTTATGTTATTTAAGTCTGTAAGGATCCTCAGATCAAAAGAATCAAAAGGGTTTTCTATAAAAATGAATCCAAGTTGTGAGTATTGTTTGAACAGGATAAAGTGGTGTTGTGTCAGTATGTTGGGTGCTGCAAACCTCGAGTGCTGTAACCCTCTATCTCTGATGCGCTGTCTGTTGGAGCTAAATGCAATAAATGATTCATGGCTGATATATTATCTGAAGCTTAATTTTTAAACAAGTAATATTCATACTGGTTTGAATAAACAGTTTGATTGTATTTCCCGATCTTTGCTGAGCAACAGTTTAGTGTGAAAGGAATTAAAGGCCGGTCCCAAATATAGGCCTGTTAGTTTCAGTGATTAAAGCAAATAATGATCTAGCACTGAAAGACAGCACATCAGAGAGTTATGACACCCCTTTTACAGCACCCGACATACACACACAACACCACTTGATCCTGTTCAAACCATACTCACAACTTGGATTAATTTTTATGAAAAACCCTTTTGATTCTTTTGATCCAAGGACCCTTACAGACTAAAGGAATATAAATACATTACAGTGTAATCTCTTGTTTACCATGCTGGTAAATCTGAGTGCGTTATTCTTTGGTAGTTGTGGTTTTAGTAAAATGAACTGAACAGTTGAATTATAGAGAATCTAACTGAGCTCACAATGTGTAGTGGCTTTTATATATCCAAAGAACTTCTATAAAAATGAACTACATGGCAGCCAGACCAGGTGTCAAATTAAGACAGGTGTTTATTTGTCAAAATGTGTTGCCACATTTAACTGGGACCAGGCTTTTCACTGAAGTTTAACAGTACCTCAGTACAATTTTAAGGTATTTTTTTTTAAGGTAAACCAGAGAAGAAAGTCTCAAACTTGTGATGTCATCAAGTATAAAGTGTGGCGCTGCTCCATAGATGGAAAAGGGATATCTGTGTCATCATTAACATCGTTCCCAATCCATTGTCTATAGAGCAGCTGCAGACTTTATACTTGATGACATCACAAATTTGAGTTTTAGCACTCTAGTTTTTGGATATGGGAGAGAGTCGTTCATGTTTACTAATGTTATTTATAATTATAGTCCAATAATGTAGTGCACATTTTTCTGAAATGGGCCATTCTGCATACTGAGTGCTTTTAGTTTTGGTACTTTATTTTGATGCTAATTTGTTTTTGTACTTAAGTCAAATATTGAATAGAGGAGTTTTACTTGTAAGATTATTTGCACTGTTGTTGCTTTTGCTGAGGTGCAACAAATGAGCACTTTATTCACCACTGGGTGTGTTAAGAAACTGAATATTTGGATTTTGATAGGCTTGCACCAAACAAGTATTTTCATTATCAATTAATTTTGTGATTGAGTAAAACAAGACATTTAAAGATGTGAGCTTAGGCTCTGGGAAACAGTGATGGGACTTGTAAACATTATAAAAGTGCAGGCCTACTCGCTTCACTTAAAATCATGAGGCAGAACAGTGTTGCTTCATTAAACATGTTCCAGTATCTGTTAATTGAGCTGCATGTGGATGTCTTTGTATTTCAGGAGGATAAATTGAAATTGATCGGATTATACCATGTTAGACAGAAGACACCATCTGTTATATTAAAAGCTGAGGAGGTGTCAGCTTACTGGCTCGCAGCATATAATGTTTCACACATAGCTGCTAGCTGTGAGAATCGTTTATAGCAGTCAGTTTGTTTAAGCTAAGTTATGGATTTACAGTGCTGTGTTGGCTGCAGTGCTTCATTGTATAAAGAAATGTAATATGTACAGAGAGTGACGATGTTAGAGCTGCAAATCTTTGTTTAACACTTCACTTTAATCCCCCTATTCAGAACCCATAAGCAGTATATAAACATTGAATAAATGGTTTATAATGCACTGTAATGTAGTTTTAAGTGATGACAAGAGTTTACAGTGAGGATACAGACAGCAAACAGGACAGGAGAGAGAGATGGATGTGACATGTAACAAAAGCCCCTGGGCCCAGTTGTTTGAAAGTAATCTGATTGGATTTCAGATACGGGATTGATTTGTTTAATAGTGACTTTGATAAATTATAACCCTGATTTCAAAAAAGGTGGGATGGTGTGTAAAACGTTCATAAAAACAGAATGCAATAACTTACAAATCCTTTTCGACACACAGTGGGGGAAATAAGTATATAACACGTTGATTTTTTTTTTTCATCAAACATATTCCCAATGCAGCTTTTCACATTAAATTTAGACCAGACATTTGAATTCACTAAATAAAACTACACTGATAAGGATTTTGTAACATTTTAATCCATAAAAATGATTTTTAATTAAGTGGAATGACACAGGAAAAAAGTACTGAGCATGCTAACTGAAATATATTTAATACTTGGAGAGGCCTTTGTTTGCAGTGCCAGCTTCAAGACGCTGTCTGTGTCAGATTTTTGGGGGCCTGCTTGTGACTCTTGAGGAAGAAATTTTGCTTATAGAACCTCAACATTTAGTTTCCTTCATTCACAAACACTTACTGAGTATTGGTGAAAGAAAAGGTGATGTAACAGAGTGGTAAACATGCACCTGCCACAACTTTTTAGAACGTGTTGCAGGCATCAAATGTAGAATGAGTGTATTGTACTGTATTGTACTGGAGCAGCAGTAGCTCAGTCCATAGGGACTTGGGTTGGGAACCGGAGGGTCGCATGTTCAAGTCCCCGTCTGGACCAAAATATGGAGCGTGGACTGGTGGCTGGAGAGGTGCCAGTTCACCTCCTGGGCACTGCAGAGGTGCCGTTGAGCAAGGCACCCCCCAACCACTCGGGGCGCCTCACTAAGGGCAGCCCCCTCACTCTGACATCTCTCCACTTTGTGCATGAATAGGTCCTGTTTGTGCATGTGTGTGTCTTTTGGACCTGTGTGTAATTGATAAGCAAGGGTGAAAACATTGAATTTCCCCTCAGGGGGATTAATAAAGTAAATAAACTTAAAACTTAAACTTATTTACAAAAAACAATAACATACACTGTATCAATTTGAACATCAAATATTTTGTCTTTGTACTGTGGTCAAATGAATATATGTCAAAAAGGACTTGTATTCATTGTATTCTGTTTTTATTTTACTTTGGGGCTGTATATGAAGTTGACATAAGGCTTTCTATTAAGCCTTTCAGTACAGTTAAGTTAAAAAAATTTTTTTTTGTTTCCATAAATGATGCCCAAATAGTCTTCAGTGTCAAACATAAATTACTGAATTTTACCTTTCATTCATCAGTTTAAATGAATTATAATGACACAGTCAAAAGTAGTTTGATAAACATGCTGTTTACTGTCTTTAAAAATAAAAACACTTGTGTGACCCCACGCCCCATATTTACCTGTTGTTCTTTACATAGCTAGTAGCCTACATTGAGATATGTAGTTTAATTTAACGCACTGGTTATCCAGATTTGGTAATCTTGAAAAGTCTGTATTTAGATCAGGGTGATCCACTTCAGTGTTGCTTTGAAAAAACGACACAAAAGTAAGATCTGATCCGGAATCGCAAAATATAGGATATCCAATCTGGATTACTCTGATCCAGATTTAATTTTTTGAATCACACAAGATTATATTGTATGAGTCTTAACCGTGAGGCCACCTGTACGCCCTTAACTTCAAATATAAAATCTCTCACAGTTAAAGAAGGACACAGGAACCCATTTAAACACCAGCAACATGTTAATGACAAGTTTAAAAAGATGCTATTTCTCAGTCTGTGTCATTAAACTGTGAGGACAGTATCGCTGCTCGTCTCATGCTACAAGTCACATGACTGATACAGCCTTACAGCCAGCTGCATTCTGGGCCGCCTCTTCTCTCCTTATGCTCATTGACCTGTTATGCACCCTGAGAGGACATTCACACCCTTTGGTGAGGCCTGCTCAGTGTCAGAGCTGCACGCAACAAGATTTTAACCACCGTTGACTATGGATTTAGATCAGATCATTTGTTTTTGAATGCTTGCATGTGCACTTTCATCAACATTTCCATCAACTAAAATAAGTTAAATCACTAAAACTACCCAATGCAGAAGTCTGATTTTTATAAACCAGATGAAACTTGAACCTGGTTTGGTGCTGTGGGACTGTGCCCCCCTATTAAATCAGGCGATCTCCAACTATGAGTCCACTCTTTAAGCCTTTTAGTGCTTGCAAACATGCCCAAGGATATTTGAGGTTTTAAACAGAATCTCATCCATTAGCAAACAATAAGATGAGCCTGCCTCGGTTCAGCTTATGCAATGACATCATCGCCTGTGTAGCCCGTGGGCACTAGTGTATGTTTAGATATGACAAAGAGAAGACTTAGTATATAAATCATGCCTTTTCACCCAGAACTAATATATGTATTCAGGAAAAAGAGAGGCGAGGGGAACCATTAATTTACCTGTCTTCTGCCTACAAGTAATAAAACGGCTCACTGGAGGCAGTTAAGTGCACCAACAACACATTATTTACCATCTTTTTCTTTTTCTGTAACAGTCTGTTTCCTCATTTGTCCTGCAGAGTGAAGACACAGAGCAACAGATCATCAGGGAAACCTTCCACTTGGTCTCGAAAAGAGATGAGAACGTCTGTAATTTCCTAGAAGGTGGAATGTAAGTGCGGCCTGCTCGTGCATGAGCAAGTGTCTAAATTGGAATGGAAGTGAATAATCAAGTAGATCATTTACTCTGATGCAGCGTCACATGAAACATTTCACGCAATAAAGGAAAGCTCAAAGGGCTTTATGAATGACCGTCAGTAGTAAAAGTGTTTGTTCCAAGTTCTGTCATTCAGGAATGAGGAACTAACAAGGTGTTGTTTTACACTGGCGAAACTTCTCCGCTTGCACATACTATTGCACTCATTCCCTCTCAACCGTCTCTGTCACCTTAAACTGTGTGACACCAAAGCCACATGGTTAGAAAGATATTATATTATAGTGCACAATAAATGTTAGACAACTGCTTAGTAGTATCACATCTAATGTTGCTCGGTTTATTTGGCCTGTACTTCAAGAATTTCTGTGAGTTCCTATGAGTTGCATTGCTGTGCGGCAGAGGAGCAGTGGTGTGTGCGTGCGTGCACTCTGCAGGGCTCTGCTCGCCCTGGGCAAATAAACTCTGTGTAATGCCTCATGCAGTCGTCCAATTGGGCAAGTGAAAAATAATTGTGATGTCTAATGTAACATCATCTGAAAATAAACTGCACAAGCAGAGTTTCTCTAGCTGAGCTGAGTACACTAGTATGTCTCACCATGGCGTATACTTACTAATGTTTAACATCCCTGGACCGCTGCATATGAGATACGGAACGAGGGCTCCGGTGTGATTATATCCCTTTCGGAAGCTTTGTAATCCAGCCCTGGACTGCAGTGTCTTTTTTTGGAGACATTGGAAAATAAATCCATAATAATAAATCCGAAACTGAATGTCCTCTGCAATTATTTAAACGATATTTCAGGTTGAAAGCAGTTAATCTGTCGACCAGTCGGAGGCTGTGATTCTGACTTTATGGGCAATGTTTGGCAAACACTGGAGCATAACAAATTTTTAAGTTTCTTTACTCTTCCTGATGTTTGAGACTTTTGCCGTGGTGTTGTTTCAGTATCAGCACTGATATATTTCGGCAGGTATCGAACCAGATTAATATTTTTGGTATCCTTAATGACATCAACCAAAAATCACTTTGTTCATATTGCCCTTTGAGTGATTGCACAGGATTGGAAGGGTTACATCATTTCCTGTGACTCAAGCCAGTAACAGACACTATCTCGAACACTAAGTTTCATATCTTCTTACGTTGGTTTATCGTATTTCCTGTCTTTGCCTATGTTGACTCATGACTGAAAACTTCCTGTTGTTTCTCTCTCGATGTTGTCTTTGTTGTCTCTGTGTCACAACAGGAGATCCTCTGTAAATGTGCTGTAGTCAGTGATGAGGTGATGGTGTAATGTATTCACTCAGTCAGGACGGTGTTGGTGTGATGTTTCCTTGTCCCCTGTGTTTCAGGTTGATTGGAGGATCAGACTACAAGCTGATCTACAGACACTACGCCACACTGTACTTTGTGTTCTGTGTGGACTCCTCAGAGAGTGAACTAGGAATTTTAGACTTAATCCAGGTAAAAGCCTGGAACACCTGTAGTGTATCTGTCACCGTGTTTGGCAGTGTGCTTTCAGTGTTTTTTTTTTAACAATATATTCTCTCCATTTTTAGGTATTTGTGGAAACGCTGGATAAATGCTTTGAGAATGTCTGTGAGCTTGACTTAATTTTCCATGTAGACAAGGTAGGAAGTGTTTTGAATCTGTTCATGATGTTACATATTTATAAAACTGCTTGATTTTAGAGAATAGAAATTATCTGTAATCCTCTGCCTGGGTTATTATTGCCTCATATTCTAGTGTCACACTTCTCTTATGACTTGTGTGTCTTGTGCTGTGATATGTGAACTGTGGTGACATTATCAGATTTTCAGTGACTTCCCAGATTTTGTAGTTTGTCGAATGACTATATTTTTTTCGGTGTTATTAGCAACTTCTTTAAAAAAAAAAAGTAAAATACACACTGCAATTTAGAACCGACAGTATTAATCCTTCAATTGATTAATCACTTAATCAGTTAATCAGCAACTATTTTCTTAATTAATTCATTGTTTTTAGTAATTTTTCAAGCACAAATGCCAAACATTCTCATCTGAGCTTTTATTTGTCCTCTGTATCTTTGGGTTTTGAGTAAGGGTGTAATGATGCGTCGATCTGGATTGATATATTGATTCAATTATCAATGATCCAATATTATTGATCCAACATAGAAACATCAATACAAATTGCGAACTTGAAGATTTGCCTTTACTTTGATGTTACCATGGCACGTCTGCACAAGCACACATCCTACCTCAACATCCAAATAGCGCTGGTGGCCCAGTGTCAGGCAGAGAGCGGCAAGAAAAAGACAATAAGGATATTTGCGGTTATCATCTTGTACCGATCGCAGGCACCTTTCATATACAGTACACATATGTACTAAAGTCTAACATTAATAAGCCAGCGTAGGCTCACATAGGACTCAAACTCCAGTCTCCTGTGTAAAAGCCTTGAGTTTAATCTATTCATCTGTCATACCTTGTTCTCTCCATGAACAGTGTCGCTCTTTACACTATATCACCTGACGTTCTAGTAGTACATTTGTTAGTTTTCCTTATAAATTTATCAGTGTAATGTCATAGAATATCCAAGACTGGCGTGTACCAGGGTGCAAATAGACACTCTGATATATTAATAAACGCTCAAAATGTCCTTATATCTGCTTATAACATTATGATGTCATTTATTAATTTTCTGTAACCACTTATGCTCTTGCGGGTCGTGGGAGGGCTGAAGCCTATCCCAGTTGACATTGGGCTAAAGGCGGGGTACACCCTGGACAGGCCACCAGACTATCACAGGGCTGACACATAGAGACAGACAACCATTCACGCTCACATTCACACCTACGGACAATTTAGAGTCACCAATTAACCTGCATGTCTTTGGACTGTGGGAGGGAGCTGAAGAAGAAAACACATGTAAATCACTATGACTGAAAACTTCTATTTTTGTTAAATGATGTTAAGATATGTTCACTTGCTATTTTCCTCAGGTCCACAACATTCTGGCGGAGATGGTGATGGGCGGGATGGTCCTGGAGACCAACATGAACGAAATCATCACACAGGTGGATGCCCAGAACAAGATGGAGAAGTCTGAGGTAAGCCTGACTCTGCCGCGTCCACTGTATGTATGACTTGATTCTACCTCCAGTACTCTCTGAGGTAAACAGTATGCAGGCATGCGTGCATGCTGCACCCTGCATGCTACTCTCCAGTGACCTTGCGGATGCTCCCTACCTACTCTTGAGTGTTTGTGCTCTTTTTTTCGGCCTCTCCTCTCGCTGCTGCACTGCTCTCAACACAGGTCAAGACTGAACATATCCTCTCCTGTATCCCCCCTCAGTATGAAATACAGCATTATCACTTTTGTCATTATTGCGGAGACTTAACACTACCATTGTCCAGTGCATCTCCAGAATCTGTGACCATTAAATCTCTCAGTCACCATGTTATAGTTATATCATGTAGATCTGACATAATACTCATGAAAACAGGCTGGTTGTTTTACATTCTTATTATGATACAAGAGAATGTGAATTTCATTTAATTTCAGAGGAAATGCTTCTCCAGTATGTTTTGCTACGTTTATAAGCCAGTGTCCTTGCTCAGATATTTGCTCTATGCAAGGACATTGCTTTGCTTCCCATACAGCTTCTGCTAGCAGATAAAACATTCACTTACTTATTGGAAAGTTTCAGTCAGACAGACAGCCAGAGACAATTTCATGAAATCATTTCTGTTTTGTATAATATGGATTTTAGCCTCTGAAAGTCCTAAAAACTAAACTGCACTAATGATTTGGCTTTGTCTTTAAACTGCTTACACTGCGATGATGTCCAAACATTGACGCAATGTTTTTGGGGAGTCCTTTCTGCAATGAGAAACACTGACATTAAGTTGTACAAATTGTGTTTTGCTGCTCACACGACAAAGTGAGGGGTTACATTGTCAGGTTTTTATACTGGCTGACGTCAATTGTGTGCTCTAACATTTGAATTTAAGTGTTAACAAAGTACACTTTCTCTAATAATCTGACCTGCATTGTGTGCTTTTAACGACAGATTCTTCTTTTCGATTGATGTTCTGTAAGCAGAGTCTTTTACTGTTCTACAATCATCAGAGCTGCTCTGTCTTTCCCTCTTGGACCTACCCTAGACCGCAGTGTGTTTTTCACACTGATGCTAATTCAAAATGACATTGTCCATTTATAGGGCAGTGTCTGGGGAACAAGGAGCGAGCTGTTCTCCTTCCAGACTGGCTAAAGGCTGATTAAGTGGCATTAGATTTATTTTTCCATCAAACTCTCTCAATTAACATAATTATTTTTTGCTTTAAAGATAATCGTGGACAAAAGTTTGGTTCATTTTTGTCTTCATAAGATGTGGTCTATGATAGGTCCTATCACTTTTTTCTGTGGAGATAAACTGTAATTACTTTAATCTGCTTTAACATTCCTCATTCCTCTTTTTCCTGACCCTGTCTAGTTCTTTCCATTCTGCTCTCTCTCCTTACAGACGTTTATCTTTCAGTCTACCAGGCAGGACAGGTAGACACAGGTACTGCGAAATTTACAACCAAGTACTGTAACCTTAACTGAAGTTTACTTCCCCCCCTCTCGAGTCTCACCATATGGCCCTTCATGTAATAGCAAACTGACGTCACTAACATACAGTAGGGATCTTTCATGGCAGACCCAAAAATGTCACCAGTAGTGAATGCTGACAGCATAATGCAATCTTTACCTATGGATGAATAAATACTATCTTGGTTTGTGATGCTGAACTGCTGATGGGACTGTGTCAGAGAGGTGGTTGTTCATCTCCACGATAATTTCTGAAGCTGTAGTTTGTGGCAGTGCGTTATACATAATGTCAGGCGTACCTATTATACCGTCCACCCACTGTAGTTTAAAGAAATATAAATCTAACAGGCCTAAGAGGCTACACAACTCTTTTTATCCGTTGTTTTTGAAGTTTCTTGAACTGTATTTTAAAGGACGGTTTTCAAATTAGCTTCTGAGTTCTTCAACCCAATTTTAGAAAATTTGTTAATGATTTAATGAGATTTGTCTCATGGTGTATTGTGTTATAGGAGTACTCTAATGTTTGGGAAATATGCTCATTTGCTGTCTTGGTGAGAGTTATGGTGTGTCCACATAGCGTTTTTCTTGAGCAGAAAAGCGGTAGTAGGGTCCTGGGTGCTTTATTTCAGCACTAAATTAAAAAAACCTAAAACAAAAAAAACGGTCCTAGTGCTTTTTTTAATGACGTGCTACATGTGGGTACATTACTATGTTTTTTATGACAACAATATCTTGACACTTATGCAAGCTAGGAAGCTAATGTAATGCTACATTAACAGAGGATTGATTACACAGTTAACAAAAAGCTTACAATGCATATGGTGATAAAAGCACAATGCTCACCAGTGATATCAGTGTCTGGACGATCTGCTCCCACAAATGGGCTTTTCTGTCTTTGTTGTGACAGTTTCTGTCTGACATATCATACAGTTACAGCAGCAGCAGTGATGTCACCAGCTGAAAAGGTTCAAGAATTTTTTTTTAAGATTATTCTTAGGCTTTTTCAGGCCTTTAATGATAAAGAGAGGGAGCGACACGCAGCAAAGGGCTGCAGGTCGGAAGCGAACCTGTAGCCGCTGCAGCAAGGACTGAGCCGTTGTAAATGGGGTGCCTGCTCTAACCACTAATCCACTGATGCCCCAAAAATTTTAAACTAAAAACGCTCGAAGTGGTCATACAAAAAAGCTGGACGCTCTGAAAAAAGAGCAGCATTTTTGTCTTCAGGCAGCTGCATGTGGCTGCATACGCTCTCTCCTCATTTGTGAACAATTCAAAAAAGATATTGGCGCTCAGAAGAAAACGCTTTGTGGACACAGGCCCTCAGATGCCCCACTTTACAGCAGAAATAAACATGTTTACAGCCTGGTACAAAAAATGATTTTGCTCTCTACAGTTAACTTCAACCTCCATGACAACTGTAGGGGGGGGTGAATAATTATTATTACTTGCCCGTTTACGTTTTATTGAGGCCCAAAGTTACACATATTTCAGGGCGGGAGTGCTTGAGTCTGCGAGGCATCGCAGTCTGTGAGTTGCTCCTCTACACCCTCTTGTCCAACTATGGTCACTTCTGGCTCCAAAAAAAAAAAAAAAAAGATGGCAACGCCGAAATGCTGAACTTGAGGCCTCAAAACCGCCATCCACAAACCAGTGGGTGATGTCATGGTAACTGTCCATTATCTATATAGTCTGTGGCTAAAAAGCAAGCAAGTTTATCACCCCAAATTATGACCCATGCCTTTAAGGTCACACCCTCTAAATTATATGTAGTTTACAATAAACCAACAATAACAACCCTGAACTGTAGATTTTTTATCCCGTTTTTCTTTTGGCCCTCACAGACAAGAGATGGGGTGCTGCTCGAACCCTTTGTTCAGCCTCTCTGACTTACATGAACCACAGAATCAAGCCATTGTTGTGTGTTACACAGCTGGTGTTACTATTCCTGTACATATTAGTCACCCGGCGTTTGATTAACAACCCACCATTATGGACATGCACAGTGGGTCTCTAGGCTACCCACTGTGAGGTAAAAAATATCTCGAGTCTGACTCCCGAATGCTGCGCCCGTGTGCTGGATCAGCATTCCTCTCGACTAACGCCACGGTCATCTTTCCTTCTAACACAAGTCTCCTTGGTTCTTGGCAGAGGGAGGAATGCCCCACAAGACAAACGGTCCATTGAAATAACCTTGTGAAAATAAGCGAAGTGGATAAACCCACATTCCAGACATTCTTCACGTGTGCCATATCACTAAATGATTTACGAGGCTATACTGTGTTTCTAACAGCGTCAGTGACATCATACAGTTCTCTGTGGTTTAAGCCTGCTTGGTCATTTTTGGGTCTGTCTGCTAAAGATTCAGTCGGGGGATCTCTAACCACACTGATTCTCAAATGTCTGCTCACACTTGAGACGAAAACATCAAGTCATTCACTCTCCACGGATGTGTTTTATTGCTCCAAAAAGCTAAACTACCTTAAACACGCTAAATTGCTCTTACACAGTTTCACATTGAGATTCATTGTGTTAGAGTGAAGTGCCTCCTCTGTCCCTGAGAATAGATTTCCCTTTGTAGTTAAGTACTACTAGACTTACAACCTCCTCATGCCATCAGTAGTTCAACACTGTAGATGTGCAAATGGAACATTAGTCTCTATTCACAAAGATGCACTTAGGTAGCTACAGTCATGTGTAGTCTTGTAGAAGTAGTTCAACCCCCTAGAAGTCCAGTATCACCTGTATTATTACGGCTAACATATTGTTGACACACACATTCTATGCATACCTATCTATCCACACATCATTTCCGTCTTCATATCCAAATCCATTTTTCTGCTTTACCCAATTCTCTCCTTGCATTTTTACCCCTATCGGTCCTCAAGAGTCCGGTGGGTTCACTTTCCAAGCGATGCTGCCTTTTGTCCATTTGATGAATGTCCAGTACTGCAGTACATAACAATTAGTGAATGGTCTAGTACATCGTGTCCTCCTCACAGTTGATTCATAATTGGCTCTGGTTGTGATGTAAATCATTATAGAACCAAATAATGCATGTGCGTATGAAGCTATGAAGGCATCTGAATGTACATTTGCACATGTCGTCTGTCTCAGTAGCTGTCAGTGCTTTTGCATTTTGTCAGCAGTTGACTGTTTGTGTCTAGTACTCTGTTTAGCACAGTGTGTGTGTGTGTGTGTGTGTGTCCTGTGTTCACTGTTCAGTGTGTTGTCGTGTACAAAGTGTTTTTTGATTCACTGATTTGTATCTTATCAACCCTCCATGTGTGTGTTTTGTGTGTGTGTGTTTGTGTGTGTGTGTGTAGGCCGGTATTGCAGGAGCGCCTGCTCGTGCCGTATCAGCTGTAAAGAACATGAACCTCCCGGAAATGCCCAGAAACATCAACATTGGTGACATCAGCATAAAAGTGCCAAATTTACCCTCCTTCAAATAGTGGCAGCGAGATCCTGAGCCTGCAGGTGTCAGCCAATGTTTACCGTGATGCAATCTGTTTACCAAAACCTCAAATTACTAACTTTTATCAAAACTATACATCTTGAAGGTACTGTGTGATCTGACACTCCTTGTTCTGGTGTTATCTCTTTGTTTTTCCTGTTAAAAAAAAGAATGTTTCCCTGTTTTTTTCTGTTCTGGAAGGGGAATTGAAGTATTTATTTATTTGTGGTACATTCCTTCTGCCTCGCTGGAGGTTGGCCCTTGACGTTCAGCTGCTACAATGCAGATCTGTGTCAATTTGCAACTGAAATTATTTCACTGACTCAACTGTTTACTTAAAAGAGAAAGCTAAAGTTTTGAGTCTCATTGCTTTGGTTATTCCAGAAAATCAATCAGTGGAGGAGAGAGCATGAAACTATTTTGAATACCAAATTGAAACAGGTCTGCCACAGTATTGAAAGTCACACATTACAGCTCGTTTGTAGAATCAGTGCAAAGAATAGTAATTATATAACAGAAATGCTGTGACAGACATATGGATATATATGCTGAAATGATTTTTTTTCTTTTATTTGTATGCAAAATATTTTTAAATGATTTATCATGTCTTAATGAATAAGTATCTTAATTTTAATCTGTGCATGACGTTTTTCTCTTTTTTTCAACATAATAAACTTTCGAAACTCAACCTTTTGTTTGTCGTTTTTTTATTATAACTGTTATATAATGTTGTCAATATGTATTTGATATGCCTTTTTTCCTGAAGATGGTGAAGGCATGACACCACTATATAACTCTGTTAGGCTAGAACGTGGTGGCCTTCATTGGCTGGGTTGATTAGGTTTAGACAAGAGGAGTGAGATTGGTTGAATGTCAAGATAAGCCAGTCAAAGTCAGAGTAAGGTGTGTCATGCCTTACCGTCCTTGGGAAAAAAATTTACAGTACATTTAACAAAATGTCCTGAGGTGCAGCACGTCACATCATCACTGGTGACGTTATACTTATAAAATCTGGTTAACACGACTGCATGTAGATGGTTATCACTTAAGATGAGGACCATGTAGTGACACGAAACACTAGTAAACTTCACCATTGTATAAAGTGACCTTATTTTAATAGTTTCTAAGATGTAACTGATGAATGTATTAATGTTTAATAAGTCATTCACTAATGCTTTATAGATCAGTTATAAGCAGTTGACATGAACACATTTTGGGTTGTGAAAACTCCTGCACATATTTCTAGAAAAGGTATGTAGATAATCCGTTTGTTAACACCCAGTGTTTAGGAAACTACCTTGACAGCATAGCTTTGCAAGCTATCAGAGAAGATGAGCAACAGCAAAGCCACCTTAGGGAGAAATGTAGTTTTAATCAAAGCTACCTAGAAAAAGTAGTTCAAACTTGTTTTGCAAAAGATGATCAAATTTACAATGTACTTTTTTTTGTACTACAATAACAAAATGTACAAAAAGTCACATGCAAGCAACAGAATAAATAGATTAATTAAAAAAATCTATTGTGTTCACTACAAAAATTGGCCACTTTTTTGCTGATCATACATAAGCCAAAAAATAAAATACTCGACTATTTGTGGAAAAATACAGGAATGCAATTGTGAACAATGTACAGTGTCTTTTGTGTCTGGTGACCTGGCACAACCACCCCTGGTGGACAATAAAGATCTATTCTAGTATAGTCTAGTCATCAGTAAGACATCTGCCATCCAGAAAGAGGCCAGGAGGGAGGAATGCACTAGGCAGGGTTACTCAGTCAGGTAACTTCTAAAATAACATGCAGCAACTTAATAAATATTAATGTTAATAAAAAGGATTCTTAGAACTAATTCTGGTCCAAGGGGGTTCAATGACAGTAAATAAGCACTGATATAACATAAATACAAAATGAATTCCTTTACATTTATACCCTCACATTGTTTGTGTTTTCAGTTATATACAGAAAAAGAGTTTTTAAAAAAGTAACTATAAAAGTATAAATGTATTTGAACTACCAGCAAGCCAATGCAAAATGCAGTTGAACTAGTAGTTGAATTACATGTAGACCGAGTTCACACTGTTAACACTTTATAAACACTTTATTAATGACTGCAGGTGGCTTATTGATCACTTATTAGAAAGTGAGAAACTAATGAGCCTTTAGTATTACATTACTAACACATATAACTCAGTTATCACCATGAAAGAAAGCAGGAACACTTGACAAATGGGGTTTTAATAACCTGGCAGATTATCCAACTGAATACCTTTCAAATCATGCAAAACAGTAATTATGCTCCTTCTGTTGCGCATTTCTTGCCAGCTCTGTTTGTCCAACGCGTATTCCGTAGTGACGCTTGTAGCAGACACTTTCGTTATGCGCAGCTTTTACGCATGTTACGCTGTAACGAATCCAGTTGTTGCTGATACAAAAATATTTTCGACACTGTTGGGTTACAATGCAACCGTGACACACGTTTATGCTTTTATTTTCAATTCTTTGAGTGAGAAATATTTCTGTAGCCTCTTCTTCACTGCGTATTATTGCGCAGCTTTGACTGTCACGTGAGTCGTCTCGTGACATCAGGAAGTAGGAATGACAACAGAGTGAGGATGCTGCAGTTGCTCTGACACTCTTCATTTTTCATTTGCAGAAAGCAGCAGATAACAATGACTTCTTTTATAAAAGAAACACAGAGGTGGGCATCTTTTATTTATTAAATTCAGAGGCAAATAAATCCTTCCGATAGATAACGTTCAGCTACCTGTAGCCAAAATCCGAGACACGAAGTTATCGATATTGTGATTTGGTGCATAAATTAACATCAGCAGAGACAGTACACTAGCTTAGGGATGACTCATCTTACTGCTATCGCCATAATCTTTATTTTTGTCAGATTTTCGTGATGTTTGAGGGGTAAATATTTATGTACAGTAGCTGCCTAATTTACATTTCCTCTAATACACCTATTCACAATGTATTATATGTTAGCTAGCATTATGGTAGATAGCAGTGAAGTAGCTATACTGAAGTAATGTCAAACTTTGAAATATAGGCAGTCAAACTGAGCATTGTCTTCTCGAAAGACTTTGTGCAATAGGCTACATTTCAGAAGGAAATCAAGCTGAAGTCAAGTCTCAAATAGTTTAATTACAAGTTATTTTGAGAGACTGTTTTATACTTGTGTTCCCAGTTCATTGTGACTGTGATGTATTGTTTTAGGTTTAAAGTAGGCAGCAGAATTTGGCAACCACACCCCCTATAATATAATAATACACATGCAACGTGATTATAGCGTTGTATATGTGATTGTAAAGGTGTCAAATGTACAAACAGGAATCACAAACTGGGGTTAAAGGTCACAATTATTCTGCATGAGAGCTTTTGTGGACGTAGCAGTTTTTATGCTTGATTAAAGCAAATAATATTAGGAAATTAGTCAAGAGTGTATGGCATTGCAAGAAAAGGTAAGATAGAGAAATTATGTATATATTGAGAAACAAATGTCTAAATTGTTCAACCAGTATCATTATGTACGATGCACAAACTGGGCCCAAAATCCCCCATCGTTGAGAACTGGTTGACATACATCAGTGTTTGTAGCTCCGACTGGACTTTTGTAAAATTTCAAATGCTCCTTTTTGATTGTGTATATAAGCTTTGAGATATCACTAATGTAGTTTTTAATGCACATGATTACAGCTAGTGAAATAGCTGTGTATACACTATATTTACTCTGCAGTAGCTAATATGTCTGCACATGCAAAATACTCTTACATTCACATTTATGTACACAAAACCTTATTTTAGGCTGTTATGGACTTTTCACACTTGCACTCATGCTCTTATTTACCATCTGGAAGCTATTGCAATAGATACAAAACATTATTGTTTGCTGATGGTGTGTGTTGTCACTGCTACGTGTTTATAGTCTGTGTGTTTGTTGTTAATGTATAGAGGTACCTCTGAAATTCGCTGACAGCCAGTGTGACATGCCTTTCATGTATGACATCATACTTGCGCAGCAAACTCTGATTCTGTGTCTTAACTAAAAGATCTGAGTGCTTTCTACACCGCTGTCATTAACGCTCACATCTGTTCCTCCCAAACAGCATAAAAGAAGCGGTGACTTTCATCAATGCGATTGATGTGAACAAGTTCTCCAGGCTGATCTCACGCATCATACAAAAGCTTCATCTGAAGGTACAGAGACTGCACAGTGTTATCCGTGCCAAAGACAAGAGGCTTTCGAGGCTTTTGCTGTAAAGCTGTAGTGCCAGAGAGAGCAGTGCATGCATAATGACTTACTGGAGCATCAGTCACACTCGGCTGTAATGAATGCACACACATGCCTGGCCCTGTTGATCATGCTGGTTTTTCACAAGACTTAGCAGGCTGTCAGAGGGTGTCAGTCATTTCTTCAGAGAACAATTTGTCTGCTTAGTTCAGTCTTTTTATTTGCTAAGAGAAAGTAATACCATACACATTATTTTAATAATAATATACAATGTAATAGACATTTTGACATCTCATAGCATGAGAAGCACAGGTGTAACTAATAACATTAATAATGAATCCCTGCATGATTGCTCTCTAACAGGGTTTCCTAATACAGTTAATTATAATGGATCCATTGTGAATGCCATTAGTTTAATCTGTGCTTTTGCTGCTCTGACAAGCCAAAATGTCTGCTGTCACTCACACCAGGTAAAACCATATCTCTATTGTTGTTGTCCAAATGTCAGATTAAATTCAATTTGAATGGTTGCACATACGTTTGCTGGCCTCTGACACCCACATTATATATTATGAAGCTGTTTCACACTTTTAATTTGAAAAGTTGTTGGTTCTCAAGCAGAAAGCAGCTTTTCATTTATGTTTCAGTTTTTAAAAATGATTACTTGAGGATCTTTTCAGCAAATTATGTTTTTACACACAGGGAGAGCGGACATTCAGTGAAGAGGAGGAAGAAAAACTTCAGGCTGCTCTTTCACTGGATAAACAGGCTCTCAGTCTAGTACTGGAAACAGCTGCCTTCATACTAGAGCAGGTGAGGGGTGGTCATCTGACAGTTGTTGTATTATTGTAGGGGTTTTACCTGACATGTCTTTCTCAAGTGCTGACACATACGCAGCTGTGCAGATATGTCTACCTACCCAAGACTACCTGATGTGAAACATGGTGTGAAACTCTTTGTTCTTTTAGTATATTCAATATTTTTAAGCTGTCAGCATTTCTGGTGTTCCTAACAACTAATTTTCCTCACATTTAAAAGGAAGTTTAAACTTAGACTAGCCAACTAGTCTAGAAGTAAGAAAACACTCTGAAAACAGTCACAATTTAGCACATTCTAATCCATAAGGTTAAACATGGTCATGAAAAATATTGCGTATTCTGTAAGAGCCATTCGAATTAATTAATTAATCATTAATCACATTTTTCAATGACGAAAATTGTATTTTAAATGCAGCTGAAGTATGTGGTGCTTTGCACTGTGCATTATAAGCAACTCAATAAAGAAAAATAAAATAACATTTATTGAAAACATTTTTTTGGGGGAAATTCTTTAGGAAACATGCCTTATTATTACAACAGTATTTTCACTGGTTGAATGCAAGTGCATAAAGTAATAATAATTGAAGTAATAAGTATTTATGGTACCAAGGGTAATGTTTAATTGGATAGTCGACTAATCATGCACATCCCAAGTCAACACTAGGTATTATTAGATGTGATGGAGGAGGCCAAGTAAATGGTATATGGACCTGCATTTGTATAGCACCTTTCTAGTCATCCGACCACTCAAAGCGCTTTTTACACCACGAGTCACATTCACACATGCATTCATACACTGGTGGCCGAGGCTACCATACAAGGTGCCACCTGCTACTCAGTTTTTAACACACTCACACACCGATTGAACAGCCATCGGGAGCAATTTGGGGTACTCACACACCGATTGAACAGCCATCGGGAGCAATTTGGGGTTCAGTATCTTGCTCAAGGATACTTGACATGCAAGCTGGAGGTGCCGAGGATCGAACTGCTGATCTTTCGATTGGTTTACCTTTACCTCTGAGCCACAGCCGCCCACAAGTAAGAGGAGTGCTCGGTATGAAGATTTCCATTGCTTTGGATATAAGAAAGAAGAAACATGATGACTCTCACCTGCTAAAATATTTAATTTTGGTGCAGACAGAGACATTTCCATCCATTTTATATTTACCTCCTGGGGTTTGTTTACATTATACAGAAGCATTTACAGAAAAATGACTTGAAAAACAAAAACAAAATAGAGACAAAAATGAAAATGTAACAAATGATCCAGCAAAGTGACTATTACTATGTATAGTGAATGTGCAGGTGCTTCCAAGAGACCATTTATATGTGCACTGCTTATGAAAAGAGACAGATTACCGCAGTTGATCATATCTCTGGTTGAAATTGTATACTTTGTTCAAGCGCATATATTCAGTAAGTCAATATGTGGAGAAATCTGATGAGATCTTCACTATATAGATGGGAAGGAAGATAGAAATTGTCATACTGTCTGTAGTGTTTGTGTTAGTGTGGATCACATTGTAATTCTATTTCTCCAGCAGGGGTCACTGTTGTATTGTGAATTATTGTGTTTTAGCAATATTGAGTGTTTGGGGTACATGGGGCTGTATATAGTGATCAGTTTCACCTGTAAAACATGGTTAATGGTAGCATTTATTATACAGTTACTACCCTAACCCGTATCTTCTCTCCTCTGTAGGCAGTGTATCATAATGTAAAGCCGGCCTCTCTGCAGCAGCAGCTGGAGGCGGTCAATGTAAACCCAGACAAGGCTGAGGTGTTCTCACAAACCTGGGCAACAGCTGGACCTGAGCTGGTGGAGAAACTAAAGCACAGTACCTTTGCCCCAAAGAAGGTAAGGCTAATAAAATAAAGGGCTAACAATGAATAAAGCAGATTTTTTGGTTCTGTTTTGCAGCTCTAACTCTGAACTTTGCCTAAACCTAAAGCTGATCATGTTTCCAAAGTATAAGATTAATCCTCTCCCAGACACTGTGTAATTATAGCCTACTTTTTTCACCGCTTCATCCCTTTGAACTGAGCACTGTTTAGTGAGACATTATAGTCTCTTGATACTAAATTGAGAATCAACATCCGACTATCCATATTAAGACTGACCTGCTTTCGTGTGAATTCATTCCAGCTGTTTGGATTACAAAGGGTTCGTTTGCAGCTCACGCAAGTTGTCACATAGATTTTAAAAACTTGTTCCTCTCTATAACTTGATTAAGCGCTGACACTTCAAACAGCATCCCTCACAAAGTCAAGGGAATTAAGATCTAACAGAGTACATAAGCAGCATGTACGCATCAGTCACATTATGCTGCTGCCGAACATGAAGACATCTCACCTGCCTGGGTCTCATGAGTCATCTGTCTCTCCCCCATGAATTTGTTGCAGCCAGCAGGAGGCTGCGACAGCCATTGATCTTTCAAGACGACCTCTGTTACAGCTTTGACTTTCTACCTTTTGTGTATATGTTTTCTCACCCGCTTTTCCTATTGAACAGAATGCAGGGTGTTGTGTTTACTCACTTCTGAGACTTTGAGTTAGATGTTTCTGTCTTTTATAGGATTCGTCATTAAAGTAAACGCACTAATTGGCACCTCATCGTTCTTTCCTCATAATAGCTGAGTATGACATGTCGTAAAATTCTCACCTGCTGTCGCAATAGTAACGCTATCAATTAAAAACTGGTCAAACTAGGGGTGAACTGTGGTTTCATAATGCACACATAAAAGCAAGATTTACAAAAGTGTATTACACTTTGTGGGTAATTTATGGTCTTTATAAATGTATTTTCCAATCCACAAACAAACACCAACCATTCTGAATAAATGCAAAGCAATTTTTCAGTTAAATACGCTTCATTGTGATTGCACAGAATACAGGTACTGAGATAACAAGATGCAGATTAACGTCTAAACAGAAGCGCAAAAAGTAAAGACTGCAGAGTAATGCACATATGTATGGTAGTAATATAACAATAATAATAATAATACACTTTATCTGTATAGCACCTTTCATACAAGGAGTACAGAACAAAGTGCTTTACAAAAGGGAATTACATGCACCAAGTGCTTCTCATGAAATATATATATAAAAACATAAAACAGGCCAACAAGGCAGTTCACTATAAAAGGACGTTTAAATACACTTAGATACAAAAAAGATGGAAAAAGAAGTACATAGAAAGGAATCATAGTTTAATATCAGCAATATCTTATAATCTTAAAACCATTAATCATAAGTAAAAGTAAAAGATATAACATTTTAATAGAATTGCAGCAGTAAGAAAGAGTTTCAGGCCTGTAGCAGGAAAATCAGAGCCAGTTAAAGGCTACAGTGGAGTATGTCTTTAGCTTTTCTATTAAAATATGTAAGTAGCTGTCTTCCCTGATATCTATAGTGTTCCATAGCTTTGGGGCTGCATCCGCAGTTTTCTTTCAGATGTTGTTGGAAACCTTCAGTAAACCAGCAGCAGATGATCGCAGTGTTCTAGAAGGGAAATAGTTAACAAGGGAGTTAGCAATGTAGCTTGGTCCGAGCCCACTGAGGGCTTTGTATACAAGGAGGAGGACCTTGACATCAGTTTAAATGTAAACAAAAATAAACACTAAGGGGTTGATATGAACTTAGATATATCCAGTGTGAGCAGTATTAACAGTATGAACAGCTTGTAATGAATAAGCTAAGCGCAAATGTCAATACTCTGCTTATCAATTTCCAAATTCAAGTTCATCACTCTAATAACGCTTCCTTTTGAAACTAAATGTATAGAAATATTTAAAGGTTTCCTTTAGTGCATGGATCACCTGACATGTATGGATAAGTTACATTTATGTGTGGCGTTTGAGACTCTTTTCACAGTCTCCGATCCACACATGCACGTTGCGTTAGAGTTCTGGTGGAAGATGTGGATGTCCGGCACATGGATGTGTCATCAGCACTGAGACTAACTTCTCCCCACAGGAGCACTGCTCATTTGAATTTTTGTATTCGACTGGAATTAACAGGATGTCCCAGTTAGTCTTCATGTGTGTGACTGCCAGTTGTCTGATTGATTAGCCCAGTCGCTGTTTTAATCAACGCTGCTGTTTACAGAGATTTGTCTTTGTCTGCAGTGATGATTCCTTTGATTGCCTGCTTTTCCTTTTAAAATGAGCAAATTCCTATTTGGATTGTGCCACAAAACACATCTACCAAGTACAAAAAAAAAAAGACAGTTTATCCTCAAATCAAAACTAAACTGTTTTCTTCTTACCTGTAGTGCTATTTATCAATCTAGATTGTTTTTGATGTGAGTTGCTGAGTGTTGATATCTCCATTCTCTCTTTCATAATGGAACTCGATGGCACTCGGGTTGTGGTGCTCAAAGCGTCAAATAAAACCCAGTGGAAAATTTCAACAGCAGTGTCTCTTTCTGCTGAACTACACTTGCCAACTGTATCACTGCATCTGCATCTTCTCATTGGTGCTAGGTGAGCTAGCAGCAGATGCACGCTTCCTTCTGTCCGGGTGTAGTTCAGCAGAAAGAAAATGGTTCCTACATGAAACTGCTCACATCAAGGTCTGTGGATTATCCTCAGTAACTAGGTCATGATTTCTGGAAAGAGACATTGCTGCTGAGTTTTGTAAATGTACTTTTGCAGCGCTTTGAGCACCACAAGCCGAGTGCCATCTAGTTCCATTGTGTTAAAGAGGAGGCAGACATATCTACGGCCGATATCTCCAACACTCTGCAACTCACACCAAAACAATCCAGATTGAGAAATAGAACAAAAGCTAAGTGGAAAAATATGCTTATTTGATTTGTGGTGAACTGCTCCTTTAACATATGTAAGCATACTGTTCGTTTTTATGAGTAGTTATTTATGTAGGCATTTATGTATTACATGATATTAACATACAGTATATGTATTTATTTTAATGAATTCATTTTGATTCATTTCCTTAAACTGATTTGTTTCCGTACACCAAATGTAAAATAAGTACAGCATCACAGAGTTGTGATGTTTATTCATGCTAATGAGGACGCCGTTCCAGTGGTGAATAATGAGGCCCAGCCCTTCCCCACCTCACACCTGTCGTCTGATGTCGCGGAAGCATCCAGACCCAATAAGTCACACATGGTTTATTATTATGGCCTCTCTCTGCATCATAAAACACTTAACTGCCCTGCCTTGACTCAGTGCTGCTAATCCATCACGCTGCTACAGCTGACTGAGACCGAGTGTTACTCTGACAACCTGCAGCTCGGAAACAAGGCAACTTAAACTTTGAGGAGATTAAGCAAACTTCTGCGGATGTAAATCTTAATGTCTGTGATAATTACCATATTCATGAGTTTGATAATACAATGGCTTTTTTTAATGATGTTGGCTGTGGGTCATCTGGTCAGTACATGGTCAGCAAACAGGCCATTAATAACTTGTGCACACTCTATTTCTAACTAAAGAAACTCTTTACTTTTCTTGAGTGGGTTTGCAGTCTCATCTCCATAAAATAGGAACATAAAAGTAAGAAAGTCTCAACTTTTTACAAATGAGCAACAATGTCTGCTATTTGATTAATCAGTTAGTCCATTGAAAGAAAGATAATCCACAACTATTACAATAATGGATTTATTGTTTCAACACTATCAAACATTTTATTCCAGGTTGTCCAATGTGAGAATTTTCTGCTTTTCTTCATCTTACATAACAGTGAATTGAACATTTTTGGGTTTCTGACAGTTGATGACATCAAGGATGATGTGATGTTTTACAGACTAGCTGACAGTTATTTTCATAATTGAGTAATCTGCTGATTATTTTCACAATTAATAGATAAATCATCCATCCATCCATTTTCTAACCGCTTATCCTCTTGAGGGTCGCGGGGGGGGGCTGGAGCCTATCCCAGCTGGCATCGGGTGAGAGGCGGGGTACACCCTGGACAGGTCGCCAGACTATCACAGGGCTGACAACATAGAGACAGACAACCATTCACACCTACGGACAATTTCGAGTCATCAATTAACCTGCATGTCTTTGGACTGTGGGAGGAAGCTGGGGTACCCAGAGAAAACCCACACTGACACAGGGAGAACATGCAAACTCCACACAGAAGGGCCTCCCCCACCCTGGGATCGAACCAGAAACCCTCTTGCTGTGAGGCGACAGTGCTAACCTCCACACCACCGTGCCGCCCAGATAAATCATTTATTCTATAAAATGTCAAATAATTCTGAAAAATGCTCATCACAACTTCCCAGAATCCCAAAATGACATCTTAAATTGGCTTCTTTTGTCCAGCCAGTCACCCAAAACCCAAAGACTCTTTATCTACTATCATAACTGTCAAAGAAAAGCAGCATTCTCACATTTAAGAAGCTCAAACCAGCAAATGATTTTGCTTAAAAAATGATGAAAGAATGATTATTTGATTATTAAAATAGTGGCGATTAATTTTTATTTCAATTGACTAATTGATTAATTGACTATTCATTGCAATTCTGTCATAGACCAAACAATCGATTAATTGCAAAAATGATCAGCGGATTATACGATAGTGAAACTATAGGTAAGATGCAGCCAAAGAATAAAAACAATATAGTGTCACTAGCTTATGGAAGAAAAGGACATAAAGTTAAAATTATGTTTAACAGTTAGATTGGCAGTGTTTTGTATTTGCACATTTTAATTTATGATAGTTACACTATGATTAACTTGATTAATATAGCACAAATTGATGTCAAATAGTGAGAACATAATAAGGAAAAGGGACTAATAAAATATAATCAATATACTCATAGATATACACTGCAAAAATTCGGCTTCCACTGTTATTTTTCTCAGGAAAGTGCCACCTTAAAGTTTTTTGTGAAGTCTTTAAAAATGTGTCCAGGGAATTTATTAAATGGAAGCTCAGAGGCTTTATTACAACTACATCAATATAATTATAATAATACTAATCTTTATTGTCCACACACAGGTTGGTTATAGCACAGCATAGTAGAATCCCATTACATTCAGTAATTAACACAAGCAGCAGTAAACGGACATGGTTCCAGTGCGAATTTAGTGAAACGTTGGCATTTAGTATGAAAACAGTTTTTGTAAATGTTCTCGCCTGCTGCAGCGGCGGCTCTATAACATCTTCCTGAGGGCAGGTTTATAAATTCTTTAAAAAGACGATAAACAGGATCAGACATAATTTGTCTGGCCTTTTGTTTCACCTGCGCTTTGTGTAAACATCCCAGTAGTTTCTGCTCTGTCGTAATAATTTTACTGGCAATGTTTGTAATTCTGGACAGTTTTTGTTTGTTCTTAGCCCCCAGGTACCCACGCTATGTACACATATTAAAAGTTAAAACACTGTCAACAAGACGTCTTTGAACAGTCTCTAAAATGTTCTTTCTTATATCGTATCAGTGCAGTTTCCTGATTCGACACAAGTGCTGCATTGCCTTTTCAAAATGTATTCTGTGTTGGCCGTAAAAGTGCAATCAAAAAGTTCAACAGGCTGATAATCAGTCAAAACAGGTGGAAAATAATGACGTGCATTGTGGTGACTCACAATAACCAGCTCATATTAAAGGTATATGGTACAGGATTGTTGATTACAGCTGCTTATGGTCTGGCACCTGGTTGCTACCTTTTTATAAAGCCCCGACCTCACATGAGCACTGTGAGGATACACACCCATAAACATCCTGAGCACAGAAAATAAGAAACTACAGGCAGAGGGCAGAGTCTCTGCAGATAAACACTCTGCCACACACTGAGAGTGGGTCGTAAGACTGAGAGGGGTTATTTCTATATGAGTCTATACATTGTTTTTTAGGAAAATCCTGCATAGTATATTCTAAAGACAGACTGTCTCTGTTTGTATGTTGCAGCTGGAGTATGTTGGCTGGCAGTTAAACCTGCAGATGGCCCAGTCCAGCCAAGCCAGACTGAAGTCCCCCAGTGCTGTCCTCCAACTGGGACTTCACAATGAAGACTCTGAGGTGTGAAAACACACACACACACACACACCCACACACATATACAGTGTATGCACATGCAGTGTACTCGCCTGTCATTATTGTTCTTGCTCTGCTTTTCTTACCATTCACACAAACTACTTAAAAACCCTTCTTATCCACCCTAATCAGAGACTTGTTCTGTGTTTATGCCAAATGAGAAGCATCTCCAATCTGTCCCTCTTTCTTCGCTAATAGATGGTAATCCCACTGGTGTGTGTCCTGACCCAGAGGTAGACGTACATCTGGCTCCAGAGTAACTGTAGTGTAAAGACCAGAGATCAGGGAGCTTGTTATCTGAAACCTCCAGGGTGTCTTTGTTCTCTTGAGAGACTTTCTTTGTAGCTGGAATTGGACAGTGTGTGCATTTATTGAAGGGCTGCATTGTAACTGAACTGTATCCATTTGTGCACAGTATCCAGGCTTGTTTACCATATGTCTGAGATGTCTGCCTTATTGAGGTCATTAGGGATGATTATGTTTTCCTTATTTATATTCTTGATACTTAATCTATGCATATATATTAGTGTCAGTTTAAAACAAAGCATTGCATTAAGGAATGTGGTGCTGCATCCTAATGTGGCCTTGCCCTAAATATTTGCATGTATAAAGGAAAACACTGAGGAACATGATACAAATAAGGTTCTGACTTTAGATTTTCCTCTGTAGTGCTTCCCTGTTCCCATTCATTTGTATTCAGTAGAGATTGTTTGGATCCCAATTAGCTAATGCTATGTAGTTACTCTAATAGCCAAGACCTCATGAGCCTCCCTCACTCATTTCTTTCTTTCCCTCTGAGAGAAGCATCGCTCTGTTGTGGTAGCAAAAGCAGTGAAAACTCAATAGGCTGTTTCTTTTTCACATTAAATGATTTCCAGCCTTTGAAGTTTGCGATTTGATGGAAATCTTTTATCTCGACTTAATGTTTTGATTCTTCTAACAGCCTCACATATGCCCACATACTCGGTGCGATAAGATTAATCAAGTGCTGTTGATGCTCTGACAAGCATTTGGAATATATTTTGTTGATGCTGCTCAGATGGGACTGCTGTTTGTTGGCACGGATACTGGAAATCTTAGTTATGACTGGTTTCTTTTAGAGCAGATTTGGTCTCAAAATGGTGGGACTGATTATCCCCCCAGCCTGGATAGTGTTGTTCCAGCTGACTAGTCAAGTGTCTTTCTTGCACGCTGCTTTGTATTCAGTCCCTAGAGAATGCCGGCTCAGCCTAAACGTGGAATTAGGCATGACATATTCAAATTGCTGCAGTCTTAAACGAGGGCCTATAGGCGTGAGCTAGAAAAAATATATGTTCTTCTTTATCTTTGTGAATGCGACAGCAGTTTGAATTTTTTTTGTTTTGGACTATTTTCTGCTGTGTTTTCCCTAGGCTAGCAGAAGCATTAATTTATTTAAATCCACTTACACAATTCCCCTTGTGGGAGGAGATAGCTGGGGGGCTGAAACAAGGCTGGTTAAAAGTGTAGACGGATCAACTTCAGTGAATGTTACTGAGGTGCACGTCCTCCTGTGAGCTGCAGGGGGCACTGTTGCCTCACAGGTTGGACCACATCCCTCAGGGGCCGTAAAGTATCTGAGAGATGGAAAGGATACCTCGTTTAACTTTGTATTAAGGCAGTTTGAGTGTGCACAATAATTTTTTTTTTTTTTTAGATTTCCATCAGTGTTTTCAGATTAGAGTTTCCTGACAGTAAGTTTGTTTTCTTCCAAACTCTCTGAGAATTGCACAGTGCAACTTCTGGAATGTCAAAACACTGCGATGACTGAGAAGTAAATTAGTTGCGAATAGAAGTGAAATGCAGCTGCAAGTGTCACACTAATTACAAGGCAGTTTTATAACATCCACGCTGCTAACTGCAAAAGAGAGGGGAAGACGAAACCAAATGCAAACAGGAGAAATTAGAGGATTAAAGGTGACCGGGGTCAGGGGAGGGGAGGAGGGGTGATATAGGCAAGAGAGAGAGGAGGTGAAAACACATACGAACGCACATACAGTAGGGAGTAAAATAATGAAGATAAAATGGATAAAGGAAAGAAAATGAAAGAGAAGGAGAGAAAGGCGAGGGTGGCCGTCTGTATATTATTGATTGCCTGGAACCCAAGTGGAGAGTCAGAGACTCTCCCATCTGACTAGCCTCCTGCTTCATTAACACTCTCCCTGAGGAGGAGGAGGAGGATGACTGCCAGAGAGCTTCACATCTCCGTCACCAAACAATATGTGACATACAGTATATCTACAGTACAGTGGAGGAGATGTTAGATGACATGTTTGGACTTCTTTTTAGGATATTTATTCACTGAAATATTTACTGTCTGGGGGATTTCTTTCATAACATCCCCTCCCTCTGCCTCCACAGTGTGTGGACCAACAGCGTATATTGAAATTATAAATCACTGTTGCTGCTGTTGTGCGGCAGTCAGTGTAGCACATCACCCAGGGGAGCTGCCGTTTCCCTTAACTGAATTTGTATCGGCTTCAGTGGAAAGTTACCTATATGAAAACCGTACTGAAGAAGCATTTCAGTGCACAGGCAAATTCTCACACCTACCCTTCAATCTTTCAAAACTCATAGTATATCCTGGAAAGGATGGATGGAAATGGCCTCTTTCATTGTCGGTATGATGTGGGACCTGTTGCATAGCTTGTTTGTTATCCCAAAGGAGAAGCAGCTGAGACAGAAAAGGACTTAAGTGATCTGCTGTCAGAAGGGGGGAAAAAAGTTAGAAAAGAAACAGGATCAGAGCGCGGGATAGAAGGAAGAAGACGAGGATGCAGGGGAAGGTGACAGGAAGGACGATGAGTAGAGGAAAGAGGATGAGGAAAACAAGAGGATGACAGTGGGAGAGGATGAAGGGAAGGATTGCGAGGCGACAGCAGAGATGAAACATGAAGCAAAGTTGTGTAAATTTCCTTCGTGATTCATTGTGCTCATGTGAAGTGTGGATTAAGGGCTGTATAGCGGTGGTAATGATAGTAGTGTGTATGGGATGTCTCTTTACCTCAGGCAGCTACAGCTGTTGTTATTAATGGTGTGCAGATTTCCCCATTCATCAACCCACATCAAAAAACCCCCAGCAAGAATCTGTGCTTTTATCTGTGTTTTAAAAAGGTTTTTGCTAAGTACGCTATCCAAACTGTAGATAACCAGATTTAGTTTTCCAACTGCGCGGACCAAGAAAACAGAAGTACACAATCTGCCCATTTTAATTCTGAGTGTGTTCTCTGCAGAGGTTTGGTCTTTGTGGGATAAAGCTGCGCTTGAAGAGAAGCAGGTAAAAACACCAATGGCTTTCTGCCTGCTACCTGGTACTTGTGAGCCGTCCTCTCTCAGCTGCCGGAGTGTGTCACACATACACACATCCTTTAGACAAAATTTGAAGTTGTTGTGTAGTTAATCCCTCACTTTATATCTGTGCTGCTGCTTATGCTCCCTGGCTGAGGTAAAAGAGACCTCAGAATATGACGCAGGAGGATTACGCAAGAGATAAAAACTGAGGCAAAATTATCGGTTTTGTAGGTTCAGATGTTTTCTGCTGCGGTAAAAACCGCCGAGAAACACATACACCACAATTCCCTGCAGTGGGATTGAACCAACCTGAGTGGTGAAAGTTTAAGTCGTCCCAACTCTTACATATTTCTGATTAAGCTACACAGTGAGCAAGGCAACATTCTGGGATGAATAAGCAATGTAGTGAATGTGCATTTAAGACAGTCATTATGTTTTTATGATCAGCTTTTTATTGAACGTTATAAAATACAGAAGATATGGAGAACAAATAGGCAAATAGTAGCTAAAATAATAAAAGGGACATTTTGAATAAAACATTAAATATATGATCGAGCTAAGCATAAGCACCATTAGTCATATCTCAAAAAATTTGGCCACAGAATCAGCAGCAAAGCATTAATAATACATTTAGTTGCACCATTAATGTGTGCAAGCTCCAGGTATAGTGTATGACAGGCAGAAAAGAACAAATTTAATATCTGATGGAGAGAGTATGAGGAGGCTTTTAATAAGTGAATATCATATTCTTAGTTGTACTTGTACTTGAAGCAGCTAGCACAGTCTGGCATTGTTGTTTTAAATTGCTGCGTATGGCAAATCAAGACAGAGATATGGATGTGGGTGCTGTCATGAAGAGCTACTTTGTTCTAGAAATATGCAACAGGCGGGTATCTTGTATCACGTAGAGGAAGGTACCAGGGGCTATATTTTGATACGCTGCAAAAGGAGTCATCAACCTGTTTTGTTTGTAAATGACATGTAGAAGCATACCTATAGCCAGGTTTTTTTTTAGTGCTTGTCGGGTGTAGTCTCGGATTTGGAGCCCATTATTATGAGCATGTATGTTGGTCTGTAATTTATATATGATAAGAAAAATGGTCACACGCTGTTAGTATGTCCTTGTCTAATATCAGACAAAATTGTCAACTCATTAGGTACACTCCGTTTCCATCTTCAGTTTGACATTGCCTCCACTGTAATTGATTTCCAAGAGGGAGGGGGATTCGATTTTCACTAACTAATCACTAGGGAGGTTAAATGATCTATGTTGTTGGGTAATATTGAGAAGATGTCAATATGGAGCAGCCTCGATAGCAGCATTTATCTCGTCTACAGTGCTCGCAATTGTTGTTATTATGCCTCATTGGTTTCGGCGCACAGCTTGACCAATGCTTGACAACAGTTTGACAACAGAGTTAGTTTGGCCTGTGGCTCAGATAGGCTAATTGTTAGCCTATTCTAACCAGGTCTAGCAAGGTCTAGATCCAGGCAAATTATGTCACAAAAACTGCAATAAATAGGACCTTATTCATCTAAAAAAAAAAACAGGTTTACAAACATGGATGAAGCAAATGAAACTTTTTGGAAAATGTTGTTGTTTTTTGGTATTATAGTATAAACATGAAGGGGAGACAGGGGATGACATGCAGCAAAGGGCCAGAGGCTGAAATTGAACCCATGGACGCTGCGGCAAGGACATTGCCTTTGTATATATGGGATGCCTACTCTACCCACTAAGCCACCAGGTGCCCCAAAATGTTTCTTTATCAACAAGTACCAATACAAACAGTACAGCAGTATAATAGGATCCTTAAAAATGAATGCCTTAAAGTACCCTGAAGGACACATGCTGCAGCACTATGCTGTCCATCTCAGCCAAGAACAGAGAAGTGTCTGGCTGAGTCCTTCCCAAGTCATGTTGAGCTGTGAGTACCTTAATCAAAGTGATTAATGTGAGGAGCTTTTGGAGGCTTGAAGAGGCAGAGCTATGAAGTATTTAAAAAAAGCAAACATGCCCCAAAAACAAGGTGCAGAAAAACGTTTCTGTTCTTCTCTTTTAACTTGTTGACTATCTGGAACCCTTCACGTTCTGTAGCATATGCTGTATATAAAAGACCGATGAGCTGGAGGCACCCGGAGCGTATGGTGAACCAGAGCTTCTCTGTTCTTTCCTTTTGTGTTCCTCTGTCATTTTAGTCCTCTATTTTCCACAGTATCCATCTTCTTTTTTATTTATAAACATGCAAGTAGACACTGATGCCTATTTGATGAGCCAGAGAGTTGAATCCCGTTGCCAGTCATAGTGTCTCTCTCTCCCTCTCAGTGTCTCTGTCCTGTGGCATTAGAATAAACCACTGCTCCCTCGACCAGCAGGGTAGAGTAGGGTGACATTTATAATACAGAACATCCACTTGCAAGGCAGCCGTCGCCGATTTCAATATTTATTGTGGACACGCTAGGCCGCAAAGGCATGGAGTAGGAGCTAGTGAGCTAATGTAGCTTCCACATGCTGGCTCAGACTTCAAAGGATATGTTCAGCTGATATCTTCAGACAGACTTGATGAGAATTGATAAAGCAAAGCTCTTTTGAGTTCCAAACCGCAAAAGGGAAAAATGAACTAAATGCAGCTTCAAGACAAAATCCCAAACAGATTTTTCTTGGCCCTCGAACATTCAATCAAAATTTGTGAGCAAGGACAGCTTTCTCCCTGAGCGTGAGTCCCCAATTTACTTGATAGGACACGAAAGTTGATAGCTGATAATGAACTTGGGAATGACTTTGTAGACTTTTTTTTGGCGTTTTGATTAAAATAATAACACCCAAAAAGTTGTTTCATTTCCAGTCATGTAGTACTTAGCCTCCCAAATGTGAGGATTCACTGTTTCTGCCTGTTTTGTATCATAATTTAAATTAAATATGTTGGGTTTTAAGCCTGGCCTACGTGTATGATTTGAGCCCGTTTTATGAATGTTGTTGTTTAATTCTAACTCCCACCATACACTTAAATCGTCTGTGATGTAAAGCCAAAGCTCACGATTTATCTGCTCCCGCTGTACGGTCCGATTATCAAACCACGACCTGTGTGATCACACTGTAAGTCTAAAACAGACAAGAAACCAGTCCATCAGCCCCTGCAGACCATTCTGGCTATTGACAATTGTCGATAAAGATTCATTTGAAAGCTCTGGGGCAAATAGAAGTTTGTTTTCTAGCAAAGGTACGGTTCACAATAATGTAGAGACAGAGGCCCCGAAAAGAGCTTGGAAGTCCATTTCTGCAAAAACGGGTCATGCCAACTTTTGTGTCCCCCTCTATCTCTCTTGGTCTTTCTCTTTAGTGCTCTCTCGCTCACACACACACAAATTAGCAAGTTAGCAGCACCAATATACTAGCTGGGTCAACATTCTATGATTAATTGAATAAGAAAAAAGGCACTGACCTTGGGGAATCAACTTGTGGCTCTGCTTCAAGTGTGTGAGAACCTGACGACAGCCGATGCACATATCTGACATGTTACAAAAATTATCCAAATGTCCAACGGCCAGTCCCGAACAGCTGATCGGGCCATGATCGGTCCTTGCTCTGCCACTGTACAGTGCATGGCAAACGACGGTCAATGAAGCTGAAATTTGGTGCCAATTTAAAATGAGTTTTGAGGCTCAAAAATAGATCAGAAGCAGGCTCAAATCATCGCTTTAGTCTGTCAGCTAGACAAAAATGCAATTTAAAGACCTTATTTTGGGCATATTACACAGTTTCTCACATTTTGTGGGCTAATTGATTTATCTATTGTTAAAAAAATTGTCAGAAGGTTAGTTGCAGCCTTTTGGCCGAGATAAATAGGACCCGTCTGCTGAAGCATGCCCACAGCAGAGCGCATCTACTGCCACACTGACCACAGAAGCAACGCTTGCACTGCTCAACATTATTTTTACATGACTGGTCTGTTTCATTTTTCTCCATGCACGGTTCCACGGCCACACGATAAAAACTACATGCAACTATGTAAAAAAATTAGCACAGTCAGTTTCAAAATGATAAGGATGAATACCTCATTGTATCAGAGGCAATGCAAAGCAGCAGAGGAACCCTGTGTGTGTTTTTACATTTCACATTAAAATAAATCAGTCAAATCAGTGCATCCTGTTGTTAAAATGATCGGGTTAATTCATTAAGTACAAGTTAATTTAGCACACACTTCCAAACCCTGCATAAACAACTGCATTATCACTTGGCAAAACTCAATACACATAAAGTGAAGCTGGCAGCAACCAGACGCTATAAAGACGGAGTCTGTGTAGCAGGTAAAAAGCCCCACTCCGCTTATGCGAGGCCTTGCACCTGTGCCCCGTGTATTTTGGCTGTTAATGCAACCCTTTACATGGAGGTCAGAGGTCAAGGTCAGCGTCAGCACCTCTGACCTCATAAAGATGCAGTGTTTGGTCCACTTTCAGGCAATGATTTTTGACTCTGAGACTTCCGGTCAATGTCTGGTCTGCCTTTTTCACCGTCTCTACTTTTTCCAATACAAATGAAATTAAAAAGTAAACTTTCCTGCATCCTTACTGTGCACAGTTCTTTGTTAAATGCCACATTGTACAAACAAATCAATATATTGAAACACAATACTGTAGTTTGTCAACTGTCCGTTTCTTGTAGCCTCCTGAAAGAAGAGAGTGTTTTATTCTCCTGCTGTTCTTGATGGATATGATGCCAAAGCAGTAGCTCAGAATGCTTTGAGTCAAATGTGGGACTTGAATAATAGCTCCAGCTGTATCTATCTGTTTCAGATTTCTCATAGGAGCAGTGTCTGTAAGCATCATAGAAACCCTGCTGTTAATTGTGCTCATTCATACACAAGTGCTTCGAATTGTCAGAAAGATCATATTTCTGCCAGATCAGAGTCTATCGGCTCCTCTGACTCTTATACATTATTCTACCTCAACGCGGCTTCTTTCGCAGCATCTTCCTTTCCTATTGATCCCAAAAATAAATGTCATATCATAACGCAACTCTTCCTTTCTTTCCTTTTATTTGTGACTTATTCATGAGCGAATCTTCCGTTCGTTGTTTGAAATTTTTGTGTCAAGTTGTCCCCAGCTAGCTCCGAATTATAAGCCAACTTATTCTAGTTTGTGGGAACCTGCTTGTTTTTGTTATCAAAGCATCAGACATGAAAGACTTTTCTTCTTGTGATTCTAATTTATTTTTCTCTGTTCTGGCTTACAGCACCAGTGCTGTAATCACGGAGGAACGGAAGCTCTTTGTTTGAGAGCGCACACACTTGTATGGAAACACACAGGCGTGTACACACTCGCACACACAGATTGAGCCCTCCCAGTGAAGGCTGTGACTTTATTTATTAACACTGTGTGATGAGGAATGCAATTAAACATCCTATTTTGACTTCTGCGAGGAGGTGCTGTGATCAGAGGCTCCCCGAACATCCCTCCCTGCCTCACGTGTCTTCGTCAAACTGGCATTGCGAGCAGAAGGCCAAACTTTGAACACAACTCAAAGCTCCCCTGACGTAAAGCCCGGTTCCTGCCTCCCACATGCTTGTCATGTCAACCCAATAAACAACAAACCCGGAGTTGATCCAACCTTTTCATTGATCATCCGAGGGATTACATGGCCCAATCAATATATTGGAGAGCTCTCATGTAAATGCTACCACGTTCAAATCCTTCGCACCAAGCCACCCACCAGCCAGGAGGGACAAAGGCAGCTTTGTCTCAATCTCTACTTGCCTTGCTCTACATGTCCCGAGATGCTTTGTTGCTTTGTGTGCACATCTTTTTAAGGGTCTCCCTTTCTCTTTCCATCTCCCTCTGTCTCTTTCTCCATCTCTCCCTCGCCCTCCCCCTTTCCCACTGGTGATTTGTTTTTCTCCTGTGGGATTTGGGATCCCATTCATTGAGAGCGCATTGTTCGGCTCTTATCCATTCCAGAGGATGGGCCCCGAGAGGCAGAATGGGTGACTGTGGGTGCTCTCCCTGCTCCCTCTCTCTCCCCCTACTCCTCGCCACCGGGCTCCTTGCTTCTTGCCATACGATGATGTCATGGCTTTTATTTTCTCCGGGGGTACCCATTGATTCTCTCTCCCTATTACACACTCTCTATATCTCCCTCTTCCAACCCCCTTCCCCACAACTCCCCTAACCTCCACTCCTGTTTTCCTCAGCCAGTCCCTTTCTCAGATTCTTTTGCCTGTCTAAAGGCGCCTGGGGGATTTGGGGATGTTTGGATGTTGTTTAGCACACCCACGGTACATGCTTGACACCCAGATAGGGAAGCCATCAACCCCGCAAATCCAACTGCAACTCCCATTTAAATCTCATTGATTTAACATCCCTCTTTTATTCTCACATCTCCCACTCCTGTGATCAGCTTTTATTTCTCTCTGGTTATTCAGCCTGTTTTGTTTCGTACCCCATTTGTGAAGTAATCATTAATCCCCTGATAATGCGGTGCAATTTTGCCATAGCCGTAAGCGATGTTAAAAGAGTGCTTAAGACTGAGATTTTTAGATGTGCATGCATGTGTGTTTTTTTCTTTCTTTCTTTCTTCATTTCGGTTTTTTGTTGGAGTTTATTTTAGAGAGGCTGCTCTGCCTCTTGGCTGAACTATGCTGGGGTGAGAAATCTATTTCAGTTTAAACAAGACGCACTGATTGCAGAAGCACAGAGCCAAATCACATCCATTCATTTCAGTGAAAGTTGGCTGATAGGCATACACAGGGTAAAAATGCAGTTCTTCTTTTGAATTGAAATGCCAAATATTTGTAATAATGCTGAATGTTATTACATCACGAACAGGTATCTATTCATGTGGTTTCGATTATTATAGCATTCTTTTGTTTTCTGAATTGTGCTGCATTTCATGTTGACAACAGTTGTCTTTGTGTGCTCTCATCGCGCTGTGACAGGATATAATGGCAATGAAAGGATATGAGCTTTAGGCTTCTTCCCTTCCTTGAAATAATGATTATAATGAGTGGGTTGGTGCCTGGCACTGTTGTCATCCGCCATGCAATGATAGGGCACAGAGTGCTTCCTCCGCCTGCATCAACAAATTGTCACCAGTGTCTTACTGAACACCCTACCTCTTTGATGTTACGCTGGTGTTTGACTGTTTACTGAGAGGAAAAGTACTGCTTTAGAAAAATGGTCTTGAGGTTCAGAGTGGCATGTGTATGGTGCACTGGCCACATGGTTGTAGGGCTGGGCATCACTTCAAAGCTTTCAATAGTAATGCGGACACCTGAGTTTAAGCACTGATACCTTTCAGTATGTTACACTGTCTTCTAGTATCTTACAGCAGTTTCAGTCCTCAGTGAACAGGATGCATTCAGGCACAGTACTGAGTATCGGGCACCTGAGTTTGGCAGCACTTGTAGGGCTAGGCGATATGGAGAATGTCAAATATAACAATATTTTTGATAAAATACCTCAATGTCATTATTGTGAATTGTTGTAAATAATCATCATTAATGTGGATATAATGACTATGTGGGTGAAGGCAAAGCTACAACAATCTGGTAAGTTCAGATAATTACATCACTTTACTGTAATGCAGCCTGTAACACCAGAACAAGGCAACACTTAGGCCCGTGTCCACCAAAGCTTTTTTTCTAAGCTGAAAACTTAGGAAATGCCCAGTGGGGAGCATTTGCGAGCACTTTGAAGGCACAGGGTTTTTCAGCTGAGACGCTTTGGCTGCATCTGGTTGCTATGATATGGAATATCCGCGGAAGTAAATATGTTGGCACAAGGTAGAGTGCTTGCTCTGGATGAGAGAGAGCTGAAGCACATTTGGAGAGAGGATGGACCTGCTGGTGTATTTGGGTTCATGAGAGGAAACTTACACAAGTACATGTACAGTATATTAACACATTTGTCCTCCTTGGTTTTGTTGTTCAGCACTTGTGCATTCAAGTTGTGACAGCTTGTCCCGCCCTTCCTCCATTGTTCTGAATGGCTAGGTAAAAAGTGATAGTGATGAGCACAGCGTTTTACCCAAAGTCGCTGTGCTCAGAAAACAAATTCCAAATGGGAGTGCTTAGCGCAGAACAGATGCTCGGCACCTCATCACACTGCTGCCATTTGTAGCGAAGCTTAAATATATGGCGCTTACATTGCAAGGAATGGCCTCA
The DNA here is from genome assembly GCF_006386435.1 of Epinephelus moara. Classification (NCBI taxonomy): domain Eukaryota; kingdom Metazoa; phylum Chordata; class Actinopteri; order Perciformes; family Serranidae; genus Epinephelus; species Epinephelus moara. The sequence continues at coordinate 30,050,328 of NC_065513.1, read as the reverse complement.
GGTAAAAAAAAATAAAATAAATGCTTTGGTGGACACTGCCACTGCCACACTGATATGACAATATCCAAAATTTAAGACGCTGGGAATTAGAGTTAGAATTAGATCTTAGAACGTAAGGCTATATATAGTCACATATCACAGTATTAATACAGTATAGATATATTGCTCAGCCCTAAGTGATACTGATACCTTTCAATATGTTTGTTACACATGTGAAAGTGAAGAAAAAAGTCTTGAAGCTTAAAAATACAATTCTGGTTGCAGCTATGAGTGTATTGTACTTGTGTGTACACAGCTGAAATGTGTGTTGAGATTTGTGAGGAATATAAACATAACTTTTTACAAACCACTTTTTTTAATTTAATGAAAGGAATCAAACTTAAGACGAGCAGCTGTACAAGAACCTTAAGTCTTGAAAATGTGTGAAGTTATGATTCAAATCAATATCTGATAAAAGTAAATGAGATGACAAATTAGACCAGACGACTTCATCTCAGTTTTCCAACCACACTGCTCAGTAAACCGACTTTGTATTTTGGCGTGAAGAGAAAAGCACAGCAAAGAAATGGAAAACATCATTGTCTGTTATCATAACTACAGTGTTTGTTGATGACACCATATTTATGTCTGGCTTTGTGTTTTCAGTTAGCGATGAAATGTTTTCGCTTTATTGGAGGGGCAGCTGACGTCTCCTGAGAGCCGTACTGTAAACTCTCCCAACTCTCCCTCTTTATCTCTCTTTCTCACACACACACATTTTAGTCCTCCCCCCCTCTCCTTGTGTATGGGAGCGACAGTGTCTACATACCATGGGGGCACAGGCTGGCTGCCTTGGCAATCTCCAAGCTCTGCCACATAGCGGATAAAAACAGGCCTTACAGTTGTGAATAGCAACCGTTACTCGTCTTGTGCGAGCACTCCTGCTCTCTTTTACACACACGCACATAGATACAAACCCACACACAGCTCGGTTGCCCATGACCCCCACTCCAACCTTGTGCCAGCCTAATACATTAAAATGCATACTGTTTCAAAATGGAGCCCTGGGCTGAAGGGGTTGAGTGCCACTTATCCTAGAACCTGGCACACTGGTGGTTAGTCGAGGCTCACACTACAAGATGTTGGCTAGCTGCGGTTCTTATTTAAGCCACCCCACACACATTTAGAAGATTAAGGTTTGACACAGCTCTTTTTTTCAGAGGCTTCAACGTTGTAGTAAGCAGATTCAGAGGTGAATGTGACGTTTGAGGAAGAAAGTTGAGCTTTGATTTGTAAAACTTGTTCATCACTAAGATAGGCCAGAATGCGAAATAGGCGTCTCCAGTATTAGTTCACATCATGCAACGCTGCATTTAATACTACGCCAATACAGCTCTCCTGTGGCGGCTGTTCTTCAGTTAGAACATCATTTCCCAGCTCTGTTGGATAATAGACAGAGTTTATGAGCTTGGCAGCAGAGGCTGGTACATGACATGGCACCTTTCCTCTTTCTCCGTATCAGGCGACGGTAACTAGCTGCCACCACCATAATCATCTTGTTATGGCTCACACATGGCTTGTGTTCCTTGGCTTGTTTATCTTGGCGCTGGAGCTGTTGAGTGTCTCCGTTCTCTCTGGCTCTGCAGCGTCAAGCTTCCTGATTTAGAGGCTCTTAAACATGAAGATTTATTTTGGGTTCATAAGAGACCCGGGGATGAATTTTAGAAAATGTTTGATAATGTTAGATCAGTAAATGGGTGAAAATGGGGCTAGTTTTTCACTGCAGCGCACTGCAGCTCTTTTTGATTGATAAAAGGTGATAAACTGGTAAAACAAAACACTTACTTGTGACTCATAAGTGTGGCTATTCATCTTTGTCTCTCCAGGGTGGATAAATGAGATAAGACTGGCCTCATTTTAACTGAATTTGTCAACTTAACCTTCTGTTACCTATGCCTCTTTCTTTAATAATTTATTCAGGGTGTCTGCAGGTCCTTAAAAAGTCTTAAAGGGATTGTTCAGATCTGTTGAAGTACTTATTCACAGACAGTGTATTACATACAACAGATTTCAGTCAGCACGCCCGCAGTTTGGAGAAGCAGGCTGGAGTCTGACATGGAAGCCAAGTAATCCACTGCTATGAAGGGGTCAGCAACAAAACGTATTTTAGCCACCTAAAAAAGGTCCCTCCCAAAAAAATCAATACCAGTGTACACTATATTTAGAATATTTTCACTACTTTACCGTAATGTCAGAGAGTGATTTATAACTGGAAGATGCAGCCGTTATGTCAGTCTCTCAAAGCCAGACTCCATTAAGAAAACCAGTGATTTAACATTGCTGAACACAGGAGCTGCTGGTCTATCGCTGCCTCCAACGGTTGGTTCGGATTCACCGAAAGTCACACAATAACACAAACAAACTTACACAAGACCTACACCTACCAAGACCTACTATGACCTACAAATCCGACTTCAGTTACAACATACTCATGTCACATCCAGAAATGTTCCGATGACACGGCCATTGTTGTGTGTGGAGGGTGGACATGATGAGGAGTACAGGGGCCTGATCGACAGCTTTGTTCGGTGGAGTGAGGAAAACAAGCTGCAGCTCAATGTGGCTAAAACGAAGGAGATGGTGGTGGACTATAGGAAGAATAAGTCCCCATCTTCTCCAGTCCACATAAATGGGAGCGACATGGAGACTGTGGACGGATACAAGTATCTGGGTGTTGTACTGGACAGCAGATTGGAGTGGTCAGCAAACACAGAGGCTGTCTACAAAAAGGGCCTGAGCCGGCTGTACCTGTTGAGGAGGCTGAGGTCTTCTCATGTAGGCAGTAAAATGCTCAACGTTTTACCAATCGGTCGTGGCTAGCACTCTATTCTTTGCTGGAGTGTGTTGGGGGTACAGGTTTAAAGAAGAAAGATGGAAATAGACTGAATAAAATAATAAAGAAGGCCCAGTCTGCTGTTGGTCTGAATCTGTGCACTGTGGAGGAGGTGGTGTCTGACAGAGTACTGTCAAAATTTCACAAGATCATGGACAATGCCACCCATCCCCTCCATAAAACACTGGACTCATACAAAAGCACATTCAGCAGCAGATTCATTCTGCCCCGCTGCTCGAAGGACTGCTACAAAAAATCATTTTTACTTAATATTTTAATCATGCTGATGTTGATTTTTTTTGGTGGGATTTTTTTAAGTTGGTTAAAATACGTTTTGTTGCTAACCTCCATCCACAGCAGTACATTGCTTAGCTTAGACAAAGATGAAAAGGTTAGTCATATTTATGAGTTAGCAGTTTATCACCTTTTATCAGCTGAAAAGAGCTGATACCACCTTACTTAAAAAATCCGAACTCTCTCTTTAAAATGTCTTATTACCAGTGGCCTAGTGGTAGAGTGTTCGCCCCGTGGATTCGATCCCCGGCCGGGTCATACCAAAGACTATAAAAATGGGACCCATTGCCTCCCTGCTTGGCACTCAGCATCAGGGGCTGGAATTGGGGGGTTAGATCACCACATGATTCCCAAGCGCGGCACTGCTGCTGCTCACCGCTCCCTCGGGAGATGGGTCAGAACAAATTTCACACACTCAGGTGTGTGACAATCAGTGGAACTTTAATCTTTAAATTCAGTTTTATAAATATTAGGTCTGAGAAGTCATTAGTCTTAGATTTTAATTTTTAAGGTCTTCATTGCCACAAACATATTTTCATTTATCCATCTTAATTTCTTCTTGTCAGAATGACTCAAGCTCTTCTGCGTTCAGATTTCTGATGTTACAAATCTTTAAACCTTAAACTGTCTTTTTACTTTTTACTTGCACTTACCCGTTTGCAAAATGTAGCTGAAACTAACTCATTCTTATAATCATATTTCTACATAAAACCTACCTCTGCAGGAGACCACTTATATAACACTTACATTTATACTTATCTGCAATGCTTGAATAAGATAAAGATGATTTTTCCCCAAATCACTCTTAAATTTAGTTAAAAATATCTTGAAAATGTCATAAAAAGCATAATATTTAAGCATCTTATACCTGTAGATGACATGTTATTAGATTATTATTATACATCTACTCAAGTACATGTGCTGATGGCAGAGGAACATTTTTAAGATATTAAACATTTTTTAATGTTTCAGTGAAGACAGCAAGCTTTTAGAAAACGACTAGAATACGTTAGCCAGTTTGCCAAAAACCTGCTTTACATGTTTAGAGAATTTTCAGATGTATCCTCATGGTGTGGGCATGGCCTAAATTCAAGAGTTAAAAGGCTTGAGGGTTGAGCTGAAAGTCTTGTAAACAGTAAGCCTTGGATAAATAGTCCGCAGAGGCAGAGCTCCCTCTGCCCACGGATAAACTGCCAGCTCGAGTCATTCCAATTCAGGGTTCGGCAGTTTTTAGGTGCTTAATACGATTTGTCTCCTTTCAATGTTTGCACCCTCCATCTAGGAAGTGTGGGAGGTGTGAACAAACAATGTGAAAGCACCGGGCTATTTCCAGGCACTTATTTTTCCTTAGTCAGGTGCCATTTAAATAGAATATACTGTACGCGTTGCTTTTAAACCTCTATTTTCCTCTGCCTCTCCCTCTGTAATTCAGTGATTTTCTTGTTCTTCCTGTGCCTTCTTTATGTCTTTGCTGAGGAGATTCTCTCTTGGACTGTGGCTCTCTTTATACTTCATCTCCTGTCTAATGTCTCTGATTCTGACTTTCCTCACTGCTTCCAACAGCTTGATTATTGTTCAGTATCTAGATATCCCTGTAGTGAGCCATCCTGGCGGCCCAGTGGCTCTCTGGATTCATATTGTGTAACCACAACAACAACCCCAGTTTGGGTCTGGCAGGAGACCGTTGTCACATGTTACCATAGGCGCTGAGGACACTGCAAGCCTTTATTGTTATGCTACTGTATATACTGTATATATATAGAGAAGCACGAACAGAAGTAGTTGTGTTTACATTCTGAGAAACAGAAAGCGTTCTTGTAAACAGAACAGCAACAATGGCAGCAGATATTGATTCAGCACTGTAAATAGCTTTCTGTATGAGGAACAACAGCTTAAACATTTCTCTATTGTCACTGCAAAAAAACATGATGGTGGTGGTTGGTGGGGGAGGATGTCTGAGACCACATAGCAGGTTGGCAAATGGGCAAATCATGGTTTACAGTCATTGCAGATACAGCACAATACATTTATTGTACAAGTAAGCTGTCGGGCCTCTATTATGAACATACAGCCATGGCTATGGTTTGATGCTGAACCATTTGTTAAGATTAAAGGGTCACTTTGTTTTTTTCCACGTGGTCCCACCTGGACCTTTTTTCCCATGTTTTGTGTCCAAGCAACTAATGGGAACAACAGTTCTTGATATTGGTCCAGTTTTGAGCGAGAGGGCTGCAGCTGCGAAACAGACAGACAGTCACTTGGGGCATTTGACATTTTACGTCCACCAAAAGTGCTTGTTTTTGCCACTGACAGGCTCAGATTTTTATTAAAAGGGGTCTGACAACATCATGGAGAGGATCCTTATGGAGATAGACCTTTTTGTTAAAGAATAAGATCTTTTTTGTTTAACAAGAAACAGCCCCGAATTCACTACAGCCACCCACTAGACTTCACTTAGATGAACTAATCTTTTCATCGTTAAACAAATTTCAAACAAAACTCACAAAAGCCATCTTGGTTTGTCTTTTAAATGCTCCAACAATCACCGGTCTGGTTTTGTTGAAATAAACCCTTAATTCACGTACTTAAATGTGAAAGTATTCCAGCTATATACACACTTAAATTGAGTCTTATGGGGCTGTTTCTGGTTAAACAAAATGATCTCACATTTTAACAAAAAGTCAAACACTTACAATAATTATCTGAGCCTGTCAGTGGTAAAAACAAGAACTTCTAGTGGAAGTAAATTGACAGTGCACAAATGCCCCTAGTGGTTTCAGGCTGCAGTGGTTCCCCTTTAATTCTCTTTCTACTGAACACATTGACATGTCATCACCTGTGCACTATAACACTCCCAACTTTTCCCATACTCCCCTGCCTTCTGCTGCATGTCCTCTGATTGTTGCTCAGCGTTTGGGCTGAAAGGACTGAATGAGAGGAGGAACACACTGTGTGTGCAGTTAGTTAGGTGGGAAAGCTATTTTTGGCTGCTCTAAAGGATGAGTCACAGTGACATATGAATAGATAAGAAATGATCCTTCCATCACTTACAAAAGGGCACTTTTCCCACTCCATCATTGCCACATCCATACCATTTCTTTGTGTCATTATCTTGCCATCTCTGCAATTGCTCATCTTTCTTTTTTTTCAAAATGCAACATACCTCTTTTCACTGTCTCTCTCCAATCTTTTTTTTTTTTTTTTTTTACACCTTAATGAACACCTCCTCCTCACCCCCCATCTGCCTGGCTCATTTGTCTTTGTGATAATTGGAGCAAGCATCACATTGATAGCTAAAGCCCATGACAATTTTTGTGTTTATCGCACCACATATGTCACCTACTATTAACAGTATGTAGCGTTTTAATTACAGCACATGCAGGTTCCATCGGTAATAGAGGTACTGAAACTGAGGCTCACAGGAGCAGATGTAAGGTGGTCCCCTGTGGAACCATCATAACATCTCAATGCATTGAATAAATACTGTAGAAGCAACAGCGCGTCCCCTTGGCGTTATCAAGTATATGATATGTGATAGTCTGTCAAATGCTGCTGAAACTGACACATGACGTCGACATTAAGAGCAGCAGCTGTATTCTGAAGAAAATGTGAGAATTAGGGGTGCATTTTTTTTCAAAGTGCACTGGTATTTTTTTCTAGCAAAGACCTGTGTGTCGTGGTGATAATTACCTGGGAATATTCGAAGCTTCGACAGGACCCAAGGAGGTAATAAATCACATTCATATATATACGCTAATCAACCACCTGAATCCTACCCGGCTTTGGTAGGACTTAGCACCGTCACATGTGTGTGAGACAAAGTGATGAAGAGGGTGAAGAGGAGGTGGACTATTACACACAATGTTTCTGTATGTTATTTATAACCATCCTCAATTCATCTCACCTGCACAGCCAATTTAATTGCTTGAAGTGAAGGTTGATTACTGCCCTGAGAGCACTGGCCTCGTTCGTATCTGACACTTGCCACCTCCTATCAGTGTCCTCCACAAGTTTACTGGTGAATGAAATAAAGCATTGGGATACTGACGTTGATTACCAGGGCAATGATTGTAGCTTTGAAGCTTCAGTTTAATTAATTGATTGGTTTTTCAATTAATTGACTACATTTTTATTGCGTAAAATGTCTGAAAGGAGTGAAAATACCATCACGTTTTTTTTTAGAGCCCAAGATGACTTCAGAGTTGTCAAACTGAATTTTTTGTCAGTCCAAAAGTGCCCAAAAATATTAAATTTACATTGATATTAAATGGAGAAAAGCAGTGAATCTTCACATTTGTGATAAGAAATGAAATTACTTAAGCCAAAAACTATTCAAACTGTCACAAACAGTCTTTCTAGTGGGTCGGGAGGGATGAATGCCAGCTAGCAAGGTTTATTGCTACACCAAAGTAACAATATGCATTGTCTAAAACAGTGTACAACCCACTTACCTGGGCTGCAACCCAAATCAGTCAGACTGCTCCTTAATTCAGCAGTATGCAGTGCATTTTGTTCTCCTGTGCTAAACTTAGGACAAAGAGCAGCCCTGAGGGTTGGGGGATATTTTCCTACGTTTGGTCCTTTGCCAATCACATGCCTGAATATTGCATGATTGTCATCCTAGTGAGTGTGGGGTGATTACAGGTGTCTATCACAACAAAAGAAAATGAAAATGGGACGGTGTTGAAAGAGCCTTTGTTTCAGCTCAGACAGCACACTGAGTCATATTCGAACCTGTTTACATGTCTGCCTGTCTGTTTCCTGATAATGTGGGTCAGAGAAAATCCAACAGGGCGGAGAGAAAAAAGAGACAGAGAGAAAATAGTATCCCTTATTCCACGTGTGGCTGTCAGCCTGCCAGCCTGTCAGTCTGTGTGCTCTCTCCTACTATCACAGTCTGTAATATCTCTTATTAGCTCCAGGTCCTAGCTATCCAGCTATATTTTGTTTGCAGCTTTAGCAACCGTGTCGGTTCCCCTGTAGCCTGTCTGATGGGAGCTGAACACTCTGGTCTTTGTTTAGAGCCTGTGCTATGAATTATAGATATAGGAAGGAGCTCCGATATGTCACTTTCTTAGGGTTGGCAGAACACACACACTAGAGAATGCTAGACACAATGCAGACAAAACACACACACTCACACACACACACACACACACACAAACTTGCATACAGGAAAGTATACATTTTGATGTAAATCGAGCCAAATCACGTACGTGGAAGCAGACAAATACACCAAAACACGCACACACACACATACACATCAGGTGGCATCCTGGGAAACTATTCTTTTTTATTTGAGGGCTTTTCAGAGTCGCCCACAGCACTCCAAATACATACACACCTGGATATCTACTCTGGCTTTGGTTGCCTTTACTGCAGCTGTCAGATTCAAATTCACTACAAGGACACCCACACCCACACCCACACCCACACACACACTAACACGCATGTGTCGGCTGTTACTGACTCACCTGCAGACTCAGAACAAGAACAGACACACTTGCAGTATAATAATCATATTGTCACATCAGCCTATAGGGATGAGCATGTGCTATCTTGTTTTCCAGTGTTCCTCATCTTTCTTTCTTTTTTCATCTTCACAATAGAGAGAGCTCAAACACATCCTCAGCAGTCGATTTTCACACATATTCTCACAAACTGGGATAGGGCCCATGGTAAGCTTTGGTGTCTGCTGAGATGTTAATTGGTCACTGTTCATTCTGTTTCTCCGCTGCTGTACTACTTCACTGTCTCGACTTGTGTGTGGGTGTCTACCTGTGTGTGTGTGTGAGTTGCTTTGGAGTTATACAGTGCATATTTTTGTAGTTTTGTCCAACATTGCTCTCACCAAGTTAATTACTGAGATCTGGGAATGTGGCAACATCACTAAGATAACTTAGACAAGGCAAGAAGAATGAGCCATCACATAATCAGACGTTTTGAACAACCCTCAGGGTAGCTGACCATATTTGCATGGGACAAGAAAATTAATTGTTTTGCAACTAACAGTTATTTATTTTCTTCATTAATTTGTCTGTTAATATCAATTTCCAACCATCAGAATAAATGTTGGCATTGTATGTTTCTGCAAATTAGGGATAAATAAAATCTGTTCATTGTTATATAGCAGATATGCTGAAACTTTGTGTTTTAACAATGCTGTGGTTAACGTGTGGTTTGGAAATGATCATCTTTTGGCTAAAATGTTGGTGACACAGTTGCAACTGGAAATGCCACAATGACTTGCTAAAGAGCAACTGGTCTTGTTGTTGTTTGGTCTTGCACAGTGGTCTGCAGTGATCTGCACTTAGGCCGCCATCTTGCCTTTTGGTTTGTTCTCACCCTGCCTGATCGACTGACTGCTCGTATTTCTTTGCTCCACCAGACTGTATTGAAGCAACGTCTCTGTGTTCTCAGTGTGCACATTGTTATCATAACTGGCCAAATCTACAAAAATAAGATCCATGTTGTAATAAAGTGGAATTTTCCTTTAAGAAGGATCGTCATTCAGTTCATTCCTGCATGTCAGACTTTTCGTTAAACAGTCTATATTTGGGAACAAGAGGAACACACTCCTCCAAAGCCTGAACTGGGTGAACTTAGACTCAACTTCATGATGTCATCAGGTGTCTAATCTGGAGCTTCTCCAAAGATAATAATTTAGGGGAGGAAGATAAATGTGTCTGGAAAAGCACCCTAGGGCATTTTCTGGGAGTACATGTTTTAGTTGAAACTGCCAAAACCACTAGGTATGAAATCTCAAACAAAGCAGCTGTGAGTCCATAATAGGAAGCTCAATCCTGAGAGCCACCCCGGGCCTCCATAGCTCTGACAAGTCCAACTCTTTCTTAATCTCTCTTCTTAATTTGGCATCTGGCTGTTGTGCATGATCACAAATATTTATTGGAGCATGGTAGAGCAACGGAATAACAGATACATTCTTAGATTTAATGATGTTCTCTTTAATGTCCGCACAAATTGAGTAATGGTAAGTGTTGCTTACTGTGGCAGCGGTAATATTCTAAGGCCATTAGCCGGCCGTGATCTGCTGCTGCACTGCGACTGTTTTCTAAATGATATAGGAGGAGCACGGGGAGAACGGAGGAGTAAGCACTTTTGTTATCATCTCCTTGTCAGATCCTCACAACCACAGCCCTCTATTACACTGCTAATAATAGAGGCAGGCTTTATCGCTCAGAGCACTATCACAGTAGTAAAGAGAGGGAAAATGAAAGAGAGGCTGCCGCACGATATTGACAAAACTCATATTGTGATTCTTTTTTTTTCTGTCCTCTGGAATATTGTGAAGAAGAAAGGAAACAGACAGGCAGGTAGAGAAAGATGTTGTTGTTGAAAGTCCAAAAGCAAGTTGTTATGAATGTTTGATTGGCACCCTAAAGAGGAAACATAGCCGGGGATAAAAGAGAGTGTGTGTCTTGAGTTTGTGTGTGTACAGTCTTTGTAGTGTGTAGCTGAACATGTGTGGGTGGAGCCAGATTCTCTCCTGGTTTGAGCTGCATCCAGTAGTGTCAGTGTGGTAGAGATGGAGTCCCATCAAACAAGGAAAAAAAAAAGAGTTCAGATTGGAGCAGATAGCTTTGCTGCATCAAGCCCCCCCCTGTATCAAAGCCAGACTCGATATCTGGTGTAGCCTTGATGGCAAGGCATGGCAGATAGGCAGAGATTAGCTGGGTGGCGATGAAGAAATGTGTTTGGTCAAAACAAAGCTCGGGGGATGAGAGATGGCTGCAGATGCATGCATGGAAGGAAGGAAAAGCTCCGTGTTTGTTGTGGTTTCAGTTCTTTTCTTCAGACGTTAGCTGACATCTTGATGTGAAAGAGGCTGAGCAGGAGGCTGTTTGTTTAGCTATGTCAGGAGTTCTTGAAGTTTGGCCTATTTGTGGAGCTGGAAAAGTCATTTTGAGGCAACTGAGAGCTCAGTAACATATTTCCTTTTTGTTTTGTTTTAGGCTTTGTGTCAAACGTTTGCGTGATTTAAATTTAACATTTAAGCTTCCAAGTCCATTATGTGTTTGACATTTATTTTTTCGTGCACAACAAAGTTTAACAAGAATTTATGAGCCTATTTTTAATGGTTAGGATTATGCAGTGATGTTTCCTTGGGTTATTCTACAACTTTGATCACTAGCATGAGCCTTTTTCTGTATTGTTTGGAGCAAAAACTCCCACAGAAGTTGTATCAGTGTTTGTACTTCTGCACTGTCAGAACTGTTCTGCAGAGTCTGTGCAGAGGCAAGATATGAAGTCTTTGAACATGCACGCACACACACACACACACACGCACACACTCAGGCTTGCACATAAAATCTGTCTGTCTCTTTCTGAAACACATACACATGCAATCACACACTGTCCATCTCCTTTTTCCGTTCCCAGACACACACACACTGATGCAGGCCCTTTTGGTCATATATTCTCTTTGCAGTGTCAGTGTGTGTGCGCCGGCTGACTTGTGTTTGAATGCACTTGAATACACTGTGTATGTATGAGTGTGTGTGTGTGTGTCTGCGGGAAAAGCATAAGTGTGCATACATGATCACCTAAAAGTGCTCCTCTACAGAATATGTCTTTGCATACATGTCTGGGTTCTCGTCCGTGTGTTTCAGAAAGTTTTGCTTGTCAGCTATAAATAATAAAGAGAGCTGAATCCGAAATTGAAATAAATCAAACTGTCAGTCGCCTTTTTGATAGTTTGGTTTTTAAACACTGAAAACCAATTAGGTGGGTCAGAGGCCTGGGGAGCACGACAGAAAAGAACCCAGTGCCACCGTTCTGTCATCAGCAGCTTCAATCAACACTCAGGGACGGCAAACACGCTCTTTATTTCTCAAACGCACGCCTTCGCACATGAAAGAGATTTAGGCACACATTCAGGACTTACAGCGGCATTGAACAGTTTAGTTATCAGGGTGGGTATCTGTAGCTGTGTTTTCATTCGGCTGTCAAGTGAATTGTATGGAAGTGTTTGAAATGTTACAAAAAGAAAAATGTAAATTGGATTTCAATCAGCCTGGTTTAGTCATTTAAGTAAATGTCCCAGTGGAAGTGGTGTGGCTGTGCATGAAAAAAAAAAAACCATTCAAAAATGTTTGATATAGTGCTGCTTTGTTTACTTGTGTCTGCTGCTGAAAACAAAGAAATACATGCATTTGATACACTAATGCACAATTGATTTCACGATGGGCGCTCTTACCAGCAGCACAGCTGAGATTTCTTTCATGTAGTCAGATATTGTATTTTTCTGGGCCACCCTTTGCTGCAATATGTCAGGATATCAAGAGCTGATTTCGACGTTCATGCAGTGACGCTGAGCTGTTTATGAAGCCTATCATGTCACATCATTGTGTGACACTAAGACATAATCTTATTCAACAAATTGTATGAAAATACTTTGGTAAAGCTGATGGTGTGTCTGAGTGCATTCACTCAGTGCCACAAAAAGTGATTGTGACAAAGAATCTTGGACAAAAGACAACAGATTTATGGAGGAATCTTATTCGCTTTAACAAGGAAATGCTTCCCACACTTGTAATTCTGCAGTTACTTCAATCTGATTTTAGCTATTGTATTGTAGAGCTGCAACAATTTATCTATTAGTTGTCAGCTATTAAATTAATCACCAACTAATTTGATAATTGATTAATTGGTTTGAGTATTTTTTCTTTTTTTCTTTGGTATTGTTTTTAAATTCATATTTTGGGCATTATAATGGTTTTACATTCCCTTTTTGATCCTGCACTTTGATATGACGCACTGATGGCACTTTACCCTTTTACTGTTATTATGTTTCTGTGTCTGACCTGTTTGTCTGTTTTGTGTGGATGAAGCCAAATCACTTAAACTGTGAACCAAATCTACCTTCGGGTACAAATAAAGTTACCCTACCTTACCTTAATTTTGAAGAAAAAGAATCTGATTCCAGATTGTTTATTGATTTATTTTTTATTTTTTTCAAACTATGTTAAACCTCCCTCCGTCTTACCAGCGCCCAGATCTCCCTGCTCATCTCTCAGCTCAAATCCACCAGATGACGTGTTTCTTGTAATTGAGCGGGCTCAAGTGCTACTGCTCGAACTAAAGATTGTACATCTGCATTTACGTTTGCCCGCCACCATGGAAACAAAGAGTACAGAAGCGGATCAAGAGAGACCTCCCCCCTCTTATACTCAGACCACACTCAGATCAAATGGTAAAACTAGGCAGCGTTGATCAAATATAAACTAAGATTCTGTTACTGTATTGCCTTTTCCCTGCCTAAAATGTCTTCAGAAACATATTTTAGTGCACTGTTTGTCTGTGATGCAAGGGTTTGTGAACAGGAAGTGAGCACCATAGTTTCCCGTATTGTATGAATGGAGGTTGAAAACTCTGACATCAAACAGTAAAACTAGGCTGATCAAATATGAACCAAGATTCTGTTACTGCGTTGCCAATTTTCTCGCGTCAAATGTTTTTTTAGAAACATGTTTTAGTTTACCGTTGTCCTGCAATTCTGTGTCAAAATGGCCAAGCTTGCATTATGTCACCCACCAGTGGGAGCATTTATTGGTACTGTGCGGCATGGCGCAGTGCATTCTGGCAGTTGTGGGGTTTCTACCTCTTGAGCAGAAGCAAACATCACAGCCCTTTTCATCTGATTTCTCTGGTCATGTAGCACCAATGTCAAACATATTGGTATTTTTTTACTGCATAGAAAGTACAGTTTTATGAAACAACCATCTTTCCAGTAGTGAAATACTTTTTTGGATGTCAGTATTTTCTGGTTTCTGGTTTCTTTTCTCTTCTTTGACAGTTAACTAAATATCTTTGGGTTGTGAACAAAACAAGACGTCAACTTAGACTTAATTTTTTTCCATTTTCTGACATTTTATAGACCAAACAGCTAATTGATTGATCGAGAAAATAACTGACAGATTAATCCACAATGAAAATAATAAGTTGCAGCCGCACTGTACAGCCACAGAGTAGTTGTAGTGAGGTGATTATAAGAGATGAAGAGTCACCTGCCTGAAGCTTTTCCTACACTGGACCCTGAACTCCTGCGAGAAACGTGAGCTCACATTTTGCATTCAGAATAACAAAATCTTTCATCTTTGCATGTGATAAGTGACTACCATGAGGACAGGTGTTGGAATCTTGATGTTAAAACCTGCACTGTGTTAACTTCTGTCACATAAGTCGTCTTTGAGGTGCGTGGGGTGAAAGCCCAGTAGGTTGCGTGATAAGCACCATCTTCCAGACAAAACCGTCGAACCAGCTACGCTCTGAGCTGCTGAGATAGCAGTGGCCTTTCTCCTCTTTCCTCAAGCTGTGTCAGTTTGACCATTCAGCCAGCCAAATGTGCCAACCTCATCAAGGTGCTCAGCTTTGCCCTTTTCAATAATTCATCCCCAAATTTGCAGGGAGGAGTCGAGGTTTGTCTAACAGCTTGCCGTACAAGGGAGTGCTTCTTCTAATTGGAGTGACATGCAGTCCCTATCGGTCAGCGCTAAATGTCATTAGAGTAGCGGCCAAATACCATGTGCTGTTTGAGACTAAGTCACAGATTGGAAGTGGCGGTAAACTGTGACCAACCTGACAGGGATGAATATGATTATAAGTGCAGCACTCACGTACACTCACTGCCAGACACACTTTATAAACATGAGCCATTCACTCGTGCTCATTCATACAAATATAGTGTAAGCCTGTGAGCATGCATTTCTAAATGTTGTCTCTCTCTTTTTTTATTTTTTACCCATTTTCTCTCTTTCTCTCACATATTACTTTTGTGAGTTTGTTTATTCACACACACACATACACACACACACACACACACACACACACACACACACACACACACACACACACACACACACAAATTCAAATGAACCGGAGCATTTTGAGCCCTCTGCTGCCTTCTTCATCCCCAGCTCTAACTAATGCAACACTTTAATAGCCACTGGTATTCTCTTGGAGCTAATTAGAGATTATACAGACGTGCACACCCATAGACACATGCACAAAATGCACACGTACATACATGCAAACTGCACCCATGGTGCCGTGAAGAGGTATAATTACAAAGTCTAATTCCTGTATCGTTTTACATTATTTATGAAGTACTGTTGCGAGTGTCACACTGACCTTCCTCTAATGATGCTTCGCACACACATACAGGCACTCACACGCACTCCCGTGTCGTACACGCGTCAGGTGCATGCATGCAATCACACGAATACACAAGCACGCAGCTGTAGTCCCGTCATTCCCCCCCAGTGATCTGAATTTATCCCCACGTTTTTAAAACCAACTTTAAAAACCTTCCAAGTTGCTACCAGCTGTGACTTGGTGGTGGTTCAACAGCTTGAAGGTTGCATTCATTTTCAGTTTGAATAATGTGATGTCGAGAGCCAAGTAAAACTGACACTGTCACATTAAAGACAACCAACTTATTGTTTTCGGAAGGATGGTCGCCGGTGGCACTGCTCATTAGCATTAGCATTGTACGTTTGATGTGAATGGTAAAGGACCTCCATTTAAGATTTCTGACAGTGCTGATGAGGCATTCAGCTCTATGTTTGATTTACCACCAGTGTAGGTAGATTCAATACAAATGGCTCCATCTTGGCTGTTCAAGATTGCCAATGGCGGAGATTATGCACTACAGTGTGACATTTTTTCTTAAATCTATCTATTCTCCTACACAAACGGTTTTGTTCGCACCATTTGTTACTATGCAATAGCACAGAAGGAACAATGCTGAAGATGACAGCTTGTCAGATAGGCCAGAACATTCCAGTGGTGGTGGGTGTAGAGAAATAATCCTCATTGTTCCAAGTCTAGTACAAGTGTCGGAACCCACTTGTTTATGTAGGCGTCCTCTGCCGCGATGTTTCAGAGGCTTTGGCCCCATCGTACACATATCTAAGTGTGTGTCCACAACAAAGTAGCAACACAAACTCTTTCTTGAACACATACATACGTGACATCGGTACACACCTTTTCACACAAACATCCTCCTGGACTATTGTAAGCAAACGCATCCTGCAGGTGATTTCCTTCCCATCCTGTCGCGTATGTCTTGACAGCTGGACTCAGTGTAAAACAGCTGGGATTTAACTTTGCCCACAGCTGTGAGGGAAAATCCACAGAAAACAAAGGTTAACAGAGGTAAATGTCAGACACACCAACTCACCGCGGCAATATTTTTCTCATTTTGGGTACAGTGGGTATTTCTTCATTTCTGTCTGAGGAGTAATCCCAAAGATATAAAGTCTGTGCTATTTCATATTACCAGTTTGAACATGATATGTATGGTGTAAAATAAGCATGTGGAGAAGACTCATGAGGTGTTGGATCATGCAGGATGGATGAAGAGCAAAAGCAAGACAAATAGAGGAGGAAAAGTGTGAAAGCCTTTTTAAATTTTCACCCTGTATGTTCTTTTGCACGACATTTTTTGGAACCGATCTTTTTTCCTCTTGCATTTGCATGAATTTTCTTTGGGCGTGCTATTTTTTAGGGCTGCTCTCTCAAAGTCGAAGATTCGATTTATCAGTCGACTGAGATTCCTTCAAGTTGAGCTGTCTTTTTTTTCTAGTCTGTGTACAGCGTACCTTTGGAGATAATTCGGTTCCAAGATTTAGCTGTAGAGTGAGTGCTCCTCTCTTTCACACTGCTCTGCTCTCCAGTAAAGGCAGCTGCGGACCCAGACCCGGGGTGAGTCTGAGAGAGACGGAGGCAGCTACACGGAGGAGAGAGGCTTTGCCCAGTCAGGCTCTGCGATGACGTTATCTTCTGCCTTCTGCTTAGAAGTGATGAATTTACAGCACACAGCAACTTAACATGATATAGTCTCTGGCTTTTGTTTGATAACCAAGTATTGTCAAAAAATGTAGTTTCATATTTGCAATCCGTCATTAGCTTAGTTAGTATTCATTAGCTTGGAGGGCTAACTTGGCTTGTGTACTTCAGCCCTGAGCGTTACACCAAACCCCGTTCAAATACTTTAATATTTGTATGGAACAGCAAAATCCAATTTGATTGACATAACTCTGAGTTGGGTACAGCTCTAGCTATTGTCCTCTTGTCCTAAGATGATAAATTTCGAGAATACTCCTGCTGTTGCCCTTGACCAAGGAAGTGAGGCTGGTCACTTGTTGCTGCGCTGCAAGTGCCTGCTGCTTCTAATTAGTCGGGATGGGTCAAATGAAGAAGACGAATTTCCCTAAGGGAAAGTGGAACATATCTAAACATCACTTAAAGCCTTACGGAGTCTCTAATGATCTCACACATCTTACAAATGTTAACTTGAATTAAAACCCTCGTATATTAAGAGATGTTAGTGACAAACTCTCTCAGCCAGGAATCTTTCACGTCAGTAAGATATGAATCGATGACTCTGGCTGATCTTTCTGGCATGCCTGTACATTTTTAGATGCCTTCTGCTAAACGAGGCTCATTTGGTGTAATTTTAATATGCGGTAATGTGTTTCTCCGTCATGCTACAGCACACACACCTTTTCCTCCTTCCAACTCACACGCCCTCCACAGGCACACAAACACAAACAAACTTCTATGCGGTTTTGCAAGGATATTTTCTCCTCAAAGCATGTCAGAAGTTATTTCAGTGCTTGTATGTGTGCATGTGACTCCTGGGTCGCCAATTAAAACAACAGGGGATGATTCAGATTTTTTGTCTGCTAATCACACCTGCATCGCTTGAGAGAACAATGGACAAAGGCTTAAGCAGCCTGCATGTCTTTTCATGTCGCGTCTGTCTTGATTTGTCTCTCCCTCTCCCAGTCCTGTCACACACCTTACATAAATTTGATTTGCAGGAATGTCTTTCCGACATATTTTTCTCTTGCCTCGTGACGTGACTCATTGCACATTCTAGGTTAACCGCTCTACAACAATAAACACGGTCTCAATTTGTCAATGAGTAGTCTTGTTGAAGAACGATAAACATGACAGTTGGCCGAGAAGTGACAGGAGCGAAGTGTGGGAAACGAATAGCTGATTGATGCTTCTGAAACAGTTGGTGATAGAGAGAAATATTATGATTGTTTCTGTGACCGTGAAAAACAAAAGCACATTTAGCGAGATTGTTTTTGTTTTTTTTAAAAAGAGAATAGCGGAAAGCCAACCTTAACGCTATCATCATTTATGCTTTAAAATCACTTTGGCAATAATGCACTTCATATGCATTGCCTCTCACTGACTGGATAGGATTTAGATGTGTTCAGCATCTTATTTGAATAAGCTGTCAGCTTGTTGTAAGCTTCACCCAGCCTCTATTTACTGGTCTGGTTCCTCTTGACAGTTTTCATAAAGCATTTTTACAATTATGTCCATTAAGCACAATTTTTCTTGACGCCGAAGGCCCGTAGGAAAATGACTCTGGTCTAAACCAGACTGTTGTTTGGGGTTGATAAACCTGTGTGTGTGCGTGTGCGTGTGTGTGTGTGTGTGTGTGTGTGTGTGTGTGTGTGTGTGTGTGCGCATTTATTGCCATTTGTATATCTGTGTGAATGTGCTTGCTTAAGTATGCATGTCAGCCTCATTGTGACTGCCACAGGGCTGATAGCAGAGAGTGGGGTTGACAGTAGCTTCTCCTCAGCCTTGCCTGTAGACCTGGGAAGCCTCGATAAGACACCCAGGCTCTGAAGACTCTAAAAAGACACATCGGTGTGGAGAGCAGAATGAAGAGATAGGGTAGTGAGAAACAGGACGAAGAAGGCAAGAAGAAGAACGGAGGAATGTGGGGTAGGGATGGTGAGGATGTGAAAAAAAAAAAAAAATCCTCCTCTGCCTTTTGGCAGTGGCTCCCAATGAAGTTTTCTCTCTCTGCCATTATGTCAAAAATCCCCACAATCCTTTTAGTCACAGCAGGGATGGGAGAAGCCCTCAAAGGGAGACAGTTACCCGCATATACACATACACACACACCACCTTTTTTAAGGTCTCATCTTTGTCACCAATGGTTTGAAACTTCGTTAATTCTATCTGAAGGAATATTTCAGTCTTGCCGGCAGCTGTGTTGCTCATACAGTTTTAAAACTCTCAAAGTTATCTTGAATATCCCAAATTAGGTGTCTGTAGCTGTTGGGCTGAGGCACTGGTTCACATACCTGTAACATGGGCTGGAGTTTATTATTAACACAGGCACTACCAAGTGTATTAAAGTTAGATGGCGCCTCACCTTGCCCCCACAGGTAAATGGCGAAGTTCAGCTTGGAATTGCATTTTCAGCGAGGCACTTAAGTCGACAGAAGTCATCCATTTTTGAGAGAAACAGCACGCAACCTCGATTTGAAACATCGGAAAACCTTTCACAGCCCTTTCCAAAGTTTGCGGGATGATGAGCTTCCTTCAGCAGAAAGCATTTTGACCCGAGATAGTGAAAGAGTGGCTTAAAAACAACTCCACTGTTTCAGGAGGCTCAGCAGAGGCTACGCTTCTACTGTCTCTCACATCTCGGAGGCTATCACGACTTGAGTGTGGAGACAGGAAGGGTCAAAGGTGGCGATGATGTGTGCCTGTTGGTGGGTGTGTTAGTATGAGTATGTGCATGTGTGAGCATGCAGGTGTGTGTAGCGCTTGTGTGAGGTGAGTGTGGATGTAGCATGAGATGGATGGGCGAGCAGTGGTGTGTTTTGTATGTCGGTGTATGTGTGCTTTCAGGTTAGAAAAACATGGGTTGATGGATGGATGAAGCAGCCGGGGCAGGGGGAGAGGCAGTAAAGGGGTTGACAATGAAGACGAGAGACAGTGGGTATGTTTTGATTTGGTCATGAAAGACTAAAGGATAGCTGTGGAATCTGGATGACACCTGAAGCTTCTTTTCCACCTTTTTTTTCTCTCTTTGCTTGGGCTTCGTTTACTTTTTCACACTTCAAGGATAAAGTACAATCAAAGCTTTCATATCAGTTTTTTTCCCCCTCTGAGATGTTGAAAGAGAGAGAAAAAGAATCTAGGCTACTGCATTGGGATGAGTTGGGTCTGTGATGTTATTTTGCAGGGGTTGGATTTTATTTCAGGAATGCTTTATAGCATCCAGATATTATGTCTGTTGCTGTGAGAAAAATGTGACTTCTGTTCTTAATGTGAGCAAGACTGAATTATGAATTAATGTTTACTCTAAAGCTCATTAAGATGGTTGAATTCATTAACACATCATCTAATAAGAATATTATGTTTCCAGTATTGATTTATATCAATATCTTGAGCTAGGAAACAGAAGTTGACAAAACAATCTCATCACAAGATGGATTCAGTTTCTGCTCTGGAACTTTCAGTTCAATCTCATGATCTTCCTCAGCGAATGTCTTGAAACTGTAGAGATTTAAAGTTCAGCTCTGAGCCCTTTAAGGACTTCTCGTCCATGTTGGTTAAAAGTTAAAAGTGATTTCTTTAAATTCCGCAATAACTGCATTAAATCCATCTACGGAGGAGGATTTTGTGATACAATCGAAAAAACCAAATACAGCTACTTAGTGGTCCCTGTAGTGAGAGTGTTTTGTCCATCACATCGATATTTAATGTGGTTCCACTGCGATGCATTACATCAGACAAAACTTTAGACATTTAAAACAAAAACTTCAATATTTCCATTAGTTTTAAATTATGTCTGCTCACAAACAATCATTAGGACAACTGAATTATGATTGCATAACGATGCTATTTGACTGAAAGTCAATCAATTCTGATTCTGACTGGAATTGTCTCCCAGCCTTAAATTACTTTCTTGCCAAGAGTTAGAAGAAGAGATTGATACCACTAATGTGTCTTTATGTTAATTATGAAGCAAGAGCTGGAAGGCAAATTAGCCTAGCCTTGCCTAAAAACTTGAAGCAGATGAGACAGTTTGTCTGGCTCAGTCAAGAGTAAAAGAAAAACCTGCTTCTCAGCAGCTCTAAAGATCACCAATTGACATTTTATATCTCGTTTGTTTGATTCATATACAAACAGGAGGGTAAAAATGACAGTTTGTGCTTTTATGTGGAGTTATGTGCTATAGATCAAATCACAATGTTTATTTACATAACTTTCGAGTGGGAAAATCCTTGTGTCACATACATTAAAATCTAACAGCACTGAGCAGATGCTGCCTCTATTAGTTTTTAACCACCTAAAAAAAACAGTATCAGTTTAAGTGTACACTATATTTAGAATATTTTCACCACCTACCTTTCTGTCAGATAATCAGGGGGCCTCCCTAGTGTAGTGGTTAGAGCACTCGTCTACCATGCGGAAGGTCCAATCCTGCTGGGGTCAGCATAGGCATGTGGTCGCAAGAGGTTTCCACCGCCAAATCAAACGGGATCAGATTCCTTAAGGAGGCTTCAAGATAAGAGAGTAACTCCGGAATCTGAGCCAAGTCCTCAACAAGGGCGTTGTAGACGGGAGCTTCCAGACATAAAGAGCGGGAAGACTGTCCATCAGATAATCCTCTCTGATGAATAACTAAAGCTGTTACACTGAAGCCACCAGACTCCACTGACAAAAACGGTCATTTTACGAAGCAGAACACCGAGTTGCTGGTCCACTGCAGCATCAGTTGTTTAGTGTGTGAGGTAAAGCAGAGCAAATGTTAAAATGTAGCGTACATTTACACTGATATTGATGTTTTTAAGTGGCTAAAATATTCTATAGTTTTAGCTGCAGCTCTGTCCACAGCAGCACACTGTTTACCTTCTGTGGCGGTACATTTTCATCTGCAAGCATGATGAAGCTCTTGAGTTTTTGATTTTTCACATCTGTTTGAGTACCCTTTCTTGCGAACTGCAGGTGAACTCATTGTGTAATGTGATGTTATTATTAAAGTAGCTAAACACTAACATCAGCATGCTAACAAGCGGATGTTTTACAGGCATGTTATGTGTGTACCAAATGTCATGGCACGCCATCCAAATAATTTTTGAGATATTTCTGACCGACATCTCTGGAGTCACGCCACAAACATGGCTAACAAAAAGCCCAAATCCATATGTACCTGTAACAAAGCTCAATGATATTGTCATATGTCACCCATCTGTTATGGTGCCTCTAACACCATACTTCATATAATGTTTCCCAAGTCGCACAACAGGCAGCAGACTCATGACAAAAGTTATTCACCTCTGGAGAGGTATTTATGACTTGTAACACTTAAGGTCTGCCTTGGTCGTTGTCTGCTGTTATGAGACTTGTCATCACAACCACATTGCATTGTGGGATATTTATGCTGCTGTAGTGTCCAGTGTTTGTATACTGTAATATAGACATACTAAAAAATCTCACATACTGTGTTAGCATACTAAATATCATGTTATTGTTCAATTTTGTTCACAGCCTGTATTTCCCCAAATGTTTAACTGTTCCTTTAATATGACTCAACTAGGTTACAAGTCAGTGTGATTCCTTTCTTTCACTTCAATTTACAGCTCGGTGGCTGACTCTGACACCTGAGATATACCACAGGCTAATAAGAGGTGATTGTTTAACATGTGACTGAGCCTCACAGCACAGGTTGAGCTCATTATGTTGTAATTCAGTGTTCCCATTTCCAGCAATGCTCCTGTCTGTACGGTTCATGTATTATTTAATCCTATCTGCAGCCATACTGACACACTGCTGAGGTATTTAAGGGAGAAGAAAGCAGCACTATACAAGAGCAGTATTTAATTAATTCAGTCCAAGTGTGAGTAGAAAATGTTACACATAGTGAAAGGCTTATCAGTGTAAGTCAGCACACTCGTCTAGTTGGTTGTAGTTGGAAAGTTTAGTATGTTGCACATCAATCACAGGGTGTAACAAAGTGTTTATGTGTCAGTTTTGGTGTCTGAGTAGTCATTTAATTTAAGTGAACTCAGAAATCTGGTTAAACAAACGATTCTCTCCACAAATCTAATTGAAATGTTAACAAATCATTCAAAATACTAAATGAGAAGACTGTGAGTGATTTTTGTTTTTAGTACCAAAACCAACATTTGAAATTTCAGCCCAGTTGCTAGAAGAAAATGTGGCATTATACATTTCTGCAAACCATGTAAATGTTAAATTTGTATGTTTCATAGGTATCATATCAACATTTAAAAAGTGACTTAATTCTGATTGCATGTATATGAGCTGATTTTATCATCTGGAGGACACCTAGTCGGGACAGCTGCTAAGCTGCAGACCACTGCATGGTGTCTCCAGCCATGACTGTGCCACCAAAAACAGATGTTGTAAGCCAAAACATGATCTTTTCCAAACTATAACCATGTTTTTTTGCCTAAACATAAACACATGTTGACCACCATGTTGTTGAAATGTAAGAGATATTAAGTTTCAACATATCCACTATAAATATTACATATCTGTGGTTTGCAGAAATGCACAGTGCCAGCCTTTTTTCTAGGAATTAAATACAATATTGAAAAATAGGGGGAAATTAAATGAAAAAATAAATAATGCAAATTTCTAGAGGGAAATCAGACTTTAAGTTTTGGCAATTTCACAGTTTATTGCGTTGATAATGACCCTGAGGAACATATAGTTTGATCTCCAGCAGAGAACAGAACAATTTTATCACTTTTCACTACAAAATACTGGAAGTAACCTGTTACATTAGTGGGTTAGATCTTTGATAGTCATTGAACATGGTGCAGTTCCCAAGGCTAGTTATAAGGCCCACTTGGAGGAAACTTGATAGTGACAAGGTGTGTTGTAGCCTGTAGACGTTCAGCGAGAAGAGAGGACTCTAGCACAGATCTCAGTCCAGTTAAGCTGTAAACGCACCTCTCCGCTTTTATCTCATGTTTGACCTTTCCTCTTCGTTTAGGCTGAAGTAAAACCTGTGTCGAGGGGTACATTTCTGCAGGAAAAAACTGTGGTATAGTGACTCCAAAGATGTTCCGGTGTAAAATGACACTCCTGTAAGGTTAATGTAGCTTCAGTCAGCTTGAGTTCACAGAGGTTTGACACATATTCTTTTCTTTATAGAATGAAGCACAGCTCATTAGCCTAGAGCTCATTGTTCAGTCTGAGTGCCTCCTGGCCAAAGTCAGCTCAGAGTGTGTCGGTAATAATAACCCCGCCAACCTTTAGATAATCAGCTTTCCCCCAAGAGTCCAGGAAAGAGAAAGACAAGGTGTCAGTAGCATACCGAAGGAAAAAGGGACACTGGATTGGATGACTAGGTGGGAACCTATATTATTTAGTGCCAGCAGGGGAGCACAGATGAGACAAAGGAAGTGAATATGTAGGTTTCCCACGGTTTCAGTGGCCAGCTGTTTTAATAATTAGATCCAAGCAAAGGTCAGTGGTTAATTTTTTTTGTTACAGTTTGCATCATTCAGGATACAGGTATAAGTAGAAGGAGTTAAACCCCCCTAATATTAATGGGACAGAGCAAGATGGCAGGTCTCTCCCCAATTAAACATCTCAGAAAGGTTAAAATATTTAGTTAAGTGAGGGTCAGACACATTTAGACAGAGGTGTGTAAAAGTCACAAGACAAAGTTAGAGGTTAGAAAAGTTCACTTCTCCCTTATGCTGGTGTCCTATTGCAGGTAGCTTTCCTAATTAGACACTTCTTCAAGTTAAGTTTTGCTTTTTCCAGTGAGAGTCTGAATATTTCTGCCATCTTATGACAGGTAGTTTCACTAATTAGGCCCAGTAAATCTAAAGGTTAAAACACTTTAGTGGAATTTCTGACTTAAAGATTAGGACATGCAGAGGTGAAGGGCAGGCTGACTGTACAGGAATTTGTTGCACACAGTGTCCACAGGCATTTGGAGAATTAGCTTGAGAATCCCTAATCGCAGTGTTTCCTCAGAGGCTTTGTTTGACCACTTTGGGCTTTTTTTTCTTTTCTTTTTTTAACTCATTCGCTGCTGTCAGAAGGACTAATTAATCTCCTCTGCAGAACTTGCTTCTTGATCTTTGACTTTTAAATCTGAACGGATGGAGAGGGGCTGCAGCTACCACAGTATAGCCAGCATGTTTTTCCAAGTTAAATTAACAAATCACCATCTAAAGTGCATTTTTAGTGTAGTTTAAGGAGCTTATTATAAATAAACTTTTGGATTTGTAGCTTGACCTGCCCTGCCAGTAGGTTGACTTCTTTAGAAGCCAGTTCATCGTTTGTCACACTGTCCTACTGGGTCTCCTTACCCTTTAGCATCAGGCTAATTAGGAGGAGGGAAGTCTGGCTTTGTTGATGCGGGTGGCACAGGGACTTATGGTATTAGTAAAAAAAAAAAAAAGGACCAATAAAGGCGGAGGTGACAACTCTCATTCTCTTTTAACTAATATAATGAAGCCCAGTCAGGCGCCTCTCTGAGAAGCAAGGGGCAGTGGGAATGTAGGAGAGTGACAGAGGTGGTGAAAGCAGAGAGAATGAAAGAGAGATTGACAAAGATTTAAAGAAATATAGACAGACGGAGAGGTAACGAGACGCTGTCTAACACATTCATGGTCAGAGTTGTTCAGGATGCCTTAATAGCAAATTTTATACCGTACATCGATTTTTATCTTTCCCCAAATTGAGTCCATCTTTTCCCCACCACTTATCTTTAACTCTGGTCTTTGCCTGCCTTTTAGACTGTGAAATGGAGAGTGGTAATTTCCCCCGCTTCTCTCTGTATGTTAATGAAGCGCTAATCTGTTCCTGAGCGAGTGCCTTAATGAGGGCGACGTGCCCCTCGCTCAGCCGGCTAGCTCCTGTTAAGCCACCATTATGGAAATAGCTTGGTACCGCGTGTCGTCCTGGGACCGGACTGAAATGTATGCCTTATTTCCACTTTTAAAGCTTTCTTCTCCCTCCTTAACAAGGCTGGGTGTTCCTCTGAGGGAGCGAGCAGTAGATAAACAAACATGGTAATGACGAGCACGGGGAGAGGCTTCACACACTTTGAGGTCTAGTCGTTTTCAGATGCTGGATGTTGGTCGGGCTAAATAGGCCACACAGGACAGATTGTTGGAGATAGAGAGCTAAGGATCAAACCTCTCTCTCAGATATACACCCAAGTCAGCTGCTTCATTATTTATCAACATGATTGTGTTCATATTGTATTTTGCTCTCAGGTGCTGCTTTATGCATCTTTAAGTCTCCGACTGAGTTAAATATGTACACTGAGAAATTGAATTAGCAGGGATTATTGGCATTCCTTTACACCAAATGAGTGCATTCCATTGATCATGTCACATCCTCCTATCCATAACGCCTGCTGATGACGATAACACTGGGCTGGAATCAGAGAAACACCCTAACCAGATTAAAAGTAGGAACAGATGCTGCTCGGAGCTGAACACGTTTTCAAAGACTTGTATCAAAGGATATTATGGCTTTATTCATTTTGCATGTATCTAGGCCAGCCCAGCCCCTGCCACTCCCACAGACCACATATGAAGGGTTGGTGTGGTGGGTGACTATGAAATGGATTAACTTCTCTCGCTTGCTTCACTCTCAAAATTGCTCATCTCTAGGCTTCTCTCTTTGTCCCCCCTCTCCCTCAATTTGTTCTCTTGTTTCTTTCCCCGTCCTCCTCCTCGCTCCCTCTTTGTCTTGTTTTCCAGGATTTAATGTTGTGTGCTATATTCATAAACTCTAGTTTGTCATTTGTGAGTCACTTTGTTGAGTAAATGTGGAAAACAGGGGGTCAGGTGTGGGGCTGTCGTGGTGATGGAATTTCCCCTGCAGTGATTAAAGGTGGCTCAGCAGTGCAATGTGGAGTAGTGCCGCCAGTTTTTGTTGGTTTTGCAAATTACTTCATTTATCCTAATTTTAGTGCTTTGGAAATAAGCTTTATTATTAGGCTATTAGTAGGTGTGTTGCTTTTTAACATCATACATCAGTGTGCTGTCCAGATGGAAGGCGGGTAACTGGAAGCAAAGACTACCAACAGCTGTTCTAATCGATCAAACTGGGAAGAAACAAAGGCCACTTTATATCCCGAAAATAGTGGGATGTAAAGGGGAAAAGTAAAATGAATGCACAAATAAAACTCTCAAAGAAATAGCCACAGATGTGGATCAAAAACCTCCGTCTCCAGTCTGGAGAAGTGGAGTCAACTTAAAGCGCTGCGTGAAACATGCCTCGAGTTGGATGCCGTTACAATGTGCTGTGACAACTTCTTGTTCTCAGCCACAACCCACATTTTTAACGCCGTTTCACCAGACTTCTGGGAGCAGTTGACAAAGTAGATAGAGAATAGTAGTTAAAGTTAGCTAACATTAGCGAGTAACATTAGCCTGACAGCGGTGCATGCCTGTACAGAGTTGAAGTATAACACAGTTACTCACTTGTCCAAAAACAAGATAGCAGCCATTTCAGTCATGGACCCAACTGCACACTAAACAGTTATTGTCTACCAGACTCTTGTGTGCTTTTATCAGCTTGCCATTTAATGTTAGTGACATTAGGAGGTGTGAAGTGCAAGGGCATTTGTAACGACTATCGTGTCCACACCCTGTAAAACGGTCAAGTTGTGGGAAAAATCGCTTTTCTTCTCCAATCCAACATGAGTTTCAATTTCATTCAACACTAGCTGTCTTCAGGGTTATCCAACCTTTTATGTGTTCACTTTCCACAATATCCAATTCACGCATTTATCACTTCCTGCCGCCCATCTGAGTTTGCGCATCTTAATAGTCACGTTATTGCAAACAAGCTATAAGGGCCGAGACTTTTTTCCAGCTGACACTTTGGACACTTTGGATGTGTCTGCTTACTGTGATACGAAATATCTGCGGAAGTAAAAATGTCGGCACAAGGTAGAACACCTACTTGCGCTAGATGAAGGGAAGATTGATGCACGTAGGGAGAAAGGATGGATCTGCCAGCCTGTGTGGGTTTGGTATTAATTTCACCTCCATTGTTGTTGTTGTTGTTCAGCGATGTGACATTTGGACTCTGTAGCATTCTTCTCTGTGAGTGGGTAAAAAGTGACAGTGATGAGCTGCTGCAGCTTTTCAATCAATGTTGAACATTTTCGAACTCGTGGGGACCAGAAAAAGTGACAAATGTGTAGCACTCAGCGCAGAATAGATGCTCAGCACCTTGTAAGACTGCTTGCATATACTGTATATATATATATAGCGCATAGTGTAGATATGCAGCGCTCCCATGAAAAAACAAACAAACAAACAAAATCAAAACATGGACGTAGTGGTTGTGGTGATTGCTTGCCATCTCCTGCTTTTGGTCCTGACAAGCTCTTCTACAGTTGTCTTCCTTACCTTCCACAGACACTACCTGATGCTGAAAGATGAGATTATACTCATGTTAAGCTGGCATTGAGCTGACTTTCTTATCTATAGCAACTTCCCATCAACGCACAGCTTTCTTTGAATCCTGTAGTCTTAATAAGCACCACAGTAATAAATCAGCATGAATGAGTGAAACACACTTTGCAGGAGCTTAAAAAGTGCAAGTTTTTTTTTTTTTTTTTTGGAAGAAACAAGTGAG
Source organism: Epinephelus moara (assembly GCF_006386435.1). Taxonomy (NCBI): domain Eukaryota; kingdom Metazoa; phylum Chordata; class Actinopteri; order Perciformes; family Serranidae; genus Epinephelus; species Epinephelus moara. The sequence continues at coordinate 30,021,719 of NC_065513.1, read as the reverse complement.
AGTGAAGTGAAAATGTGTGAGTGGGAGGTTTGGAGGGAAGTTGGAGAGAGGTGTATGAAGAAAAAGAAAAAAAATCTTGCACTTTGCTGCTCATATTACATAAATTCACCATAGGGGCTGAAACCTTAGGATTCCTCTTAAGATGATGAAAAGATGTCTGAGCCTTGTCTCAGATGAGTCTTTAAGGGTGTGCTCGGATTTAAAGACTCTCTGGAGGCTTTTGTTACAAGTTTTCAAGTTCATACATCAATGAAATAGTCATGAACCACACCAGTTTTTCAGATTAAGATTGTCAAGCTTAGGTGGTCGGGGGACTGGTTTGATGTAGGCAAAGCTTAATGGCTCGCACGGCTTCCTTACTCCTGCCTCATGTGGAGAGGTATAATCACAAATCCAAAAAGCCCCCCTGCATCTATTTCCTTTTATTATGAGTAGTTATCAGTCATGCATCATGCACTGAGCTTCAAAAGGTGAATTTTGTTTCAGTATATTGTATGTGTCAGGAACAAAATGTGCTGCAGCAGAAACTGCTGAATGAAGATGTATTATATATACAGTGGTTTGGGACGTTTTTGATGTCAAACATCAATAAGTATTTCTGAGTCCTCTAAGACATGAAGAAAGTGCCCCAGATTCACTTATTAAAAATTTACAAACTGTTTTGTACATGGCATGGTGTGTGTCAGTCTCTTCCTGCTGCCGTTGGCTCAGCTTTGGGCAATGCTGGCTGGATATGTAATGTAACCTGGCTGATACACTGAGTTGGATATAAGAACAGTTATTAGCTGAGAAAATGACCGAGGAAACACTCTGCCAACCTAAACTGACATAGTGTTGTTTTTGAAAGGTAAAATGCTCATGACAGGAAGCTTGAATGATTGATTTCTGTCATAATACTCAGGCACCATAAGTACTGTATTGACATGAAGCCATGGCAATGCATCACATCAACCAGAGAAGCACTTATTCCTCTTATATTGGTTTAGGCTTATAGACTATAAGGCCATGAAGAAACCAGTAACCACAGCATATGGCAGATGACGCATTGCAGACGTGCCGAGTCGACTGGAGGGCTGATCAGAACCAGACTCTGTTTCTATTTGACACTGACCACAGTAGGGAGAGAGGAGGATAGAGGGGTTGAGGAGCTGTCATATTTCCCCCGGGAAGAGAGGGAGAGATTCCCATGTGGTTGAATAATAATGTGGTTCTACCTCACTGGAGAGAAGTTCGAGGGAGCGCGGCGCAGAGAGGGAGGAGAAGAATTGGTCATAGAACATTTGTCATAGAAGTTCACAAGTGTCACTGGCACCACAAAAAGCACTCCAGTGCCTTTAACCCCATAAAATATGGTGGTGTGCGTGCATGTGTGCATGCATGTTTTTGTGCTCCATGCTTTCATGAAAGTGTTTTTCATTAAAGTTCGGGCTGCTAAGCAGCGAGAGGCTAGCATGAAGGATGTGGCGATGGTGCGGTAGTCCCAGTCATCGTCAGTTAGCTCGCAGAGGCCACTGACGAGCACAGATGTTACCATGCTGCCTCTGAAGCACCACAGATGCACGCACCCAGCAAGATGTGAACCATATTCATCCCAAATTGCAGCTTGACACTCACCCTGAAAAACAGTATATTTAAAAGTGTGGAAGCAACAAGAATGAGTTTTCTACTGACTGTGGTGGTTTGTTTAGTCTGCCTTTATATGAAGACCAGTGGAAACCCATAGTCTTGTCACAAGCTAACAAATGTGTCTTTAAGCTTGTATTTATCTTGGTGTCAAATCCACATACCCACAAGCTACAGCTTAGACACATTTAAGGAAATACTAAGTCAATTTAGTGGTAGCTTTTCTTTCAAATGAAGTCAGTACACAAAAGTCTGCAAGATTCAGTGATTATCTGCCTTGATAAGATTTCTCACAGGAGCCAGTGTTATAGATGGCAGCTTCTGTGTTTAAATAATGATTAATCTAGTTTACTTCTTTATGTAGAAGTGTTTAATCACCCGAACAATTTGAACCTTGTAAAACGTACGCATTTGTGGGGCGTTTATTCATTCAGGAATTATCTTTAATTAGGTATGATGAGTATTATCATTGGGCTAGTAACAGGGAAGAATCCAAGGCAGCTATGTAGCTCCACAGGTTTGGTGGGACGTTCGTGATGATAGTGACGTTCACATAATGTAGTAAACGAGCTAAGTTAGCCCTCTGAGCTATTTCGTGCTAACTATGCCAATGACACATCAGAAATGTGCAACTTTTTCTTGCTGATAATAGATATCAAATTATATAAATTAGAAATCATTTTGAGTAGCTGTGAGCTGTACAGTTAAATCACCAATTTTAGGCAAAAGGCAGAAGATAACGTTATCTAGGAGCCTGATTGGGTCTGTCTTCCCCGGGGCAGCTGCTTCCATCTCATTCAGATGGAGTCTGGGTCTGCAGCTGCCTGTAGTGAAGAGCAACATGAAAGTGAGGAGCACTCACTGTGCGGCTGAATCTGGGAACTGAAACATCCCCAGAAGTACACCACACACAGACTGACAAGTAGAAATAAATAAATACATAAGTAACTGACTGCTAGACTTGCAGTCGTCTAAGGGGTCTCTGACTGATGAAACGTATCTTCAACTTTCAGGGGGCTAATTTGAGTAGTAAGTCTTTATTTTTGTGAATAGTTTTCTCTTCATGAATTCTCTTTTGCGCTTTATTTCTTGTAACTCTCGTTCTTTCTGATTTGTAATCACAAATCACTGAATGTGTTCTCCATTACTGTTTTCACAGTATGACTTTGCTTCCAGTAACAACTTCAAAGGCCAACTGCTGTTTTCAACTTTTACTGGAAGTGTGTGTAGTTTACAGCAAAGCTGTGCGCTCAATACATAGTGAGGGCAGAGGAGAACATACTTAACAAAGGCTATGTGTTTTAAGACTGAACTACTGCCGTTGGCTGACAGAGGATTTGAAAGAGAAAGACGGGGAGAGAATAAAAAAGACAGAGACCTTGGATGTACTTGGGTTAAAAATAAGACAAAAGAAGAACGTCTACAACATCCTGCGCAACTCAAACAAACAATTAAAAGTGTAGTGTGTGCACATATTTAAAGGAATTATAGCACATAATACTCAAAACTAAATTAGAATAGCTAATGACTAAGTGTAGCTCAGAAGCCTCTCTGGGATATTTACTCATTGTCTATGTTCTTTCAGCACAGAGCTATCAATGCATGTTTAAGAATGAAAGAGAGAAAGCCAAGCTGGATAAAATAAGCAGCACAGAATATTTTATTCAGAGAACAGCAAGTGGAATTCAAATGTTTATTTCTGTAAAGTCCCCGAGTGGTGGCCTTGGCTATTATTTATGAATTAGCTGCTAAAAATGTCCAAAAATCCCGTTATGATGCTGCAGGAGGGCTGTCGAAGTGGAACAGCTGAACTTGCATTAAAGTGCATTTAACTTAGAAAAAATTGCGGAGTGATAAAAGTGATAGTTTTACAGTAATGCATCTGATTGCAACCAAGTTTGCTGAACTGGCAGCAAAATGCATCAAGTTAAATGATTACAACCCAGAGAAGTCTTACATGTCTCAGCTTACAGAAGAGTGGGTATGTGAGTTATTAAGTCTCAGTAATTTAGTTTTTTGGTTAAGTTAGTTAGGAAGTGAGTTAATCAGATAGTTAGACTGTCCATCCATGTGTTTGTTCTCATTATGGGCTCCGAAAAGAGTTAGCTGTGTAGGCCTCTGCTTCTCATAAATAAGGCTGCAAATGCAGTGTGTGTGTGTGTATGTGCATGTGTTTGTGTGCAGGCATGTCTGTAGTGAGACTGGGTTTGTATCTGCATCCGTGCTTCAGTGTGCTTCTGTCATTCTAGTTCAGTGAGTGGCCCACTGGGTGCAGACAATCCCAGGCTTTGTGTTTATGTCCTGCTGCCATGCTGCGTACTGTACTGAATGGGCTCTGGGGAGCGAGGCGTGTGAAAATCCCACCCTTGCCCACCTAGAGACTGTCAACTCAGTGTGTGTATGTGAGTGTGTTTGTGTGTACGAGAGAAAGACAGTCACACAGGGAGAAAAAGAGTGCTTGTATGTGTGTGTTGTGGTGTATTCATGTGTGGAGGGTGGGAAGTGGTGGGTGAAAGAGGACACTCCACACAGAAACAACCGCTCTCTGTGTTGGACAGTACAGAAGATTCTTTATTATTCTATTATTTCATTAACCAGGGAACCTAATGACCTGACGAATGACCCCCAGCAGAGGTCACTTTGTTCTCTCACACTCAGCACCCCTGTCGCTGAATGTCTTTCGACCTCCTCCTCTTTCATGCTTTATGATCTGTAAATGCCTTGAGACCATTTTAACAACAGACACTGTGACATGTTTAGGTGTATAACATCAATGACGGCTGCATTATAGGTTTATCAGTGTAGGGCTGCTTTAATGGACTGGAGCCATTATTTGTGATCAGTGTTTTGCTATAACAAGTCGAAATATGTGAAAGAGGTCTGTTTTAAATACATTTTTTTAATTTGTATTAATTATGTATCATTTAATTTTTGTAGTATTTACTTCTTTAAAATATCATCTCTATCTCTGTTATTTTGTATATTGTTTTTTAAGACATTTGTATTGATTGCTATCGATTATCTGAATGAAACCTTTATTACACATGCACGAACATTACCAATAAGTACATTAACAGTAATTTTTAACATATTTATACCAGGTTGAAGTCGAGTGGAAGTGTACAAAGTTATTACAGAGACGGTTCAGAAACAAGTCAGCGCACTCAGGAGTAATTTCCTGTATCTGTGTAACTTGGCTTTAACCACTGCCCTGCCTCTTTACAAGACCTGTGGCAGTTCCTGATGGTATCACTCCAACAGGAGAAGTAATCGTTAGCACAGATTATGATTCACTGAACTAAATATTGGACCCATTTTTCAAAAGCCACATATCTCCCAAACATTCTGACACTGGAATGATATTGTTCAGACGGACAAATCAGGTGAATTTAACTTTGTTCAAGACCTGTCTCTGTCTTAGCAACACACTCTCTCTAGATCTGGCAAAACAAGTGCTATGATCTTCACTCGGATAATATCATAACTAGCAGATGAACAGGCGTGGCAAAATAAGGAATAAACATTAACATTTGTACTGTATTAAGTGTTGTATTGTTTTGAATCTGCTTTCATCCATCAACACGATGTTTGCAACACTTGAAACCAAGGGTTGGGGAAGCTTGGGAGAGATGACCACACCCTCTTAAGAGACAGGAAGTCTATACCATTTCTTACCATATGTGCAGCTTGTAGTACATTATCTTTTGTTGCAGTGAATCTTTGCCTATACCAGTGGTAACTGAGTAAAATGTCCTGCCCTAACAGTTGCAACATCACTAACAGCAGCATGAGAAGGCTATCAATCAAGCACAAGATTACAACACTCATGTATTATGTGGCATGCAAACTAGTCGTGAGAGTCTGTGAAGTGCTGTGCATTGATCATGAAAACATTTTCGAACCTTAAGATGTGACTCTGAGGGGAGACTTTTGCAAGGCACATTACCAAAGTTACCTCTGTAAAAATCGCCCAGGTGCTGATATTAGAGAAGTCCTTCCCTGTTTCGGGAAAGAAAACATGACAGTTGAGCGTCATGTTTTCTTAAACAGTCACTCGCCTTGTCTTGCGTGCCAGATGCAACAAACATTGCAGCTCTCTTAATAACAGTTCTGTCTTAAGTCAACATGGAACTTTTCCAGAGTGCCGGCTTATGTATGAAAGGCAAAAATTAATTCTCCCTGTCTTCCTGTCTCCTCCCAGTGATTAATAACTGAATGGATCCCACACATGTGGAGCATCATCGTCAATATGTGTCACTTGTGTTGTACTGAGTTTTGCTGCATAGCATGTGATGACTCAAGAGGCGGATGTGGGAGCAGTTCGCTCTGGTGGAAGCCTAGTTATGTTCCCATTGTCCCCAACCACAACACAGGATGTGGTGGATTCTAATTGCGGAGGTGGATGGACAATACACGCACACAAACAAATAATGAACGAGCACAAACACTCAAACTCCACAGACAGGACACAGGTGACTTCATCCATGAGAGAAAAAACCAACAGGCAAAATAGCCATTGTCCTATTTAGCCCACCGCCGAGAATGTTATTTGTTTAGCCCTGGTAGCTACCTGCTGCTGCTCATAAATGTCAAGCCTCATCATTTGTTGAATGAGAGTTTGCAGCACAATTTGACTGTGCAGGGTGTCCCAGTGTGTTTAATGCCTTGAATAAAGGTGCTGTGTGTTTATTAAGCAAGTTTGTTATGTCTCTGTTATTCACAACACGCTTATTGTCTTCTGCCTTTGTCACAGCACCTATTTAGCACAGTGGGTAGCGTTCCCATTTCAGCGAAAGTTTACTGTTAATTTAAAAGTGTTCCTCAACGGAGCTTTTTTTAAGTAGCTCAACTATTAGGGAGATATATTTAAACCCTCTCTTCTCTCTCCCTCTGTCTCCCTCTCTTCCTCCATCCATCCCTCCATCTGTCTACCGTATCTGTTTAGGTGTTTGTTTGTGTTTGTGGCCTATCCTCTCCGAGCATGTAGACATATGCCCTGTTCCTCCTCTAATTGGTTCTCTGTATTCATGTGGGGATGCTGAGAGAGGCAGGGAAACTGCAGGCAAAGCTGACTCTTAATAAATGTCAGTCCACAGCCGGGCTACGGATGGACAGCTCACTGATGGGCTGTTTATAACAAGGCGTCACTTAATGCAAGGGGAGACAGGAGCTGAGGCGAAGTTACAGAGATAAAGAAAAGGAATAAATCAAGAGAGGTTGATGCCTCTTGCCAACAAGAGATGGAGATGAGATGAGAGGGGGACAGGGAAAGACATAGACACGCTGATTGTGACATAGCACTGTGTGTGTGACAGAAGGGAGGTCATAGGCAGGCAGCAATTAATATCTGTGTGTGTGTGTGTGTGTGTGTGTGTGTGTGTGTGTGTGTGTGTGCGCGTGTCTGTGTCTAGATAGCAGTAAATTCACAATAATAGGCTGTCCATCATCTGAGTCACTTGTATCAGAATAACATCACGTTGCAATTGAGAGTACATAAAAACTAGTTAGCAAGGAACAGTGGAGAGGGTAAAGTAGTTAGCTAACAGTAATGGATAAACAGTGTCAATCATGGACATATAAGGAGACCTGGATACAACATTGGTGGTGAGGTAACATTCATTTCTATGAAAGTTGCTCTGTGACACAAGAAACCAAAATGGTCAAACTGCTGCCTGTAAAATTACCTGCATGACCGGCACTGCTTCCACACTGTGCGGCCCATTGAGCAGGCGCACTGGAGACTTAAGCCGGCCAAGCTGGTTACTTCTGTTTTAGTGCTTTGTTATCTTGAATGGGGATAAAATGACTGAATCCTGTGGCTCTTTTAGACTTTCCAAATGTTATCAGACCAAGTAGATTAAATCCTGATAGTAAAAGGAGTAATTTCACAGGAATGGGATACTCAAATAATGTTATCCATTGATTTAAAGTTACAATGTGTAATTTACGTGGTTGTTTATTAGCAAATATCAACTATTGCTTTCATAAATATATATTTACTAAAGTGTAATGCAGTTCACATACAAATGGAAGCTTTCTCATAGGCTTAGAATGATTTCTCTATATATACACAGGCAGGGCGCGGTCTGCTGGAGGCTGCCTTCGTGCGTCGCCATATTTGAATACAGTGGCCGAAAGGGATATACGCGCTTCGCCTTTCGCGTTTACCTACAACTGGAGACGGTTAAGGTGAAGATCAATCCGGGGCGCTTCTGCGTGAACCTGCTTTGTACTTTTATGATTCTGTCGCACTTTAAATGGAGGACCACACATATGTTTTGCCCCGTAAGAGGGAAACCACGCCACCAAATAAAAGAAAAAGATCAGATAAGCGAGGACGGGACAAAACGTGAGGGAATATCGGCGTTGCTTATTCCAGATGGAAAGAACTCCTGAAGGAGAATGATTTCACAAGGGATGCGGAGGTTGCCTGCTTTCTGCTAGACAGGTAATTCAATCTGATATTTTAAAATCATTTTGGCTTCATGTTTGCAACCACTTTTCCCTCTCGTCTAAGTTTGAGTGGTGGCTACGTTTACGTGCTAACGTTATCCTAGCCTTGGCTAACGTTATCCCAGAGCTACAGCTAAATGGTTAGCCTAGCCTACAGCCTAATCTGTTGATTCCTCTCGTGCTGCTGCGAAGGCTGCCACCCTCTCCTCCTCCTCTTCCCTATGGGTAGCTGAGACACACCTCTTCGCCTGGCCGTTCCTGCACCGCCTCTAACGTTACCCCCTTGCCCCCTTCCTCTCCCTGGTCTTCCT